>NC_079528.1:2406500-2711000 GCF_003711565.1 Takifugu flavidus | reverse complement strand
CAGTCTGTTCCTCTGACTCCTCTGCTAAAAAATGAATTAAACATTACATATTAACACAACACCTCATAAATAACACGTGTTCTGTGTTTTTAGCATCCCTCCAAGGTGCTGGTTGTGATTACAGCTGAGGGCCAGGAGCTCAAACTAGAACTGGAGAAAAATGAGTAAGTGAGATGAGAACAGCTCCACACTGCAGTTTTTCCACACATGATGTCCCGCAATGTTCAATTTTCACTATTAAATGACTCCAATCTAATTATGCACAAACAGATTATACATCAGTACATGCAGATGTCTTCACAATTCAGCAAGATTTAGGTTTATAACCCCTCTGGTGCAAAGGGGGTTGGGTGAGGCGAGGAAGGATGACACCCGAGCTGCGTGCTTTGGGCAAACAGGAAGTGAGATTGCGCTTGCACCTATACCATCCTGTAATCTGCTGGTCCGGAACCAGAAGGTTAGTAACAGGAAAAGGCAGCAGGTGATGGCATAGTGTGATTGCACAGATGTGCGGGGATGTGAAGGGTGTCACCCGCAGTGCTGCGCGTGCTCTCGTTTAGATTCGTCTAGTCTACAGCTGGAGTGGAGTTGGTTCCATCAGCAGATGCAGGTTCCATCACTCCCCCCGTCGCTCACACATGCATTACCAGACAACGTCTCCGCTCCGTCTCACAGAGCGTCCCCTCAGGGATCGCCCCCACCCCCCCCCCCACCCCCGCTCTCACTCCTCAGCAGGTGGTCACACAGTCAGATCTCCTCATGGGCATAAGGAATTTTAATCAATCACACAATGTTTGTTTTTGTCTGCGTGCTCCGGAGAGGGGTCGAGGTTGGCAAGGACAGAAGGCTGACTACATTTGTGACCTCCTTAAAGCCTAAAAAATAGTCTGACAAAACTCCCTCAAATGTTTGGAAACCGTTTTTGTGCAACCCTTCGATGGTTTCCTCTAACCTCCAACAAAAAAATGTACAGCGAGTTGAACGATACCATGCACTTCTCTATGGTTTCGTCAAAAAGCTGAAGTGAAATTTGGCAGATATTTATAAGATATGGAGTGGCATTGGCGTAAACACTTTTGTAAGTCCCATCTTAAAAAACAGACACGCAAGTTGCAGCATAACAATTTTTTCTTCATTATTTTTTTATTATGTATTTAATAAGCATTGCAGAGGTTAGCTAAAAGAGATAGCTTCTTGTGATAGCTGCAGGGGCAGGTACGATTACATTTTGGCTTCCTGTTAAATAGCTGCAAAGGCATTATGTTGTCACCCATGCAACCACACAATATGCTGAAAGCAACAGCAAATGAAACAAAATACACACGAAGTGTTAACACACATAAATACCAAACTAAAGGAGCTCCCACAGGTTTATTCAGTAGTTTATTCAGTGTTTTTTTTCCTACCACCTCGTCTCCTCTTTTCCTGGATTACTGTGTTTTCATTTCCATGGCTGCTTCCTCTGTTGGCCTAATGTGGAGAGTTCAGGGCCATGTGAGAGTACGGGCAGGGGGATAATGAAGAACACGGGAGTATGTGTGAAGATCAGTGTCTGAGCTGGAGACGAGCCAGAGAAAATGAAGCCAGTGTCCTCTTCTCTGTCCTGACCACTCCCGATTGCAACAGTTTCCCCGACAGCCTGCAGCTAAAGGAGCCATCGGCGACTCTACGAACTGTTCTTTTTCCCCTCTCACCTCTCATCTTCACACACCGCTCTCATTTGATTTCACATTTGTCCACCTCTTTTGCTTTCGCCATCCTTTCAACAAACCCCAGAAAAAAAGGCGCTGGACACGACTCCCAGCACAGAATCCATTAATTTACGTCCTCCCGCACTCCTGCGTGTCAAATACCCTCGAGTGCGTGCATGGGTGCGTCTCTTTGTTTGAGTGTGCGGTCTGCAGCCTGAGCTTTTATCTTAATGAATGGGCAGTGCTGCACCCAGTCAGGCTTTGATTTGGTTAAGAGCCTGTCAGAGGCTGGCGCTGCTGACTCAGAGCGCAGGAAAAGGGATGTAAATGCAGCATGAGATGGGAGGAAATGGAGTAGGAACTGAATGATGATGGGGGGAGGGGGGGAGCCATGGAAAGCAGAATGTAGAGACAGGCGGGTTATGAAGTATGTCTGCTTCAGACATGAACGCTGAGGATATTAATGTTTCATCCGCTCCGTGACTTTGTTCTGGTGATTAATGTCCTCGCTAAGGCCGTCTGGCCGCAGACCTGAACCAAAACTCGGGGAAGCGTACATATCATAGTTACGACTGTCCCTGTTCTCACCTCATGCGTCAGCCACCGTCCGCTCTAAAAACCAGCAGCTCGTTCTCCCCTCACCTCCTTCCACTGATCTGACATTCCCCAGGGCTCCAGTACAAATACACGCCTCCCACATGCTTTCAGAGGCCGCGGCCACACGCAGACAGGCGACACACAGACACAGCAATCCCGAAGAACACGGACAAGACAAAGAGCAAAGCGCTGACGGATGGCAGATCGAGTGGCAGAGGGCAGGGATTCATCCACTCGCCCTTTCTTCCCTGTTTAGTCTCACAGCGCTGTCTCCGTGGATGTATTCATCTGTGCCTGTGTGTTGTGGAAACCCTCGCCAGGCCTCACGTAACACAACACTGGTAAAAGTCTCTTCATCATTTGTGGCTGAGGTGTACTTAAACTCTACATCAGCCTTCTCCCTCTCCCTCCCTCCACTGCTGCGTAGTGATGTCATCTGATACTCAGAGAGAATGTGACCCACTGACCCTAAAATGCATTACCCAACATCCCCTTCTCCTCCCTTCCATTTCCAAGTGTACATTAGCATTAGCCCCCCTTCGCTCCCTTCATGAGGCTGAACCAATCCTTTGTCTCAGCCAGTCTTAATTCAGGCCGCAGCATCACGCTCCTCAATCCCCACATCTGTCCAGAACCTGGACGTCCTCCAAAACGCCATCAAAGAGAGGATTTTATGGTCTTGATATGTGATCCGTGTCAGCATTTAAGAGATAGCGGTTTTGTCTAAACGCTCTAGATTTTCCCATGTCGATGCTGGTCCGGATACTGTGGGTGCGGAGAGAATGTGCTTTACTGTGTTTAACTTGTGCATGAAGGCTAATTCTGGATGCAAAATTTGCTGAATAATGGGCACATCTGCTTTAGTGGCTGTCTGGCAACCTTACAGAGAAGCGGTCTGCCACAAAATGCCCGACAGACCACACGTTTTCTTTGTGTTCTGGTATTCTTGTGCAAAGACCAAACATAGAAAATGTATTACGTCAATAAGGAGCATCAAGGGGGGAGTGTTACATACGTTCGTGTTGCCATTGTTAGTCTTATAACAGACGACCTGAGAGCTCCTAAAATCTCAGCCCAAAGAGTTCCATTCACTCTGTGGTGGTTACCACTTTATTTTACATTGATGGATTCGAGTGAAGTGTTTATGCTGGTGTGGACAACTGGACACTGCAGTGATGTTATGTAAAATACTTAGGTAAGTCAAATTTAATTGATTTTAATTTCGACTGGTCAAAGCCATCCGGCTTAGGGAGAAGTGGGGGAAGATGGATGCCCAAAGCCCCTCGGAATGCCACACACACGTGTTCTTCTCACCCATCTTCGTTTTGTGGCGCACAAGTTATGATTCATTGGGTGGAAGAATGTTTTAGAGAGACTTTTAAAATGCAAACTGAACGGTTTAACCACAACTTAGAAGATATTTTTGGGTGGTGCCTGTGGTTTTCTAACAGGATGACAGACAGTCTTGTGATTTGAATCAACCGCCGCTTAGTTCTGCTACAACAATTGAGGAATTATTTTAATGTGTTTTAAGCCAAAACAGACATTGTTAAACGTTACGTGTCTCATCATTAAAAATGAGTCTCCAACGTGCAGACAGCAGCTGTACAGCTGAGTCAGTCGTCTGCAACTTTTAAAGGGGCCTGTTGGAGTGACAGGGAGGATTAAGCAGATAAGAGCATGATGGGAATCTCAGGGAAGCTTAAATTAGACAGAACATAATTGAGGTGAAAAGTTCATCTCTTGTACTCCATGCAAGGTGACATCGACCGGATACAGCAGTCATTTTAAAGTGTGTGTGTGTGTGTGTGTGTGACTGTACACTCCCTCTTAACCCCTGAACTGCAGACTGATACCCTGCAATTAGAAAACTTCAGATATTTTCTGTCTCTTGACTTGCTCTGTGGCCACTGTAAACAGGCCCTTATTGTTTTTTTGATCCTTTAGGGCATTTGAGTGAAGAAAAGAAAAATCCCCATCTTCCATTCAATCATCCACTTCATCCCTTCAAGGAGCACTTTGACATTTCATTGAATGCACTTATTCACTTCCTTTGCCTGGAGGCAGATGAGAAGCTTGATACTATTCTCGTGCTTGTGTCTTAAATATGGGGCTATGGTCAGAAGGTTATCTTGTTTTAGTTCCTGTGATGTCCGAAAACAAGATGCAGAAGCTAACCAATAATAATCCAAATCGCCAGTATCATACAGTCACAAGAGTTTTTTTTTAACCATGCAGACAAATTTAGCATTTGAATTAGACCAAAGATCATATTAATTTAATTAGTGTGGGGGGAGGGGGGAGCACAGAGCTCCACCAAGCAGCTAGTTTCCCCACATATTGTGATTTACACCCGTAGTATAGTATATGTACAGGCAGTAGTAATACAGGCTTACAGTACGTAACGTTGTAGTTGTTTGGCCTCTGATCTTTGGAAAACCAAATGTCCCACCAGAATCATTGGTTCCTTGGCCCATTACCAATATTTCCTAAACTCTCAAGTTTTTCAACAATCAAACACAGACAGAGACATAAAATCCTTGGTGGAGGTAATAGCTTGAAATGAGTTGACAGATTTATTCACTTATTGTAGGATTCTCCAGGCATACTGTTAACTGGGGGCCATAATGCTAAGCTAAGTTTGGATGATTTTAATGATTTCAGAAATCTATCTTGGGATCAAATGTGCATATTTTGCACTTCAATTATTTATTCATCTTCAGTCCAGTGCTGTATATTTGTTTAAAAAATAACTCTCCTTAGAAAAGAACCCTATGACCAGGCAAAGTTTAGTGATTACATCATGAATAGTATCTCACATGTTGGCTAATACAATGAATTCTCTTTAGTTCAAAGAGTGCGAGTCCGACTGTGGTTAAAGATCGGAGGGGGCAGAGCAAAATGAAAGCAGCTGCAGTTTATGAATGAAAACAGGAAGAATGGATTGAGACGCTCAAAGGGAAGAAAGGCAGGAAAATAAGCCACGTTGCAAATACTGGGCTACTATGATGACAGAAATGGGTCTAAATATACACACAGCTGAACATTCAAACACCATAAAATTAGTTTCTCTTGATGCTTCTTTGGTTAACCTAAAAAAAACAAATGAAATTTGCAGGAGTTATTTGGCAAAGGTGCATGTGGATCGCATTACAGCCACAACATTCTTTGTATTTCCTCTCTTCTCTGAGATCTTCTGAATCTCTAAAGCAGTCTGGTTTTAAGTGGCGTCTCCACCGGGGTCCATATTTTATGGGCTGTGAGCTGCGTGAGTTTTTCTGTTTTCTCCTCTCTTTGCTCCAGAATCCCATCGTTCCCTTAGACCAGCATATTGTTGCAATTGCAGGCGAATATTTATTTTCTCTAAATCTTTCACCAGGCAGCTGCTGGTCCCTGGATATCAGGAAATATGGTACACGGCGGATGGAGATCGGAAGTCATCCTCTCCTGCCAATAATGTAAGATTATGAAAATGTTCTCACACTTTGGGATGATCCCGCACCACCTGCATCCATACACAGCTGCCTGTTAATGGTTTTTGTCTTTCAGCGACACTGTTTCTACCATGGGGAGGTTCGGGGCGTGGATGGTTCAAGTGTCGCTGTGAGCACGTGCTCAGGACTCAGGTAGAGAAAAGCATTTTTGGACACTCAAAGTTGATCCCAAAAATAAAAACTTGACAGGTTTTCTGCAAAAAGGAGCGACAAAAGTAACATTTATGCATCAATCAGTTCATGACAAATCAAATGGCTCATGCCCCACTGGGCTGATGCATGTGAAACCAGTTAAAGCATCATATTTGGAGTCTAGAAACTGCTGAAGAAAATGGCTGGACAGATACATGCAGATGTGGGTTGTTGCCCCGCTGCTCGTTTTGTGATCTCACAGTGGCCAAACAGATAATGTGACAGGAAACAGTCACACGGAGTGTGCAGGTTAGTAGGTCATTGGCTCCAGAAGTTGGTTCACTGAGTACGGTTCAGTGTGGAGATCCTGTGTTTTCTCCTGGTGTGGATCCAGGGCAGCTGCTCCTTCCTGCTGTAAAGAGGAGGGACCGGCACCCCGGGAGGAGCTGGCAAAGCACCGGCAGTCGTGGCTGGACCGCACACCAGTTTTTTTTTTCTGTGTGTAGCACATCTGGAGACTGGGAGCATGGATATTAGATGTCTTCCTGCAGATGCAAGAGAAATGCAAACACAGAGGGCTGATGACATGTGGGCGTCTGAACTCTGCAGATGTTTTCTGCAGCTGCTTGAATCGCCGCTGCGTGTCTGCGTTTGAGTGTGGACGTATGCGTCCGTGAGCAGTTCTGGGGAAAGGCAGGGAGAGCGTGCAATGCTCGGTCAGTTCCAGCTGATCTTCCCTGACAAACAGCAGTAAATCAGCTGGGACACATTTTTCTGCTCCATAAAACCGCCGTGGACAAACAAAATAAGTCTGATGTGCAGCCATCTGGTTTTATCCACACATATAAAAAATTATTTCAACAAAGTAGGTTTGAGATCTAAATAGCAGTTTCCTTTGGGTAACACATCATCCAGCCAGACAGCAACATTCACCCCCTCATTTCCTGATGGAACCATCAGCGGTGTCTTGTTTTCTCAGGGGACTGATTTCCCTGAACACAAGCGTCAGCTACCTGATAGAGCCTCTGTCTGCTGCCGGGGGCGAAGAGCAGCACGCTGTTTTTAGAGCGGAGAGTCTCCAGCTACCCAGAGGTAGCTGCCTGCATCACCCTGGCAACACGGGACACAAGGAGGAGCTTGATGACTTCATCCATGGGATGATGTCACCGCAGTTGAGCAGAGTGAGTTCAGAAACGATCGCCTGCCTTAAACGGCGTTTCCACAAGTGACACCACATGATTCATTTCAACTGTTTTCCATTTTCAGAACAAAAGGGACCTGAGCCAGAATATGAAATATGTAGAACTGCTGTTAGTGGCTGACAAGGCCGAGGTGAGGACCAGATAAACAACAGTCAAGCAGCAATGAGGAGGAGTTTGAGACTAACAACATTAGTTGTTAGATGGATCTTCTCTATGACATGAGCAAGTTTGTGTGATATAAAACATAAAGATTAGCGTTTTCTTCTCAATCCAGACAAGGATGTCCATATAGGGACTGCAGGAGGATGTCATAAATTCCATTTATGATACTGGCTTTGTAAATAGCATAATTTGACATCACACATAAATATAGTAAATGCACATCTCAAACGCACATCCTGTCGTTGTTTTGAAGAAACGTGGGTGTATGTGGGCGTTTCTGTTTCTGTTTCATAAACGGCCTGTGTAATTTATAGTTTGACAAACACGGGAGCAATTTCGAGAAGACTAAATTGAAGTTACTAGAAGCCGCCAACTTGGTTGATAAGGTAAAGCCTGATGTCAATGTGTCACCTCTATGTTTAGCACCGACAAGTCAAAATGTGTGAAACTGTTCCTGTGCTCTTCCACAGTACTATAAGGTCCTAAACATCCGCGTTGCATTAATCGGTCTGGAGGTGTGGACCAACGTGGACATGATCAGTGTCTCAGACAACCCTCACAGCACTTTGGCAGCGTTCCTGTCATGGAGAAGCAAACAGCTCCGCACTTTGCCTAACGACAATGCCCAGCTCATCACGTGAGCGGCCCTTTCCTTTACCCGCTTTTTTATTAATGATTTGTCAGTTTCCTCTTCTGCCAAGCAGATCCCTCGCTTAGTTTTATCTCTAGTGTGTGAGACAGTAACCAGCACCATTTGCATCCCAGTGGCCATTGTCCAGATGGAACTAATCTACAGTGGCCTTTTGTGTCTCCAGGGGGAGGGCATTTCAGGGTACAACCATTGGCCTGGCTCCGCTTAAAGCCATGTGCTCTGACTACCAGTCTGGTGGAGTAAATACGGTAAAGTACATTAAATGCAACAGTCAGAAGCACTGCAGTGTGCAGAAAATACTTTTTATTTAAAGTATATTTCAAGGGTCTTGAATTTCAATATGGGCCACAAAAAAAGTTTCACACTGATTTCTGGGTCCTCTTTAACCCTCATGTTCAACAGGACCACTCAGAGTCAGCTGTGGGCGTAGCCGCAACCATGGCGCACGAAATGGGCCACAACTTCGGGATGACCCACGACAGCACAGGCTGTTGCCAGGCGAGGGCCGAAGACGGAGGCTGCATCATGGCGGCTGCTACAGGGTAAAGCTTACCAGTAGTCCAGACTAAATGAAAAGCATCTAAGGTGGTGTCATTTACATGGTTTTTACGCTTCTTTCCCACCGTGCTCCAGTCACCCTTTTCCACGCGTGTTTAACGACTGCAACCTGAAAGAGCTGAGGAGCTACCTGACCTCTGGAGGCGGGAAGTGTCTCTTCAACTTGCCAAACACTAGAGTGATGTACGGAGGCCAGCGCTGCGGCAATGGTTACCTGGAGGAAGGCGAGGAATGCGACTGCGGTGAAGAAGAGGTCTTTGTCGTGTCTCTCTCATGGGTTTTTCCCTGCGTACTTTCCTGCTTGGACGCATGTGTCCTCAACTGACTCAAACCTTTGTTGCAGGAATGTACCAGTCTCTGCTGCAACGCCAACAACTGCACTCTGAGAGCTGGAGCTGAGTGTGCTCATGGCGTCTGCTGCCACAAGTGCAAGGTACAGATCAACTGGGGAGAGGAATTACCATGAATTAGTCGCTTTGATTACTGTTATTAAATAAAGCCCAGGTACTCAATTACCTAGACCCCTGAAAATGATCTGATGGCTCAGACGTATATTACTAAAAAAAAAATCACTTATAGTATTTACATAACCAAATGATTTTCTCCAGGGTACTCTGCAATTAGCTTTGTTGTTGTGTTGATGCATAGCGACCTGTGGCACAACAGATTAAATTGGGAAGGCAGACTTTACTGCTCAGACTGTCAGAGCCATAATTATTTGGACACTGACTATATATATCTATATAGATCTATATATATATATATAGATCTATATAGATATATATATACCATATATGACTCCCATTTTGTATAGCACCAGAGTGTATTTAAAATATAACAGAACTGCTTTCATTTTGCAGTAATTATATATTATCTACTTCGGTGTCATATCTTTCTGCTGTTTGTGACAGAATTTTCAGTTTATTATCTCTCTCTGTGCAGTTGAAGAGCCCTGGTGTTCTGTGTCGAGCCCCTTCTGGATCATGTGACCTTCCAGAATACTGTGATGGCAGAACAGAATCTTGTCCAGCTAATTTTTACCTGGTAGATGGTACAACCTGTGCAAGTGGGCAAGCCTACTGCTACACCGGCATGTGTCTGACCCTGGAGCAGCAGTGTCAGTCTCTCTGGGGACAAGGTGGGTGAGACCGGTGGCCTGTGATCTGTTATTTTCAAACTTTCAATATTGCACCAACCCTTTCGGTTTTATCTGCTCACTGCTTGCAGTGAAAAATTAGTGTGTAATACTGAGACCAGTCGTGTATCTGTAATTTAGCAGTTCTTCCACTAGAGGGCAGAATCTATAAATGACACAGTTGGAAGACACGTTAGTACAGAATATTTTACTTGTAAATTATTATTGGTCGCTATAATACTCAATTTACAGTTGTTTTCAGCACAGTTTTTTATTCTTCCAATGATGTTATTTCATTTTCAGGGAGTCCCAATTGAATGAATGTCTTACATTAGCATTTATAGTAGTTTAGCATCCGGTGTATATCATAGTGGAGTGATAATATGTCAGCAGGTTACAGGATTAGGGATTGTTATTGGATGGTTTCCATGTACATACTGTGACAGCCCCTACCCTGGAGAGCCTTTGTAGTTCCACGGGAGTCACATAGACACATTAAAGGCTACCATCTGGTCTCCATCAGTCAGCCACATTTACACTCCTGTGATGTTTGGTGTGTGTTTTTGCGTGCTGTAAAAATGAGTGTTTCTCTGTATTTTCTGTCTTCTGACCAAAGATGGACGTCCAGCCCCTGAGCTGTGTTTCAAGAAGGTTAATGAAGCTGGGGACATGTTTGGAAACTGTGGAAAAGATCTGCTGGGGAGGTACAAGACCTGTAAGGACAGGTAAAGATACAAAAACCTCAAAATCATCTTATTTCATGGGATTAACCCCTCTCAACCAAGGTTTGACCCTCGTCTTTCATTATATCTTCCAGGAATGCTAAATGTGGGAAAATTCAGTGTTTAACATCTGTTTCCAAGCCCATTGAAAACAATGCTGTTCGCATTGAAACCACCGTCAGTGTGGGCAACGAGAAGATCCGGTGTATGGGAACACACGTGTATAAGGCTGGACAGGTGGACGAAGAAACTCAGAGTGACACTCTGGACCCAGGCTTGGTCATGACGGGCACCAAGTGTGGAGTCGATTCGGTGAGACACAAACGTGTAATTTTGCATTAATTTTTTTAGATTGTGTATACCCACCCCCCTTTTTTATGGGAGTCAGTCATCTTTAATACTTCCTCTCCTTCCAACAGATTTGTTTTAATGGGGAATGTCGCAATGCATCTTTCCTCAGAGCTGATGAGTGCAATAACAAGTGCAATGGACACGGGGTGAGTTTCTTTGACTAAGGAACAGCAAAGCCATACGAGGGTGGGAAAGCACGAAAAATAGTCTAAGATGCAGATATTTCCTTATTCAGTTTACCAATACAGTATAGTGCCAGTGTTGTCTTTTGCATTTACCCGGGGGTACTACCGTAATCGTAGTGGCTTGGGCCTGGGTGGGTTGATTAATACAGGTTTTTTTTAATGTTCTTTCACAAGCTGTGCAACAACAACCATAACTGTCATTGTGATGCTGGCTGGGCTCCTCCTCTATGTGAAAAGAAGGGTTTCGGGGGCAGTCTGGACAGTGGCCCTGTCATCAACCACAGTGAGACAGCTCTGTTTTGTGTTGATTATAATATATATACTGATAATGATGAGGATTTCTCACTCCAATCTTCTTCTATTGTTCCTCCCAGGCAACCTCCTACCCATGCTGCTGAGTCTCCCCCTGGTCATCTTTGTGGCTCTGGCTGTTGTGGGACTGTGGAGGTGCTACGGGCACAAACTCAGCCCACTGAAATCCTCTGCTCCACCGCCAGTGCCAAGGTATTTAATTCATAGGGGAACAATAATTTAAGGCTGTTCTTGTATGTCACTCTGTAAGTTGTTTGAGTGATTGAAAGATGGATTGGTGCTTTTTAAATTCTCAGCTGTTCCATCCCAGTGGAGGGGAAGCCTTTATGTGCTGACAGTCAAGTGAGTGGTCACGCCAACCCAGCATTCTTGTTGAAAAAGCAGGAATTGGACCGTGTGGTAGGCAATTATGTCCTAGACAGTATTCTGTTTTCCTCTTAATTGTGACTTAAAATATTTCCCACGATTCTTCCAGAGTAAACCCTCTCCACATCCCAGTCCCTCTTGCTCAACTCAGTCCAGAAACGCTCCCGCACGCCCTGGGGTGAAACCTCCTCCCGTCCCTCCGGGGAAGAAAGATGAACTCGTTCAGCCTCTGAAGCAACCTAGAACTACACCTCAGAGACAAACCCCTCCTCAGGTTAAAGCTCTACCTTCCATGAAATCTGAGCAAGCGCAAAAGCAGGCTCCTCCACCACCGTCGGGACTTTTAGCTTCTCGGAGCCCTAAAAACAACTCTCAGCCTTCTACAGTACCCAAACCCCGGCCAGACCCCCCGAACAGACCTCCGCCACCTTGTCCTGTCAACAAGCCATTACTGGTAATGCATTTTTAGCTCTTCATATCTTCATTTTTTTTTTTTCCCCTTTGCTTTTGAAAAAAAATTATTTCAGTGAATTTTGCAAAATATCACTTTTGTCTATCCTTTGATATTTTTCAAATGGAGGAAAAGCAGCAAACAAAAGGCCCGCAGGTTCCTGCTAGTGCTCTGCAGAGAGGAAGAGTTGCTTTGGCCCCATCTGCTGGTCAGAAGCCAAACAGGTAATTCGTGTTGTTTAAAAAGTGAATTATTATTATTATTATTATTATTATTATATTTAGGTCCATGCTTAACTCATTATTTCCTTCACTTGTTTTAGGGTGTAAGAGCTCAGGGAGATGCTGAGGAACACCACTGAATATATTCAGCTGTCTTTTTAGATTTTAGCAGCTGATTTAAAAAAAAAAGAATATTATGGATGCTATATTCACATTGATGTGTACTGAGATACAGCTGCCACCACAGTACATATCAAAAAAGTATAATTTATGTCTTAATTTTTCAGGCTTAGTCTCATTTGTTAATTAGCTTTCTGTGTCGGCTGAACAAAAGTCAAAGCTGTGAATTTAGGAAGTATTATTATTGTCCCAAAACGTCAATGGAAATGTGAAATTGTTCAACATGTGCAGCAGTGGTGAGATGCTGGTGCAAGAGTATTTATTCACAGAAAGAAAAACAGATGTTTACAACGCCGCTGCACTAAACCTGTTGTCTTGTGAAGAGCATCGGCTGTAAAGGGATATCTTATATTAAGAAAATATGCCTATATTGAAGTGTTTACTTTCATAATGTGTGATTAAGACAGGGGTTTAACTGGACTATTGGGGACCAGTGAGATCCATCCATGCATGTTGTGGCTCTGTAGCAGGATTTGCTAGGGATTTTTTTCCTCCAATTTATAAAAGACCACTAATTTTATCCAAAGACCACTGAAACACAGGTACCATTCTGTGCTCACCAATCACCTGGTTTTACACAAAAACCTCTGCTGTGTTGCCTCTTCATATCACACCTATGCAATCTCACCGTGCAGCTCTGTCCCTAACTGAAATTCCAACAAATGTCAAATAAAAATGTAACGGAAAACAACTTAAATGGCTGTCTGCTTTGATTTATTGCTGCATGTACACTCCTGTAGCTGATCAACATAGTGCAACATGCTTAGTTCCATCATAACTTAAAGAAGACGTTCAAGTGCCACGCAGGGCCAGGGACTTTTCTCTGGGGAGTTTGCATGTTCTCCCTGGATCTGCAGGGGTTTAACAGCTTTCTCCCACAGTCCAAAGACATCCATCGGGGGAAGAGGCCAAATAGTGACCCTGAACTGACCTTAGGTATGAATATGAGTGTAAATGGTTTATTTGTTTCTATATGCCCATTAAGACATAAAGCTAATGGACTAAAAAGTTCATACGGACTAGTAAATGCACTGCCTGGCTAAGAAAAAGGTCACCATGGTTGGTACATGGGCGATTGGCAACAAGTTATGCCAAGCTAATGCCAGCATAGCTTCCGGTGTCCTGCGATCCTGCATTATATGGATGGCAATAAATGAATGAATGATTACTTCATGAAATATTTAACATCACGGATGAGCACAATTAAAATGTCCAGGTCCACATTCTTTTTCAGTTACTGTAACAGTGCAGGCCCATAATAAAACACATTTCTTGAGGATGACCAGGTTTAAATGACAGCACCTGTCATTGGCACTGCTGGATACACCGAAAGGTATCTGCCCTTTAGCTCATGACATCCTTCACTGAGATGAAAGCGCCCTCATTTATTCTAATCAAAAGGCTGCTAAATACCGAGGCCAGACCCCCTGAACCAGCTCTCCTCCAAGTCAAAGGTGCAGGCACCCACACACACACAGACTGGTGGACACGTACTGGTGGTGATCTTCCACAGGACCAACGGTGGCTGTGACACAGGGGGAGACGTGGCAGCCGCAAAAGGTTTTAACATGTGGCCTAATTGCAATTTCTCCTAGAGAGCATAATTAGTGTTAGTTAACATGTCACTTCCTGTGGAGTCTCATCTATTAGAGATGATGATTGGCCGAGGGATAAAACGAGGGGGTGACACCCCCACCTCTCCTCACAGCCAGGGGCAGCAAAGAGGATCTCACCTGCTGAAAGCTCCCCTGCCTGCTATAATGACCCAATTATGCCAGAGCTACTTTTCCACACAATTATGCTGATCACTTTTGTTCTTTCCCCACTGATTTTGTTTCATGATTACGGTGACTGAAATACCACAGGCTGGTTGTGCTGACTTGTTCTATAATATTACAAAAATGGTTTAATTGACATGGAAATTGGGATCAATAGTCGTCAATCTCTAAAAAGGCTTTTGTTTTCCTGCAACAATCAGAAAGTTTGCAGTTTTGGCCATGTCACAGCGGCGTTCTTGGGCCAGGTCAGTAACCCGAGGACCGAGGGTGTGTTATGTATGATTGGAATATGCTTCTGGCAGTGAAAGGTCAGCATGAATGATGAATGAGATGAAAAGGCCATGGTGGGGTGGGGTAGGCAAAGGTGTAAAGTAAGAAAAGACCTGCACTTAAAATGTAACATTCTCTTCTCATTCTCTGCCTTTTATCTTCTGACCTTGTTATAATGATGTTGAAATAACTCCTTGAAGGTTGTCGTTGATCTGAACTCATTGACCTGAACGCTTTCACACGTCCAGCCGTACAGTTACATCACACTGACCAAATCACTCAAACGTCTGGATGTGGTTGGAGATTCTAACCGTGAGGTTCTGACCCAAAATGTGCATCCAGGCCAAAGAAACAAGAATTCCTTGATAAACTCTAACAGAGGTGAGGCAATGAAATGACCCCCACCTGAACTCTGACCAGTGCTGTTTGCCTTTAATGAGAACCCTTGGCAATTCTGGAGGATGACCTTATAAAAAATATTTAATGACGGTCAGCAGGAGATCATCCACCCATGCCCAGTTCACCTTATTAAGACTGCGTGTGTGTTTTGTATATATTTCCTACTTAACTACTCATTTCACTAGCTTAGTAAGGACCTTCTTGGGAAGTGAGGACATTTTGGATGGTCCTCACAACATCAAAGGTCAGTTTGAGGGTTAAGTCATGTTAAGGTTGAGGTTAGAATTAGGTTTTGGTCAGGGTTAGGGTTAGGAACATAATTGTATTGTGTGTGTGTGTGTGTGCGTGTGTGTGCGTGTGTGTGTGTGTGTGTGTGTGTGCGTGTGTGTGTGCGTGTGCGTGTGCGTGTGTAGATGATTAAGAGAAACCAATGAGTTCAACACAAATAGAGTTTCTTTTGTAATTTGAAAGCAGATTTGATTCTATCATTAACTTCCAGTTGCCCAGTTCAATAGAAAAAAAGAGGCTTTGTCACCTTCGGGGTAAATTCTCAAACTTTTATTGTGAACAACCTGATGCACAGTTACAACAGTTTTAATGTCTCACAGAAAGAGTACCGCATATCTATCATTTAAAACTAGAGATATCATACGTCACCATCACAGAACAGCCACAGGTATAGGTAAAGGTCTACAATTCTTTGAATGGAGGTGCTGTTATGCTGTTACAGTGCTGACAATTGTCACAGTATTTCAAATATCACACACAGTCAAGTCAAAAACAACAGTACTGTGTAGGAAAGTATCACTAATGAATGTACAAGAAGTTGAAATTCACCACCATCAAAAGTCATCTTATGTTCAATATCAAAAACACAACATGCAATAGTTACCATGAGAACACAGCATTACACAGATTATTAATACCTGTATTCCACACTGCACGGCTCACCGTTGAATATTACAATGTTGACAGAACACTATAGGACTCAGCTGCCCGTTGAAGCGAGTTCTGTAGAGCTGCTCCTGTCTGCCGGTCCTTCTGAACCCATCATACACGTGTGGACAGTTATATTTCTCCCGCTGTGCTCTGGTGCTCCCACGGCACGGGATCGTTTTCCTCCTTGTGCAATCCGGTTTCCCTCTCCTGCCAGAACTGCTCAACGTCAGGCAAGGCAATTCCATCTTTGAGGCTCGCTGTGTCCGCCTCTCTCCCTCCTCCCTGTTGCTCTGGCTGAGGCTGCACCTCTCCGCTGGGACCCTGTCTGGAGTTTGATCGAAGCCTCCTCTCCCCCTGCAGCTGGCTGAAAGGATCCCGTCTGGGACAAGGCGAGCGGAGGCCTGTGGGTTGGTGAGGTCCGGCTTTTGGCTTGGAGGGAGGTTGTTTGCGCAGGGTGAGGCGCCTCCACAACCCCCTGTAACCCTCCCTGAACTCCTCAGAGAGGGACAAAACGATTATGGGGTTCACCAGGGACAGAGAAAAGGTGAGCAGCTGAGCAGAGAGGCTTAAAAGAAGAGGAAGGGAGGTTACCAGGGGCTGAGCCCCTTCAGTTCCCTTCTCTGCTATGTGGCGTTCCCAAACCCACACCACCCATTGTGGAAGCCAGAGAATAACCATGGCTACAGTCAGGCTAAAGAGCATCAGAGTGAGCTTCCTGGATCGGATCTGAGTGCGTAGGTTCTGTGTCTTGCTGGAGCGACGTTGGCACTGGCCATAAGCCTTCCAGAAATACATCAGGGAGAAGCTCAGGGGTGCACAGTACACCCCCAGTGGGTACACCTTGACATATACAAACATGAAATCTCTGGCTTCAGGAGGAACGACCAGCGCACACACAAACCTGTGGATCTCCCTCTGCAGCCTGGCAAACAACCAGAGAGGGATGGTGACGGAGCAGGCGGACAGCCAGATGAAGAAGAACACCACCAGGATGGAACCCAGGTGGATGCTCACCTGCTTGGTTGGGTTGGCCACGTAACGGTAGCACGCTTTGGCCATGACTGCAATGGTGAAGCTCTTAGCCACCATGCAGGAGTGGAGGAACCAGTCGGCCGTCTTGCAGACGACCCAGCCGAGATTCCAGCTGGCCTTGGAGTAGGAGGCCGCCCTGAAAGGCACCGAAAACGCCAACACCAAGCCGTCAGCAAACATCAGGTTAAAGACGAGGGAGTTGATGAGAGACAGTTTGCCCCTGTGGGCACTGGAGAACAAGATGACCATCGCAGTGAGATTACAAGCCACACCCAGGACGCCGATGACTCCCAGAATAGCCGGCATAAGAACCCGTAGCTCCCCGGGGTCCAGATGTTGGTATGAACTGTTACTGAAGGACCACTTGTTTATGGAGTCATTTACCGATGTCACGTTGTTTCCATTCCATTTCTCCATCTTTCCTTAAAAAAGGGCCAAATGTTAAGAGATGAAAAAAGATTTTAAATAAACCAGTTCAAGAAAAATCATCTAGTCTCACAAAATGTTGCTCTGCATCTAAACCTTCTGGCAGATTTGCGTCACAGAAGAAGATGGACCGACGGTGGCAGTGGAGCTCCTGTCTGTCCTCGGGTTTATCCTGAGATGCAATGATTCAGCTTCTGCAGCTGGTTATGAAGATGCTTTTTGATTGACAGTTGCTGTTCCCAGCTGGTAAAATGTGCGCAGTCCACAGTCTCGGCGGGCCAATTAGAACATAGCTGCATCGTGTGCACAGTGCGACAGATGAATGCATTGGATTTCTAATTTCTGCAAATGTGTTTGCTTTAATGGTCATGACTGAGGAAAGGTGTAATCTCACTGTTACCGTAGAGAAGCTAATTCAGAATTTATGATTACAAAACATAAAAACGCTCACAGTTTAGATGGATCTAAACTTTCTGGTAAGTTCTGCAGCCATTGACCCGTCTTCAGTTTTGCATTTGACTCCTCTGGTGTTATGTTGTTTTCAGTTTCCTTGTGAACAGGATGATAAAAATAGAGGAAAAATATATATATTGACAATTATCTATACATAAAAAGCAACTATACCTAATGAACATCACTAGTCATGGAGACATAACTAGACAATTTATCTTGTCAAAGGTGGGTAAAATTCTAAACCTTTACAAGTTGCCTATTCAGTTTAAGCAAGTTAAACTAAATGAGGATTTGTAATGAACACCATATTCCTTAACTATGTTTTCAGTTGTGTGTTGCTCTTCTTTACTATAGGCCTAAAAACACACCGGAGACAGGAAGAACATGCTTCCCTTTATCAACAAACCAATGAAGATTTGATCTGGCCTCTGGGTTCAAAGGCTGGTGTGACTGCTCATAATTATGGTATTAAAGTTTCTTCTCCTGCTGTAATAACACACTCACCACTGGATGGACCTCAGTCAAACCCACAGATTTGTGCAAAGAAAGTGCAACACATATAATGAAAGAATAATCCAGCGCAGTTCCTCTTTATCCACCGGAGGGCGCTCTTGCAACAAAAGCGGTCACGTAAGTAATTAATATCCATATGTAAGATATTCCATATAGTCAGTCAAACAGATGAGGTTCCAGGCTTTGGAGTTGAACAAACTTTATTTTTTTATTCAAAGAAAGTCCAGTAAGCATAAAGACTGCATTGCAATTCATTGCATTTCAGTACATTCCGCACTATAAAACTTTGTTGGTTTTAATTGATGTCACAAAGGAGGTTCTTGAGAAGACAGTTGCTGTCCAAAGGAATCAGACTTAATAATTCCCTGATCTGTAGACATTTGACTGCTTTCTTTGAGGGGAACTGGCTCTCAAAACAAAGCTGAGACAAGTGACAAACAATGACTCGAGCCAGGAAGTAAGTGTGCTAATTTACCTTGACACTCAAAAAGAAACACTGGGTATTTTAGCAGAAAACCAGAAGGGGTTTCCCACAAAGTAACTTCCAAGATCTGCAGAAATCCAAACTGTTTTCAACATGTCTGCTTTATCCGAGTAACAATCTATTACATGAAAAAAAGAGAGCTAGGCTAGCATTACATTATGTCGATAAACAAAGTTTAAATTCATGAAAAGTTTCTGCTTTTTGTCATCTACAGATCATTTCAGAACAATGCAAATAAAAACAAACATTTTATTTATTTATTTATTTTCAAAACTTCAATTTGAAAAATGGTAAAAATTTGACTTGCCATTGCATCTCTTGAAAACGGCGATGACATCAGATGTGCAATGTGATATTAGGGGGGTCATGTTGTACATTATCTCTTTCCCTGAACTCACAAGCCTGTAGCCAGTGCTTTAATGTCCTTTCGACTACAACGCTCCAAGCATTTTTTTCCACTTGAATCCTCATTAAAGTTGGTTGTTGGTTTTTTTAAGCAGAAAAGAAAAAAAAAAGTTGACAGTTCATATGAAACATTCACGCTCCTGCCTTGTATGCAGTCCCCTCCCTCCCCCACCCTCAATACATCAAACCCCCACATACCAAAAGAAGGCACCACAGCTTCTTAAGACTCACTGACCGAGACAAGGACTCCTCAGTAAAACACACAGCAATAAATTAAACCAGTGACACAGCCTGAAAGGGGCTTCATTCACATTACAGACTACGGCGCTCTCACCATGGAGACGCAAAACTGGTACGAGAAAGACTGTCCACGACGTGTCAGAGGCAGAGGAAACACCGGTTTCTGGGACCAGAGGACAACGGTCTCTTCCTCTTCTGCAGAGTTAATCACATGCACAAAAGAACGACCTGAAAACGAGGGGGCGCTGTTGCTGCATGGCTATGAGCAACAATCATGTACGCTTAGTAAGTGTACGTGTCCTCTAGTTTATGTCCTCACATCCAGACCCTTTGTCCAGGGCCAGAGGGCTGCTTTGCTACTGGTGTAGAAGTCTCTTTGTTGCATATGTTTGCTGGAATTTCCAGGTGTCCACATGGCTAAATAATTAAGTCTGAAGTCATCTTCCAGAATCAAAGTCCATTCTTCCTGTTTTTTTTTTTGTCATTTTTCTTTTTAGGAAACACTTTTCAATGGTTGTATCAAAAATTCATATCCTGGGACGCTCATCTCTGCATTTTGTCAGAGCATCCAAATTCACCAGTGGCAGCAACAGGACACAGGCAGATTTGGGGAGAGGATGTAAATACATTGTCCATCCTTCTATTTCCTCCAAACCAACCTTTTAATGCGGAGGGTCAGTGGTTAGTTGACCTTGTCTTGGAAGATGTACAGGTTGTTTGTGGCTGCGACAGCAATAATGTTCTCATGGGGGTGCCAAGCAGTGTGAAGGATCTTCTTGCTGAAGTCCAGGCTGTCGACGCTGATCTCATCCTTACGACGTTTCCCGCCTACACACACCTGACGATGCAAGAAGCAGACATCGAGATGTGGCACATTCTTGCTCTAGTTCCTCATGAATTAAATCATGTTCATGTTAATTACTTCGTCAGTACTGTTATTACACAGTTTTATCTGCCACTGGCTTGAACTCCACCAGAAAAGTACTGATATTTTAGGATTTTTCTGGTTTAGTAAGAGCCCTGATAGCACTTGAGTGTGATAATATAAGTTAGTACTTAGACCAGACAATGTTTGCCCCTTTTTTCAGTATTGGTGTTTCTGTGTAAGATTCATTTTTCCAGTTAAGCAGACTTCAGTGTGGTCTGCTCAACAACTTCAGAGTTGTCTTGCACACATTGGTTCCAAAAAGTGTTTATTTGTCTGACTGTTGTCTTTGAATCAGCTTCAATCTTTATTTTATTTATTTCCTTTCCTCCCAGAAAACACACATCCTCATCTGGGGGTCATGATATGCTTCATGTCATAAGGTTAGGCGTCAGTGTAATGAACGTACCTTGCGAGGTTTCAAGATGGCTCTGGGTTTGCTGTTCTCCCTGGATGCTTCCAGCGTGACATCACGTTTAGTGTTCCGGTCAAACATTCGGAAGAAGTTGTTATACGAGCCCGTCATTATGACACTGATGACAAAACAGAAAAGGGCAAAGGTCACGGGGATGATCCAACAGATGCAGAGACGGAGATTTAAACAAAAGAAAAACAGTCTCACCTGTCTGATCCGTTCCAGACACACTCAAACTTGTCAAAAATGCAGTCATTCTCATACAGAGAACAAAGTTTGCCCCGTAAATAGTCGTGGACCTGGACGACAAGAGGGTTCATCAGCATGTGCATTCATCACATGATCGTGCAAACCTAAGCCTTGCTGCCTTTGCTCTACTTTCAATAATCCCACCACACCCGCTGACCCACGCCAACAGCCTCGGTAGCAGGTGGAGGCACAAGTGGAATAGGACAAAGAATCCCTTGAGTCCACCTGATGGTCTTATCAGTCATGACCTGCCCTAAAATGGTTTCCACTGATCAGACAGCGTGGATGCGACCCCCGTGGCCGCACAGTGGGAGGTTTTGCCCTTCAGGTTGAATTATCACCGCCACTATCTGTCTTTAAACTGACAGTTGGTTCAATACGATCTCTTGGGGTAATCCTTGGAGACGACTTGGACAGATCACCTCAGTGACGGTGGAACCGGATTACACTGAGTGATTGGCCTGAAATCAATAAGTTTTGATTTGGTCTTTGCCTAAATGTTACTTACTGAATTCATCAGCTGAAACTAATCTTTAAACTGTTCAACAGATGAATAAAATCCATGAAATGAAAGCTCACCTGGTACGTCTCTAAAGGTTTGTTCTCCATTTGGAGGTCCCACACCTTGACAGTGAGGTAGTCCCTTGTCATCAGGTAGCGGCCGTTGTGGCTAAACTTTACGTCAGAGATGGACGAGATGATTTCGGAGAAAAAGGAGCGAGTGGACGGATCCTCGGGCTCTTCAAAGTCTGCCGCGACAGGGAGAACAAAAAGCTGTAGCACAGGAGCTCTGCTTAGAAGGTGACATTTTCCCTCCTGCACATTTTTCCATCGTTCACAGGGACACAAAGAAGATTCGGCTCAGGCTGGCGGGTGCTGTCGACAACAATGAGTCCTAGAATCTGCCACAGCTGCATCTATTCACGGTATAATGTCTGCGTGTTTAGGGAGGCAGCGGTGGGTCAGCACACTGTGTAAATATTGGTTATGATTCATATTGATTCTGGCAGCTGCTGATCTGTGTGCAGGCCAGCTCACTGGGGATAACAGCCAGGCATTCCATCGTTTGCTGTCAACTTATTGTTCCTCCTCCCCTGTCACTCCCACCCTCCCTCGCTCCTCTCCATCTTTCCAAATAAGCCCCTACAATCCCCCCCACACCCCCACCCCTCAGCTGAAAGCAGGAGAATCGCTCTGTGATGTGCCAGCGGGGAGTCTAACGAGGGATGCGGCGTGAGAGATGAAAAATGGGGGGGGTTGAGAAAAACAAATCAATGTCAAAGTGCTGGGCCCATTTGGGCCCTGCTGGATTTGTGTTCGTGTCGATAAATGAGTTCGCCTATGAGCGGGCGTGCACAATGTGTGCATGTATATGTATGTGTGTCCATCCCTGCCCTCGCTTCCAGCACATAATAAGTTCCCCTGGGAGTTGGTATTGGGGGGCGTTTGGTCCCTCAATTTCTGTCCAGAGACTCTTTGTCAAATCTCATCCATCCATCCATCCATCCATCCATCCATCCATCCATCCATCCATCCATCCATCCATCCATCCATCCATCCATCCATCCATCCATCCATCCATCCATCCATCCATCCATCCATCCATCCATCCATCCAATCTCTCAGGTAGCACACGTAGGATGATGGTTTGGCCTGGTTATTTAAAAAACGTGTTTTTTAAACCTATAGTATGCTCCTACAGTCTGTGTGTGATAGTACCTGCATGTGCGTGTGTGTGTTGGGGGAAAGGGGTGCTGTGTGTGTGTGGGCGGAAGAGCATCATGCATCGCTCTAAGCCATGCAGTGCATCTTTCAAGCAGCGAGACAGTAGGTCAGGATTACCAAACGCCACCTGAGGCTGATGAGAACACCTGCATGTTCTCTCTTTCTATTTGTGTGTGTGTGCTTCGGCAGGCACACACACACACACACACACACACACACACACACACACACACACACACACACCCACACACACAGATGTCAGTAACTAACAGAGTCCCACACTGTGTAATTTATTCGATCACGTTCTTGTTTCTTGTTAAGCCTTCAACTAATGTACACAGGAAATTCAACAGGGTGCACGGTCCAGTGAGCACATCAATACGTCTGAGGAAATGAATGGCGTTATTGAACAACAAGGTGTGGTCATGAGGGACTAATGCGGCGGCTCTTAAGACATTGATTTCTGACGAGAAAATGTCAGTGTATTCATAATTCATTCACCCAAATTGAGCGCAGTGTTTATAAAGCTTTAGAGGAGACCGTCTTTGTCTGAAACAGGCTGGGAGAGATACGGATGCGTTATCAGCTTGACATTTGGAGGCACAAGACACCCACACACAGGCAGACAGACATACACACACACACACACACACAACACACACACACACACGATAGTAGAACTGAAGCTTATATTACTGTATTTCTATACATATTCCTGTCTTCTAGATCCTTGGATGAAATTAAAATTTATTTTTTATAGTTATTCACAAATTACAAAGTGGCTTTCGCTAGCGAGGGTTTAATGTTGGTTTTCTGAGGAACGTATGTTTTTTTTTGTGAAGATGCAAATATAGAATGAGGATCAGAAGAACCCTAACAATGACCGATTGGTATTATACTGTAGATATTTTTCCACACTTTGTTGGATTTTAACTTTCAGACTGTGTGGTGAGCCTCTGGATGGTGCAAATGATAAAAGAATCCCATGAAGGAAAATCTATATGTATCATCAATTTCCGAGTGACACTGTTTGTACTCACATTTACAGTGTTTGTCACAGAGCGCAGCCTGCCTCATGTCACACAGCCGTATCGAGCCCTTGCTGCTGCTGTAGGCGAAGGTGTGACACTGCTGGGGATGAAACTCCGCAGACGTGATCACCTCTGTCAGATCTTCCATGTTGGCTGGCTTAATGTCCACAATGTCTAAGAGAGAGGAGCTGAGGAACAATGGCAATTTTCAAGATGGGTGACAAGTCTCGCCCCAGCTAGCGTGGCTTGAGAGGATACTGAAGCTGCGGTCGGTGATCTCCAGGTTCCACAGGTTCACCCTGAGATCGTCAGTGGAGATGAACGTCTGAAGGTCAGAGTTGACAGAGATGGAGTTGATGTGGTAGGTGTGGGCATTGCTGAACACACGTCTGGCTGTAGCCTCAACCATCAAGTCCATAGGCTGCAGCACTGGCACCTATCGGTTGAGTTACAGAGAAAAAAACAACAGAAAGAGATTTTCACTGAAGGCTTTGATGTATTTTGCAACACTGATTCAATATTCACTGTGAATATCTAAGGCCTTCTTAGATATTCATCTGTGTGGTTCTATATGACTGCAGGGATTTGTGTGACATTTGCCTCACAAATCTCAAAGAAACAGTCAGTTGCGGCAGTGCTCTGAGGCTGTTTTATGAGCCGGTGCAATCGGACTGAGAATATCTATTTGCCACACGGCTACACCGCCACACCCTCATGCAGAGCGGCGAGGAAGTCCTTATGAAAGCGTTTGGGCCAGAGAAGGATGTGGAAAGACGGCCAAAGGGCATTGCTAGTCCCTGCCGAGGAATGATAACTGAACTCTGAAGAATTAAGATGAGCCCCCCCTCCCACACACACACACACACACACGCACTGATGCAGCGAGCTATGGACTTCAAAGACACCCAGTACAAGTCTGCATGCACCCCCCCGTTGGCCAGCTAAAATCCAGACAAAGAGAGAAAGGAGGGGAGAAAGCGAGGCGAACAAATTGACTGCTTCTTCCCTTTTTCTCTTGTCTGTTGTTGGCACTGACAGAAAGACAAGGCAGCCCAGCAGGCTGCTGTATCTCCATGGGTGCCACTTCATTTCCATGTCTTTCACTGGCCGTCCAGGCAGACAAGAACCATATTAACCCATCACCTCTAACAGAAACGGCAACAATGTTCTGCTTGCTTTAAAAAAAATCATGAAAAATGTTTTGATTTCAAATGATAAAATAATTAGGAAGTGGCTTGGATTTCTTTGCTGGTGTATTTTGAATGATTGCTGGTAGCCCTTCCCCATTACCCCTCCTGTTTTTATGCCCTGTGGATTTCACAGCCCCTAACAGGATTGCCACAGTCCTGGCCTGTCCTCCAGGTTGCTATGATCCCCCGGCCAGCCAGACAAAGAGGGACAGACATGCTGAACACAGCACTAATCTACTATGGCAGACACACACACACACCACACACACACACACACGGTACTTGACGTGGCTGCTGCTTTGTGTGAAAATTAGAGGTAGTGGTGTGATAAGAATGGGGGGTTGGAGGGGGAGCAGAAAGGATCATCCCTTCGTGGTCTCACATACACCTTTTGATCATTCTTTGCTCATTCTCACTGTCTCAGTTCAAAATTCTCAAACAAATGTGGATTCGCTGGTGAATCTGAGCTTCCATTTAAAGAGAGCAAGGTCTCTACAGCTAATTAAAGTGAAAAAAATGTAGCGCGCCAGAGTGTCTAAGAAGTTTTAGGGAGGATTTAAGGTTATCAAAGCATAATGGCGGAGTGCTAAATTTTGATTTAATCAGCTTAACGGAGCAGCTCTTACTAGAGCTCAAGGAGTTCGATGTGCAGACTGAGGAAAATGCCAGATACAAATAAAATCAGAACATGTTTTTTTTTTCATGTAAAAACAAGCCAACATGTTGAGTTTAAGTAAGACACTTAAGCATTACAAATCATACTTGTATCAGTTCTTTTCCTACAGGGCTCCTATTAAATGATTTCAAAACAGTTTTTCTGTGAAATGAAATATTTTGTATGTACTTTGCTTTAGGCCATGATCTAAACACCACAGCAGGCCCTGAACAGCTGTGACCTTCTTCGGTTAGACTCAACCAGTTCCAAGGGGTCTCTTACTCTTAGCGAAGTGATGGTCGATGGGCTTCTGATCCGTCCATCGTCGTCCTTCAGGTTGTAGCCCTCTGGACGTTTGTCCCTCTCACTGATTTTCCACAGCTTCACCGTCTTGTCTGTGGTGGATACATGTCACAAACAGGCACGCAACAAATGCTGTAAGATCACGCCTCGCGTTGGATACAACATGGATGAAACAGGTGGGGGCTGGGCAGCCAATATGGCACGTAGCTGGGCAGGAGCCAGGGAGGATGATGAATGGTGGCTTCTGTGAAGATTCTGATATTAATCTACGAGTTCACTATGTTTCCTGTCTACATTATAAGCTCCCCCCCAAAAAAACCCATATGGGCAATTTTCAATTCTAGATTACACAAACACCAGTAAAATCTCATTTTCTTGGTCTAGTGGAGGAAGGTGACGCTTGCCTTTTTTTTTAACTTCTGCTGTTAATATTGGTGTCAGAAAAGTAGGACCCTCTGCCATCTGCTCCACCTAACTCTTGCTATTCTGCACCAGCCATGCATGACGGCGGCAATCTGGAAGATGCCTCTCCTGTGATCTGCTTGGGCGTCTGTTTACAAGTATGTATGCTCTTCCATAGGTGGGTATGTGTTCCCGTAATGGCAGTCGTGCATGAAGAACATGATATGAAAATTAAACAGCAGGCCTTCGTGTGCACCACAGCGGTAGACTGACTGACCGTTGGTGGACAGCAAGAAGTAGGCTGCATTCTGCTGAGGAAGCCATCTGATTTTGTTGATCTTCTCCTCAATCTCCAAACTCTTCAGGTAGTCAAACTCTGGTTCGTGGCTCTGGAATGTGCTGTAAACGTTGTACTCTCCTCGACGCTGAGGCTGGCTCTTACTCTGAAAAGCATCAGAGCAAATCCAGCATCAGATTGACCTGCTTTCTATTAACTGCAAGAGCTTAATTCCTTAATGAGATGACCAACATTTGAGCACACATCCTTCTCTTAGTCTTAAATTTAAACTTAATCAGCTGCAGCATTAGATAAAACATTTCAGCTCATGCATGTGAAGACACTCCACTAATAGCATTAGCATATGTTGATTGGGATGTATAAATAGCTGTATAAATAGCTATTGATGCAAAATGCAACATATTGTATTGTGTGATAATATTCTATTCTTGAAAAGGGAATTCAAAGATTAACACAGAATAAGTAGAATGATTATTCAAGGAGAACAAATGAAAAGGGGAAGGGGAGAAAAGTGTGCAAGTGGATTTTTGTTGAAAAACTGATGTTTCCATAATTGTGTCTTTAAGCTACACAGTCAATTAATTTCCATCCAGCTTACTAAAGCAAAAATATAAAACAAAAATATCAAAAAAAGGTCAGATCCCTTCAACGGAAGCACATTTAGTGTGACATTATTGGCATTTCCTACCTCCTGCTCCCTCTGGAAGACAACCACTCGGCCTCCTTTATCCCCGGTGGCCAACAGCTCCCCTGATGAGTTAAACTCAACCGTTGAGATAATGTCAGCTGCAACACAGGAAACAAAGGGAGGGGAGAAAAAGTCAGCAAGGATGTGCACAAAGATTTAAAGATATCCGCTTAACAAAAAGACAAATGTCCCAGAACTCTGGTGTGATTCTCAGAATCAGAAAAACTGCGAGTAACTTGAGGGGAAATGTAATTTCTAACCCACAGGAGGAATCTCTGCCACAGACACGAGTTCGGTGAAATATGGGTTAAAAGCCACCAGAGGACTCCCAGCATGAAATCAACCAGTTCACCAGCCCATTTTTCTGATTAAAGTGAGCCAGTCTGTGTCATTTAATCACACTCCTGCATTTTAGAAAACTAATTATCGTTCACCTCTCCCCTGCTGGCTGCAGGAACCCTTGGTGCTCCCTGTCCCTGCTGTTGCCCTGTCATGAACTGTTACATTTTAAGTGAAAGCAGGTGCTCATCTATGTGTGTAGCACCTGTCACACTTAATCTATAATGCGTCAAAATGAGCCTGAAAATATTACAGCTATAGTTCCATACTCAATTTTGCAATGTGCAAAGCTAAAAAAGCAAAAAAAATAGAGACCTACCCTTAAGGCGGCTTTTCCTCTCCTCCTCAAAGACATACATCTGACTAAATATAGGAGACACGACTGGTGACTGTAATTATTATACAGCCCCAGGCTACAAAAGCTGTACCATACTCATACCCACACGTACTAATACTCATGCAGACCCTTGCACGACAGAGCAGAGGATACCCCCCTCCATAATAGTGGCAATAATGTTGGACAGAGAGAAAAAGAGCTTGTTGTTTTGTACCCCCACGCCCTCCGTGGACCTGCTTCTGCTGGAGTGCTGAACAGAAGAGGGGAATGTTGCTATGGAGACCGTTTCCATCTCTAGCAGGAGTCAGAGTGGTGTGTAGTGCGTGTGCCAATATAGCTCTCAGACTTAGTTGCTGATGCTAGCTGTAATTCAGCAGACTGGGCCATTGCTGCAATAGAGTGAAAACCTGCATCTGGGGGCGTATTTGCAGTCAAATGCAGCTCTGAATTTCAGACAATGGAGTCTTTGCTGGCGGCCTCCTCTCTCTCCTTGAAGCTGCCGCGGATGGTGGAACCGGAGTGTTGACTGTGTACGTGTGCTCGCCTTTGTCCTTTAATCGAATAAGTATGAGAGAGAAGGAGCACGGGGCTGGATGTAGCGTCATGGGGGGTTGCGTTCATATCTGAACCTGGAAACGAATCACGTTTTACACACGGCGCACTATGACCTAATTATAAGTTGGAAGCACCCCACTGACACACCATATTGTTGCCGCGCACAGTTATTTTCGGCACCTACATGCAGTCGAATTCACACATGTACACTGACGTGCACATATCCCCACCCACCCACACACAGGTGCTCCCTCTCTCTCTCATTCTCTCTCTCCGTCTTTCCCTTCCGCCATCAGAACCCACTGGTGTGAATCGAATGGAATCGGCTTAGCAGCCAGCTTTCTTGAATCAAAGCTTTTTGCTTTTTCTCTCTTTTTGTCCTTCATAGCTTTCCTTTCATTCTGCCCCCCCACCCCACCCATCTCCACAGTTGCATTCGCCTTCCCTCATCAGCGGCACATTAAGCCAGTGAAGAGAAACAGTAATTGATGTGTGCCGTCTAACGAGTTCACACACAGAGACGTCCTTCAGTCATCTTTCTCAATGAAGAAGTGAGGAGACCCAGTGAAGCTGAAACCATGGGGAACATGATGGAATGCATCCAGAAATTAGTCTTTCCATCATGCAAATTTATTCAAAATATAGAAGACAATGTATACACAGCCATGGAGCTGTACATTATTTTCAGATCAATTTCAAGAAGCTCCTCCAAAAACAGAGGAGACAAAGACTAGCCAACATAACAATATACAGCATATGTTGTTTATGATGTGCCATAGGTGCTGTCTTTCCCTAATAAATGGCCAGAACAAACAAGCCTTTCAGTGAAGCAGGTCGGCAGGGTTTCTCTACAATAAACTCTGACGGATTTTTAATGATTTGAACGTCAGCAGGTCCTTCGTGTGACCCAAATGTGTGGAGAAATGATCAAATGTGTACTTACACACACTCCCTGACATACACGCAGCTTCATCAACAGACCATAACCAGATGAAGCCCATAAATCCTGTGGCCAGTCAGGTCCGACACATGGGTCGGCGACGCGGCGGTTTAGAGGGATGCTCGAGATAACGCACATCCATCACCGGTAATAACAAAGACAAGCCTGTTGGACGGCTGCTGCGAGGTTGGTGTGTGCAGGAGTTCGTGCCTTTATATGACCAGAATAAAACAGGAATGGCACAGCTGTGACTGTTAATCTAACTGCCCTTCAGCATACAATACAGAATCACGACTGAAAACAATTGGATGGAAACATAGATATGCATTGATTCTGGAATGAAAACTGGGCACGAAGAACCAGAAGCATTGGGGTGGGGGAGTAGGGATATTGAATGTATTTATAGAGGCTCACACACATAGCATCTATCACACCTCACAGCGCCAACTGCTAAAACAAAAGGGGTGAAAAGTCTAAGGAAGAGCTGTTTGTTTCTCAAAAGTAGGTCAATAAAAATGAGTGCAACGAGTCTCATAAGAAGAAATGGCCAAAAAAAAAGTAGCGCCCCGGCTAAGCTCTCCTGATTTAACATTTCCAGTGTTAAAAATCCAAGCTAGATCCTGGTGCTAGGTAGGGTTGGCAGTGGAGAAAGCCAGTTGCATAAGTGTTGTGCAGTAATTCCGGGTAGATTGGAGGTTGTTGGCAACGCAGTTTCGTGTAGATGCTTTGTTAGATACAGAGAGGAGAGGATTACTGCTCCCTGAGCTGCCTGCGTCAAAGGCTCAGGCTATAGTAAGATAATACAAGTCTGATCCTAAAATCACTCACCGCTCTTTTTCCATCCATAAGAGTTGATGTGCATCAACCTTTAATTACTTTCATTCAGCTGACTTTCAATTCATCATCGCAGTGCTGAATAAGCATCTGATAATGTCTTTGTTTCACCGCCACCAACAATGGAGATGAATCACATTTTTTGAATAAACCCTTCTACCTACTGCTTGCCAGCCATATGATTAAGGGTTTATTAGGCTTTATTAGCTACACACAAAGCAGCAGAGCACAAAGCATCTCTCTTCATCCAAAGAGCATGACTCTTTGTAAGATCTGGAGTGAACAAGCTAATTAACCTGGTTTCTCCAGAATCAGCCCCTTGAGGATGATACAGAATGTGTGAATATTCTGTGTAGACTCTTTTTTTCTTTGCACATAATGTACGTGCTGGCTTTTCTGTACCCTGAGGTCAAAATGGACGAGACACACTCCCGCACCACTTCTCACACTTCATTAACACTTCGGCGTGGCACAAATCTACGTACAGACACAAGGCCGGACGGGACGGAACAAGAAGGGATCTGGCAAAGACCTCCAATCAGCGCTTCCTGCGTGCACAGGGGGATCATTTCAAATGCTGGTTATTTATTCTCTTAGAAACTGAAAACGGAGGAGGGGGATGGTGGGCGAGTGGGGGTGCATAGAATTAAAATCCTCCGCCAAAACAAAAGCTGTTCTCTCTCCTCTCTGGTTGTCTGTCTGTGCAGTCTCTTTCATCTCCCTGTTTTCAAGAAGGTGCGAATCAAAGTCGGCACGGTGTCGATACAGGCTGAAATTCTGTACCCACGGCGACCTTATTACCGAAACATTAGCACCGCCTCTCCGATGGAACACAAGAATTAGCTATCAAAACTTACAAATGTGTCCCATTACAGAGTCCTGAAAGGTCAACCACTGCTCAGCCTGCAGGCTAGTCGAGCACTAACATAAATCTATCACACCAGCAGCTACTGACCAGGAAGTCAGCTAAGAAATTGGATATTTTTATAACCATGATAACGAGGCAACACCGCAAGTAATCTTTAATAAATTCTCATTAAATTTTCATGGCGCTCCAGACTTAATAAGAAGCTAATCAGGGGATGAAAGCAGACGCTGAAGGAGTGTTACTCGCCCCAACTTCATAGCCTGCTGCACCCCCACACCAGCACCCGCTATACACAGACACTATCTTTCTGTGCCAAGGCGGAGCCTTTTTTGAGTGTTTCATAGTGAATAATGGATGGGACCTGGGGGTATGGTGGGCTAAGTCTTTTTATGCCGAGGTCCTAAAGTGTGGCCCCGGGGCGTTTGCCTTGGCAGAGGCAACCGGCCGCTGTAATAAAGGCTGTGATGGCACACTGCATCAGTATTCAGCAGGGCTGGAGGGGTCACATCACACACAAGCCCACGACTGCATCAGACAGTGGTACAAGCAGCAAAACAGAGAGAGCGAAAGGAAATGAGAGGGGGGAGTGCAGGAGGAAGGGATTACATGTCCTACCAATAGATCTTTAGGCCATTGTTCCAGTGGCTAAATTGTAAAGGACCAAAAATCAATACCAAAGCAGACATCAGGTTTGCTCCTGCCTGGCAGCTAGGAAGCTATTTACATTTTTACACCCAAAGCGGTGTTCAGCAATTTAGCAATTCCATCTGTTATAGAAACATCCAAGGTATAGATTAATAAATTAACTGAATAGTGCACCGACTGAACTAACATACGCGCCGGTAGTAAGTTGCATCTGTTTTATCACCTTTAGCAAATTGTCAGAGCAGGAAGAGGCCTAATGCAACTGAGAATGTGTGTGATGTCTCAGTAAACCTGAGGATTCTAATTTCACTTATGACCACAGCTGACCAACACAGTATTACAGCCAGTCTGACCATGCATGCATTCACGCCGCTGCAGTCGATATAACCACCCGCACACCCACTGAGGCATGGGATTGGTGCAAGCCAAAGGTCAGAGGCAGTGACATCATTAAAATGTGACATCATTAAACTGCCCTGCTGGTATGAGCAAGCATGGCTTGAGGGGGAATCCCTACCATGGACAACGTGTTTAAAGGTGCGATTGCCTCTGCCTGTGTGTGTGTGAGCTAAATTGCCAGGTCCTGATGACACATGTGTACTCTGCTGAATTTATGAGAACTAACACGCAGACAGCGACCCATCTGATCTTTAGTGGCAGACGGGCTTCACACCACTTAAAACAGACAAGAGAGTGTATGGGCACAGACACACTCATTCATTATATATGAGGTGTGACGACCACGTCATAAATTATAGCAGTAAAAAAATAACAAAAGTACTTGCTGCTTGTTTGCAAAGCGCAGATGGGCCAGTGACCACGCTTTCAAGGGACAGATTTCATGCACGTGCAACTTCACATGCGTTTGCTGCTGATCAAATGAAAGCAACAAAGTGCAGATTTGACACAGAGAGACGCTGGATGAAGAAGCTCCCCTACTGTTTTTTCATCTCAGCGGCCACATCAAACAAAGATATCCATCACACCCACGCCCACCCCCCACCCCGCTTTCCCCGAACCACTAGCTTCGGCGGTGACAGCAAATCATCGAAAACCACGAGAGCAGAGAAAAGCGTGATGCGCTGCCACGTTTCAAGAAAGCACGGAGACTCCGCTTCGATTCTCTTTGCATCAGTGCTGATGGCAAATGAAAAAAGGCAGGGGTGACTGATCCACCCTGCAGCCACACATACCCTTCACCAATGTGTGCCTTCAATATCAGCCCGGTCCATTCATCCCTTTATGTAAGAATTGGCGTAATGTAATAATAGGGGAAACAATACATTTTGATTTTTGAACAGAAATGTGATTTTCCAGTACATGGCGCGAAGCAAGTACACCACTGAAATACAGCTGGTTTCAAAAGAAATAAGAAATCTATTTATTTTACTAAATTTCAGATTTGTGTGAAAAGAACATTTAACCTAGAGAGAACTTTCAAGGGGACGTTCACTGCATGTTATTTGGACTTAATCGGATCCATCTGCTGCAATGAGACGCCCCCGGTCCCCTAAATGGTTTTATTATCATAGTCATATCAGCCCAGCAGTTAATGTCCATAACCAATCTACATTACTGCTAAATGGGGACCCAGTGCTAATTAGATTAACGATGGCCCTTTACCTGCAGATCAGTGTTTTATGTTGAGCAACCATTTGAGCAGCTTGTGGGAGACAGGTGGAGCTGATTGGTAGAACATAAGGGAACTATTAAGCTTCAGACAGCTAAGGGGCTGAAAATGAAGTGACTGTTGCGTGGCAATGAGAAGGGAAAAAAATCATGCAGGAGGAGCAGCATTTATAGCTATGAGCCTACACTGAAAATATATTGTTAGTCATTGATCATAACTTCACAGTAAATTATTTCTAAAAAAAATAAGGCTGTAATTTCTGAAAAAGAAAATGCTTTCTCTTCGAATTACGCCCTCCCGGTGTCTTGCTTCAACGTGGGTGGATGAGAAGTGAGTGATTTTTTTTTCCCCATCAACAATTGAAATGACTTTTGGAATGTTGCATGTTCACTCTGTCTGCACAGAAGGCATTATTTCCCCGGCTGCCCTTCCAGTTGATACAGATTAAAACCCTGACTCTCCTCGGTCAGCATCCTAAAATAGCAGGTATGACGGGAAGCCACCTCATCATCATCCTCATCATCGTCTCCAACACGCTAAGCTCCATATTTAAGACAAACGATCAGAAAATGCCTTGAACAGCCTGTAACACTTATTGTCCGTCTTTCTCATGATTAAATTCGATTAAATATAATATAAATCATCTTTAGGAACTTTGCGGAGTCACATTGTGATATATAGCTGCAGAGATCTGTGTAATTCTTGTTTAAATGATTCGTATTTCTATCCTCCACGTTCCATTCATTTCTGCCTTCATAGGTTCAAATACCTTCGGTTGCATAGTTTTGGTCGCGAAGGAAGCTGTTGTTGATTTTCCGGGTGTCACTCTCCTCCTCCATTGATGAATCGGCTGGTTCGGGATCCTGAAAGCGGCAAGTCTGCTCCCATCATGCCCGGTACCGTCAGCAGGTGGGCTGTGGGACCAGCAGGGGGCCTGTCATGGCTCTAAATCTCCGGTGTAACCAACGCGCTCTCGATCCAATACCTCTGGTAATTACGCTGCCGGTAACGATGATGGACGCGCAGATCCCGTCCACAACTCGCGGCACATCCAACCAACGCAGTGCAGTGATAGCCCCAACTTCAACTGCGGATATTAAAAACCAAATTAAAAACGCAGCAGGTCCTGGTCGAAACTTGTGTATAAACCCTCGGACGGGAGCAAGAGGGCTCGCGTAATTTTGGATGAGACGAATTTAAAAAAAAACGTTGTCTTCTTGGAGGTGGATGAACCCGCAGCAGAAGCTCACTCGGTAAATCTCTTCTGGAGGATTTGAGTTCAGGCAGGCAGGCAGGCAGGCTCGATTTCCCCTCCCAGTGCCAGCGGGGCGGGTGGGATTATGCGTCAACACGCTTGGTGCGTTCACTCCAATATTTACGCGTCAGAATCGTTTCGCAAGTCCACAGGAGCACTTCGTCTGTCTCTGTCTTTATTATTCTCTCTTCCCTCTCTCTCTCTTTCTCTATCACGCTCTCTCACTCTCTAACACCCCCCCCCCCCCCTCTCATTCATTCTGCGTTATACCGGCAGCCCACGGAGCTGACTCACTCCGGATAGCGCAGAGCAGCACGTACTGTATAGACACCCACTGAGCCATCGCTGGTGCTGCTGCTGCTGCTGCTGCTGCTCTGCCCCTCCCATGCTGCCAGGCTGCTGGCGCTTTAAATAGCCACGAACTGCTAATGCAGCTCACACACATCCCCATCACCAGAGAAGTTTGGATCCTGTCCGCTCACAGCATGGTGACCACCGCCGAGGTGTAAAGTCGACAGCTGCCTTATGGCTTGTTAGCAGGTTGTCAGTTAAGCCTTTAGATCCTGAATCTTACGTTACAAGATGTCAACTGTCATTCCAGACCAAACGTATCTATGAAAATACAGCAAAAAAACAAACGGGATAACTTTAATATATATAGATATATATGCAACAGTACACACTTCTGCAGAGATATTAAACAGCCTGGTTCAACACGTTTGTAGCTACCCCTACTGCTTGAGACACATTATATAAAGTGCATTTGTTTACATTTATACTATGCAAAGTTCACATTGGACACTTCAAATTAAGGAGGGTCAGAAAGAGCGAGAGAGAGAGAGCTGACTGAAAAACTACTATGCAGAAGAAGAGAAAAAAGCCCAGACGCTGATTAATTAGATTAGTAGGACTGCCGTCTGTGCCTCTCTCCCTGAAAGGATCTCATTTCCACCCTGAGTTTAATGAAACCGCACAAGCCTTCCTCTGGTTCAGTCTTTGGACCGGCAGCACATCCCTGCCCTTATCAACTCACTTTACCTTAAATCTCTCAGACTCCACAGAGGGACCGGTGTCCATCTCAAAAAAGCCTCTGCACACACACACACATATGCACACACAAATAAAGAGATTGTGTAGAGCCCCCTCTCGTAAATGCATTAGCTCTAATCCACAGGACCATTTGCACATTCAATCCTCTGCTCCTCTGCTAATGGGAATCTGGCTGTGTGAGTGGCAGGCTGCTCATAGCAAAGAAAGGGGCCTTCTACACATGCTATTTTACACCCCATCACCTTATACCACCTCCATTTCCATTGGAATACATTACAGTGTTATTAGGCATGCAGATTGATAATGAAAGCTGGTGGAGTGTTGGGAAATATGCTTTCATATTTACAGTTCTCTACCCCCGTAATGAAATCTGCACGGAAACTTTGCCATCGTTGACCCCCTCTGATGTGACTGAGCAGTCAGCAGGGCTTCCAATCTCTATCAATATTTAAACAGGGTCTAGAGGACAAAAGGAAACACGCGGCGCTCCTCTTCCACTGCTGAGCAGCAACGACTTGATGGAATTGAAATGGAATAAACAAAACAATGGATTTAGTGGAAGGAAACAGCATGGATGAGAGGTTGGGGTTTGTCTGGGTTTGTCAGGTGGTGAGAGGGAGCTCGAGCTGAGGGACATGGGTGACAAGTAAAGGCACAAAGATATTTGACTGTATAATGAAGGAATATGTGGAGGGTGCTGCATCACTAATAACATCCACCACCTCCATTACTGTATACCTTTTACATATTAATGCTGTCACTGCTGAAGGCACACAGGACAATAAAAAGCTTGTATACTTTCCAGTATGTCCCCCAACCAAATTTTAATCACCTAATTTCTGATTAGATGACTCACATCTCCACATTTGAGTACAAATATGTTTTGTAGAATGTGTTTGGCACTTTCTGGATGTCATTAACTTCAATCTTCTCACCGAGCCCACAAATAGTAACATCCCAATATTTACTTGTTGCAACAGAAGGAATCGCAGAGATTGTTCATTTATTAACTATGCCAAATGCTAGTGGCTGTTACAAACCACAAATTGTTCTTTGTGCAGGACTGATTAATTGTTCCCAATTTTAAAACATTAAAGTTATAATAATGAGCTGCATCATTTTATGAGTGGGGCTCGTGTTCATGTCAGAAATGGTTCATTTTAGGACCTAAACTTATAAAAACTGGGACCAGTACAAAAAAAGAACTACTCATTTAGGAAATTAAGGATGAGTTTAATGAACCACTAATATGAATCAATTTTGAATTTAGAAATTATACATTTTGAGATGCAGATGAAAACCTCTCGTCTCCTGCCCCCACTACTGCATTTCCTGTGTATTTCCCACATTTCCATTTCCTATTGATATGAAAATCAACCCCAAATTAAACTAATACGATTTCCTAAATTGCAGCAATCGAACGACTTAACAGGTGAACCCAAGTTGATGCACATTCACAGTATTTTCAGAAGAAGAGCTTCTACACCACAATGCTCATTTGTCTCTCTGTCTAGCAACATGTTCTCCATGGTTACCTCAGTTCTCTTGTTCATTACTTCCCCATCTCGGCTCTGCTCGAACCAGTGACAGCATGTCAGCAGCACAACCACCTGCATGTCGGGCGTGTAGGAAGTGCTCGGGGGAGACCGGCAGAATTGGAGAGCGTGTCCTCAATTCGCCTCAATCGTGTGGACAAAGTGGGTTAAATTAGGCTGTAGAAGCCCAAACATAGGGACACGATCACATGGCGATGATATTTTAGTCACGCCCAATTGCTTTCCTTGATGTGTGGTAATTGTTTGACCCAGGGAGGCCATAGGCAGTCAAGATGATGTCTGCATACCAAGTACCACACATGGAGACCTGAGGATAGATGTTGGACCACACGGCAGCTCTAAAGCATGCTTATATATTTTCTTCATATCTCAAGATTACAGTGGGTGATATATTGGCCTCATGATGTCTGGTATAAATGCAGAACAGTATTGACTTTTTCATCTTCCTAATCGATCCGATGAGTTTAGTAGAAGTCAATGCAAAATCAATTTGAGAGCCGGGTTGTTAATGGTGCTTCCAAATAGAGTGTAAAAATGAATTTTAGAAGGTTAAAAAAAATCAAATATAAAACACTTATACAAATGATGAGTGCATTTTTGCCATGTTTTAATGAAACAAACTCCAGAAATTATATACGATTTAAAAAATATAATGAAAAATGTAGGAATTATGATTACCACACAATATTAGAATTATTTCAAGCATATGTTATATATATGATGTAATATAAGTATATGTTAATAAATTTGAATTATATGGGTAATTACAGATTACTTTGTCAGTCACAGAATGATTATTTATGCCTAAAATGAGAGAGAATGTCTGAAAAGCAGGCAATTCACACATTTATATAGAAAGCACCACCATATTAATGCAAAAAGAGAAATTCCAGACCAAGGTGATAGTATACTGAATAAACTTATACCCACATAATGGGGATGAAGAAACGCTTCAATATTTACACCTTAGTCCGTAACACACATCTCCTACTGCCAGAAACATGTGGCTGTCAATGGATTCTCTCCTGGAGCATGTAAACAGGGAGAAAGGTGTGCAGTTAAACAGTCTAGTAGCTGTAACTCAACCCCTGAGTGCATCTTAACTTGCTGTGTCTGTAGTCTCCAACAGTCAAAATAAACTTTATAAAACCTGGAACCTCCCCTGGAAGTGGTTTTCTTTTAAAGTAACTCTCTTCATCTTTGCTGGACACAGATGAGATCCTGTTTAACGGCTGAGCTAATTGAACGTGTCACTGGTTTTAGATTTGCATGAGATTTTCCCTCCAAACATTTATTGTCCTCCACTAGCCATGCAACACACCCTGGTATTAAGAACAGCTAAACACATGAGGGTAATAGGATTGTTGGAGGACTCCATCTGTCAGGGGACTGAGCAGCAGCAAACCGCAGGGGCGCAGCACCCTGACACGGATGCACCTGCAGGGTCTGCCCTCTCCTCCACAGAAATGTATTCAGTCTTAAAATGTAACCTCTGGGAGACTAAAGTGTGTTCAACTGTTCTGTAAATAGAACCAAGTATTGAGAAAATGCACAATTTGTTGGGACTTGATGACATTTTGCATGTTAATAATTCACGGTAGCGACTATTAAAAACAAATACACTGAGTGAATGGATACATGAGAGGGTGGGGGAGGAATACAGGGGAGATCCTTTCGCTTGGAAAAGGGCATGGAAAAAAAGATAAAAAAGATGGATGTCTAGTTTTGGTAGAGGGCATTAAATCAAGCCTAGAGGCTGTTCCTAAATCAGCCGACTTTACTCTTTGGTGTCATTCCAATTACATCAGGATGAGACTAATGCTGCATTGCTCTGAGACTTGCAGTGGAGCCTGATTTTCTGTTTCTCTCTTGCTCTCCATCCCCTCCCCCAGCCTCTCCATCCCTCCCCAGATAATGAAATAATTTTTTTTTTTAAAAAACAACAGCGCGTGCGCAATGATTATCACAGAATGGTGCATTCAAAATTAAAATGCATCAGCTTTAATGTACAATTACAATTTTGATTTTTGCATACTCACATACGCACACACACTCACATACACACACACACACACACACACACACTTGTTTCTGTTGCTTTCAACAACTGGAAACAGAGGAATGGAACGATAGACACGCGCTACAGATTTTATTGTTCAATATACAGTCGTGTCTTGGAGGGTGGGGGTGGGGTAGGGTGGTGGGGGGGGTACACGTTTGCACTTAACAGAAAATCATTGCATTGCACTTCTCTGGTTGCTAGGAAACTGCCATTGAAATGGCAATGCAATGCAGCACAACAGCTGTCTACATAATTGCACAATTAAAACCTTAAACTGCTGTAATTTTGGTCATATTCATCTCAATACCAGATCAAGCGCGTCCCAACATGTTTTCTACCAGTTGGGTTAATGGACCGAACAGGAGGAGCTCGTGTTCAGACTGATTCTGGAATTCATTAGTGAAATGATTTGTGATGCATAAAGAAGGGAGAATACAAGCGATGCAAGCAAGTGTGGAACTATTTGTGTTGCTGGATGGAAAGCTTGGATGGATGCTGTGTGCTTACGTATGCTATCTTTATCCTCCTGTAATTTCCTCTCTGTGGACAGATGAAAGACCGGCAAGTGGAAAGTGGGTTAAGCAGGTTAGTGAGTGACTACAAAGCCACCAGCCCATACAAGACCAGGGAGCCATGCGCGCCTTCCTTTCAGGACCACGGGTGGCTCTTCACTGAGGAGAATCTCCAGCAAAGAAATGGGTTAAAGATTTACCCTGAAAATATAGGTCACCGCTTCATAATAAAACATCCACTTTATAGTTTCACTTTTTAAACCAACAGTTATTTATTTTTTAAATGTATCACACCGCATGAAGTGTTCATCAGCTGGGTATTGTAGTCCATAAAATGCCTGGTGTCATTTGGCTCAGTAGCTTCTGCCCTCGGATATGACTACAACCTTGACTGCATTCAAAACCAACTAAGTCATTCATTTCTTGTTTTGCACTTGATATTATGAAGATTAAATATTATATATTTATAGAGTGTAAATATTTAGCAAAAGTTAAAAATAAACATCACTTCCCGGTTTTATTACCTTTTTATGATTATTGCATGCAATATTTTCCAGCCCATGATTGAGCCAATCTCACTTAAAGGGTAAGTTATGAATTATGATGTCACAAAAAGCATATAATAAATGTATAAATTGATTGATTCTAATTTACTCTAAATGACTTTAAAGTCTGACAAATGTGTCTTTGATTTGTTTGCAGAATGGAACATTAAAATCAAAATTGATTTACACTGAAAATCTTGATTTGGACATCTGTTTAAAGCTATTTGTTCAGTGGCAGCAAACATTCTTGCTTTCATGAACACCGAATTAGAGTGCTCACCTTGCGTGAATGGAAGTCGCACCACACCAAACTGGCCTAATTGTCTCTGCTGCTTACATCACAACTCATTAGTGATGGCACCCAAATCAGTATTTTGATATCAAATCAGTTCAAACCAGAGTTAACCCGACCCAAGTTATTTATTTCTTTTATTTTTTGAAAAAGCTGTTCAATGATATAGCGACAGGACTGTGCGGCTCTTCCTCTTCTGCCTGCCAAGGCCTGGCCTTGAATGTGGACCCCCTCGGGGAGGGAATGCAGCCTTTCCACTCACCCACACCCAGTACAAATGAACTGCAACCCAAAACCCTAAAGACCAACCCCAATCCTGACCCTAACTTTGATATCAAATTGGTTCAAATGCATTCAAAACATGCAATCTTACCTGGTTTTCTGGGCTTACTGGGCTGGCACAACTGATGCAGAAGTAGTGGGGGAATTAAATGTACATATTTCAGGCTGTCCTCAAACACAAAGGCAGAAAAATGAAACTACACTACTACACTGTAACTTACTGGCTGTCGGCAAAGCTTCCAGCACTAACTGAAATGCAAATGTGATGAGATGATTAAAGAAATATCCAAATCCATCACATTTATGGTGGAGTGCTTAGGAAGTTAGCACAATGCTCATCGAATGGGGATTTCCATTAACATGTTGATAGATTGAGTGTCACAACGGCAACTGCATTAACCCCCCATTTAAATACAGCTGCTTAACGTATAATAACATATGTGGTCATTTCTGTTGGCACATGGTCTTAATGAACTAAGAGCTACTGATCGTAGCTGAGTTAAGTTAGTCTGAATCCTCCACAGCAGTCTGGTTGTTGCTAATGTGGATATTAAAACAAGCAGCAGCAGCACAACATATGCCCGACCCCATATCTGAACAGCCCCCCCACCCTATTTCTTGGTACAGCCTGCTAGTGAGAGTTTGCTCATGTTCCAACCAGCCCCTTGTGACAATGGAACATGTTCTCTTTGGACCTCAGCTCAAGACCCCACCACACTTAATCTATCTCACACACAGCCGACGCGGCTTTATAACAAACAGTCCTCACACACACTTGGTCAACAATAATGATAAACACAAGAGGCATGTCACACTTAGAGGCTGTAATCTCCAAGAAAATCCCATTTGGAAGAGCAGCTGCCAGCAAGGATCGCGGAGATGCTGTGGTCGTGGTACCCACAGGGTGGCAAGCTGTCCACCATCCATTTCATTCTATCATTGACACACACACACACACACACACACACACACCACACACACACACACAACACACACACACACACACACACACACCACACACACACACACACACACACTTAAAGACAGGCTATAACATGATAAATATACACCACTTGTTTTCATAGAAGCTTGTCGATTGGCTCAACAGGCCAGTTTCTCATTTGAACAGGGCCTTATTCTTTATTGCCGGGAATATTGATCTGGCATGACGGATTTTGCTGCAAACTAGCCTGAGGGATTTACCATTTCTGCATAGGAGAGATGGATTGTGCTTGCTGGCAAATGAAGTCTGTCCATCTGTCTGTTAATCATGCTGTCTGGTTGTGAAAATCACTTTTATTCTTTAAAGTAGAATATTAATAGGAAAGAAACAGAAGTAATGTAATAGTATATTATCTTATAGACCACATCTGAAAGAAGCTGTATATTCTGTGTGTTAAAGATATATAATATATGTTTTGTTCATTTTTTGTGCCATGTACACATGGATATTTAATAAATGAAATAAATGAAAGTAGTTACAAATGAGTGCTCTCCTTAGTGTTGCATTAACACCTAAACTTATAGCGCCACTACCTGGCAAAAGGATGTATTACATTACAGAAAATGTGTTATTTCAAATGTGTTTTTTTCCCTTCTCATTGGTGAATTGTATGTATGTGGGATATACACCTCCAACCAGCTGGGAAAAAAGTTTTATGAGTCAAATATGAGCAGCATACCACAGACAATGCACGGTAGTTTAAAAGTTGACAGGCAATAGGAGGACATATGGACCGGGTCTCAAGGAGGACCCCTCAGCTGACAATCAAGACAAGGAAGCAATCAACAACTGTCTCAAATACCCACGTTTTCTCTTTGCCTACATCCTGTCATGACTGCATAATGACTTACTATTAATGACACAAATCACACTATTACTATACAAAACAAGCTAAATATATTTTTTTGGAAGTAATAAGAATCTGTGAGGACAGGAAAAATGAGATAGTGGTTATGAGCAGAATTTGATCCCTGGTCTTGGTCAGACTCAAATCAAATGTTCCTGAAAATAAACCGATTATGTAAGGAATAGGCCTGGTTCACATTTCACATCAATGCAGGAAATCCTGCCCATGCATCCCAAAGACAACGGTTAGCAATTGCGTCACACATAAAACATTACAAGCCAGTTTAATTGGGCCTGAAAGGAAAATGGTGGTGTTGTGGGTGGGAATTGCACATCCTACATGTGATGTAACAGTGTCGATATGAGATCTATATTCTGTCCACCCCTGACCAAATATTCCAAGCAGAACTAATTACTGTGGAAAGGCCGAGGCCACAACCTGCCCGCCGAGGGCCTGTTGGTGAGCTGTGCACTCAGCATATAGTGAGAGATGGAAATCTGCTGGGAGCAGAGCTGTGATCTGAGCAGTCACTGCAGATGCATGAGGTCACAAATGTGCGCACAGAAGCAAGCAAAAAGACATTTTCTGAGGTGACATCTATCCTCTCAGAGCCAATGAAGCAGTCAGAGGGGCACAGAGGGAGACAGGAAGTGGGAGTGAGACTTGGTTCTTCACAAAAAGGCAAATTCTACAATATTCACAACGATCCCATGCATACAATAAAGCTATGATTATAGCCAGAAATGATGTGTCTAGTCAGAAAGTGGCTGAAAATGGGCAAATTCATTCAATCACAGATCAAACACATCCTGACTTTACAAGATTAGCTGATGTTAAAGCTAAAATTCTCTGTGGATAATTCCTAAAATGATAAATAGGCTTGTTATAGCGTGACAGAGATGACAAATGAAGTGCTTTTACTTGGTCGAGAGTGGCTAAATGGAGGTATAATGGGAGAGTAGGGCTAAATAAATTGGATGTAGCTGGACAAATAGACTGTCTACAATGAGAAAAGGAGAGACTGAATGGACTGTTACATTTGGACAGAAAAGCAAAATGAGCTGATCACATAATGGTTGAGGAGTGCCTGATAAAAGGCATTGACGTTTAAAAGGTTGTGTTGGTTATTGGTGGGCCAAGGATTTCACTGAACGAGTGGAGCAATGAAAAGAGCAATGAAATCTCATTTTTTAACAGACAATAAAATGACCCTAGAGTGTATCAAAACTGGGAAAATGAAATCTAAAATTACCATAAAATACACAACCCATTAAGACAACTGATGTGGATGATGCTAAACGGACTGAAATGACGAGGATAAAAACAAACATACACACATTGATTTATTAACTGCAATATGCATGTTTAAAGAGTGATTAGTTTGTCCTTCAAACTACCAAAAAGTTAATGACAATTGTTCGCAAGTCTCATCTGATTTAAAATGCTTACAGTCTCTGATGTTACTTAAAACTGAGCACGTTTTATAATGTTCTACTGCTGACTCGTTTATTGTTACCATGTCACACACACGCGCACGCACACACACACACACACACATACACACACACAGAATAGTCTACATTTGTGGTAAACAGTAAACACGCCTTGTGCCAGGACAGCTCGGCCTTACGACACGACATCAATACTAATGACGTCAGGAAACAAAACGTTGCTATGGAAACCTGGAGGCCTTAGATTGAACCCAGACCCGTTCTTGCTACCGGAACACGAGATAAAAGGGTCCAAATAGGGGGTGGAGACAGAGAAAGTGAAGGTACGAGAACAGAACAAAGTGGTGAATGGGAGATGAAGAAGAGGAAGTCGATGGTGAGCCAAAACGTCAAGAAGGGAAATAAAGTGAGCGAGCTACTGGGTTCACTGGTCTCTTTGAGGCTGGTCAAGCGCCAGACAAGGCTGTTTGGTATGAAAACAGGCAGAGCTGTGTGCACCAGCCAAGCACTCGGTTTAAAAAAAAAAACCAACTCCTTTTTTCAACTCAATTTGCACCTTCATCCTCTCATTTATTCCTCTTCCCAACAACATCACACCATCCATCAGCCACTACCACACGACCACCCCAGCAAACACTTTTAAACAGTCCAGATGGGAGCAGTGGAAAACTTTCCAGCAGCTTCATCCTTCTGAATCAACGTAAATCTTCTTCCCTCCTGAGCTACTTCATTAACAGACACCATTTTACTGATGTGTCCATAAAAACACAACACAATGCCACTTTGGGGTGAAGTGAAGGACACAGGAAAGACGGTTGGATTAGTTTAGGTGCGCTGGGTCATGGCCCTTAAAACCATTTCATTCAGAAGCTTTCGTTTGGGGTTGCTAGGTCACACATCAATTTAACAGATCAATGTGACCTCAAAAAAGCTAAAGCTAAGATGGAAGAAAATTAAATCAACCAATTTTAAAGGGCTAAACTCTGATTGGCAGAATGGAAACCTAATGGCATGATAAGATTGCAAAGAGATGTAAAGCTTTAAACTGTAAAGTGGAACTAAGCAATATTTTAAAGTGCAGGCTCTGTAAATCCAACCTGTTTTGGGTTTTTTTAACATTTAGATTTATCGGCCTGTCACAGAACCCATCTGGGAGTCTCTGGAGTCTGTGGTTGAATTTGTCAGGTAAATGAGATAACCACTGCTCAGCCGGCACGTCTGTGTAATCCCGCTGGATGGGCAACAGTGTTCGTGACACTTAAAATCTGGTTAGCTTCCAGTAAAGCACAGATGGTGGAGCAAAATTCAACCATCGCTGAAGTGTGTGCAAGTCAGAGGAGCGCTTCTGCGCTAACCATGTCAATATAATTTTAGTGCTGATGACAGGATGCTTTGCTTGTGCTGAGCTAACAAAGACAAATTGAATAAACTATTTAATTAAAACAAACTCCCTCACTAATGAGGTAATCCGCCGTCCTTCAATAATTTCGCTAAGACAGCATTTGTATCCTGCCACCTCGCTGAGGAGAAATAGTGCACATAGATTTTTTTTTTAAAACATTGTGTCATATATATATATATATAATAGACAACTGCTTTACTGGTCTATGACTCATTGTATGACATCATCATCCACCCATCCATCCAGATTGTGTGCATTGTCCAAAATGAAGAAGCGGCTAAGAGCCGGACGGGAACTCCGCGTACTTCCCACTAACTCACAATTGCACAAGTCTCCATCATTTACCCAGCAGCATCTGTCATGAGTGGAACACCATTCAGACAGAACAGAATAAGCCTTCACTACACCGCGGTCAAGTCATTCCCTCGATCCCTCGTGACCATCGCGCCCTGTCCATGGTGCTGACTGACAGAAAACACAACAAGCAGCTTTCTATCTATAGCGGCTGTTTCAGTTTGCTGCCTTGTCCCCGATCGATCGCTGGACTCAGATTTCTCTCTGAAACAAACAACATTTGCAAGCTATTTTTGGGCATATCAACTATGCACAGAACCTATAAAAGGGGACTGTGTCTGATTTCTAGTCCTGACCTTTGACTTCCTGTAGCATTCTGGTGGGGTGTGTGTGGAGGTGGTGTGCACGTGTGTGTAATTATTACAATGTGTGTCCCAGAATGGATGTGACACCAACGAGGAGAATTAAATTAAGAAGGCCTCCTATAGGATGGCATGGCTTCCATAAAACCTGGACAATGACTCTCTTCCCTGGGGAGCAGTAATGCTTCTGAAGCTGTGGGAGCAGAGAATTTAATCAAAGCATAATGTGCTCTGAAATTTGCCCGTTTAATCTTGTTTGATACTTCTCAGAGCTGTTTAGACGGACTGAAAACTTAAAATGCATCATAATTCAAATGGATAATTTTCCTAACAATGTTCAAATACTTCATTTTGATTCCCAGAGAGATCTTGACCAGAGAATATGATCTTGTCCTTGAATTCTTCAGTGTTTGAGCCATTGACATGGGGTCAAATCATCATTTGACACTATTTTCTTGGCCTTGTTTTATATTACTCTTTTACACTTGCATTGATTAATTCTCTAGTGGCAGCATAAAGGAACTGTAAAAAAATCCCAAGGTCAGATATGAAGTTATTCATCGGTCATCAAAACTTAGATATGAACTATTGCTCTTCAACAGCTAAAACTTGTAACTCATGCAGTATAAGAATATGCAGATATCTACAACAAACACCCAGACAGGAACTATTTCTGGATGCAGTTGGGTCAAAAAAATAGCTATTTGTTCCTCAACAGCCACCGTAGTTCCTCTGACACTGTTCAGAAGTGACAAAGAGGTCAAGGTCAGGAATCAAATTCAATTTGCATTCTTTATTGTGAGTAGATGTGTGGGTGGGAGGTTCAAGATATCAAAACAGTATAAAATAAAAATCATTCCCCAGCCTTGATATTTGGCATTACACCATTGTTTTTGTAAAATACTCAGGAAACAGCATACTGTTTGAACAATTACTGTTCAAATCACTGAGAATTCATTTAATCTACAGAACTTTAGACTTATACAACCTATAATAACAGTTGCATTCATCAATATTTCTGATCTGCTCTCAGAGCCAATACATATTTTTATTGACATTACAAAAAAAATCAATATTTCTTTCTTTACATTGTACAAATTTAAACCTGCGTATCCCCTTCTATGTTGTTCTCCTCCCTACTGCTGAAGCACATTATCAAAGATTCATCTGAGCCCCTTTTTACTGTAAAAATCACGCAACCTGTATAAAAAGCTTTGACACAACAAAGAAACCCTCACATATGTGCCACCTGGGTATACAGAGACCAGCTTTGGATGAACATTCATACTCAAATAAAACAAATAGAAATACCTTTTAAAAGTACGTGTTATCTCTGAATAAATACACATCTCATGTTTAACACTGAGATTATCTTTTATACTGCATTTACAGTGAACAAATATGTTTATATTATTCAACATTTTGAAATGAGCCGAGAATTTTATTACAACAGTGTGAATAGGTCCCTATAAAGCACTGCATAGCTGGGGTTTGAGAGGAGGCAGTAAAAAAGGAATCCCATCCTGATGTTCTATATATACATCAAACCCAACAGCAGTCTGTGTTTTGGTGTTTGACCTGCAGCAAAGGCCCAGCGGTCCTCAATAAGGAGCCTCTTTGTCTGGCTCCACTCCTCCCACTTGGGGAGATGATGCCATATCAACACAGGGTGTTTTCAAGAGATCTGCCATCTGCAAGCAGGCCAGAGGTGAAATACTTGTGGTTGTGAAACTGAGAAGAACCAAGAGGGAGGATCCGCCTCACGTCCCAGCATTTACAGTAATGATACGCTAACTCCCGCTGGGCCGACCGAGTGAAAGTGCGAGTCAGCGATACTCAAACGCGCTCCGCTCTTCCCTTGTTTTCGCACAGACCAACTATGGAGACGTGGCAGGACGTGTTTGTGGTTACCTGAGACTGCGGATTAGTGCTGCGTGAGAAAGAGCTTGTTATGTTTTGGTGTTTTCGCCCTTCTGCGTCACGTTAATATCAGTTCCCACAAGATTCAGATCCACCCGATTCAAAGGATATGTTTAATACTATGAAGCGTCACCGATAATTTGTATCTCTGCTCACCATTTTTCCAAGCAGATCTGGATTTCGCTCTACGGCAGATGGGGTCAATAAAAAAAACAAAAAATTATCCAAATGTTATTGTTCTATGTTACTGTGCCATCATTTTTAATAGATGGTCATATATGTTTATGAGTCACCACCTCACATGGTGAGGAAAGTGATGTGTAAAAAAGTTCCACTACAAACACGAACAAGACAGGAGGCTCATTAATTTTTAGTTTGTTTGTTTTTTGCTTTTTGCTTTTTAGAGTACTTCAGGAGAGTGACAAACTGAGATCATGCCATTGCCAAATTATTAGTTGAATCAAATTTCTAGAGCAAATCTGTTGCAGCACTTACATTTTCTAGTTTGCAGAACGGGGTGATTTTCTGCAGCTGTAAATTAAATTAAATAAAAACAGTGTAGACCTGTTTTATTATAGTATTAATCATGAAAAATGAGGTTAGGCAAGGTTGTTTTGGTCTAATGGTCTATAATTTTGGCGACATTTAGCATGACTTTTAAGCTTACAACACCCCAGGCAAAACTACTTTCATGAAAAATAAGAAACAAAACTGCAAAATAATGCTAAAGTAATGTTGATGATGCAAGCCGCTAACTTTTAAATACATGTGGTGCTTTGGGGGAAAGCCTCAGGTCGTTGCCGCTGGGTTTATTAATCCATCAAGGACCTCATCCTGTCATTTAAGTGCAATTTTTGCTCTCTGGACTCCAGTCCTCTGAAGCGGAGCGCGGACCACACTGGAACAGAGCCGTCACGTGTGGAACCACGAGGGTGTGTGTGGTGATTTAGGGTGTTTGGCCTCAGCGGCACGCAATGACGGAACAGGTGGGAGGAGCCTGTTGGGAGCTGTGAAGTGGGCAACTGTCATGATAACACCCAAGCAAGACTTATGATAACGGTATTCTACCAACACCCCTTCAGTCAGGCGCCGCAGCAGACTGCTGAAATTTAGGTCCAGCTATTTGGAGAAACCTTTGGAACACCGGTCTCCCCTTTTTATAAATCCTAATGGATATTTTAGCTGACTAATAGGTGATTTTTTTTTTTTAAAAGTATTAAAAAGTTGATCTGAAAGGTCCATAAACCAACAAAATTCTGCATGATTGGTATCCAGATGATATTCATATTATTATAAAATGAAATAACTTTTATAACTCATAACCTTTGACATACACACTGTTACTGAATGGTGGTGTCAAAAATGAGACAAATTCCTAATACTTTTCAAGGTAGTATACAGCTTTACGTCAATATTGTGAGACAATTGTTGTCTCTGTACTGTTCTTGTTTTTTTTGCTGTCAGACTGGAGAAAATAATGACTTTCCAGCGAGAATGATGAGGTGGAGGATGCTGCGGGAGGACCAGCTCGGATGATTGATGGCACCGTGAGATGAAACATGGTGTTCGTTAGGGACAAACCTTTTTCCCTGACTCAGACCCAGGACAGCAGAAGTCACACACACTTACAGTGCATCCCATCAGAAACCTTTAAGACTTAATCCATCACAGCAGAGGCGAAAGACTGATCTAGGAAATATATCACTGGGAAATAAAAAAGACAGACTGGACTCAGGTGATGTGATGCTGCCCCAGATATGCAAAAACACACACACGGACAAATGCAGCTGATTCAGTGCTTATATAATGCATTTTCCCTCAGCATGGTAACTGCACACTCATCTTCCCCCGGCATGAACTCTGATCAGCGGGCATGATTGATACTGAAGTCAGGGTCGGGGTAGCGTGAGAGGAACATTGAGGACTACAGGGATGTTCCTCCACCAGCACTGCCACTGGAATCTAACACAGGAACTGCAAGCACGGGTGTAGTTTGGATTTATGCTTAATTTTCCCGTTTAAAAAACCCTGGAACACAAGGAAGAGCCTACAGATGATATGACCACGTTCATCTTCGCAAATCCTACTTCCAAGGTCGTCTGCGGTGTCATCACAGCCCGTTCGCCTCCAGCATCCGCGGCTCAACATGTCTCACTGATTTTCTGTGTCCAACTGCTTCATATTTCTCCACACAGAGAGCAATGCGGGTTCACGTATCACGTTACTGAAGCGGAGCACTTCAGCCGGGCCTTTCCTGATCAGATCATCTCCGCTTTTATCCTAGCATCAAACCAGCGGTATGGAAGCAGGAATGCTTACAGTCCACACACAATCTGTGTAGACAGTCAACAGTCCAGAAACACTGTTCTAAAGGCCAGGCTGCTATTAAGATATATGTAGAGTGAGTGAGTGAGTGAGTGAGTGAGTGAGTGAGTGAGTGAGTGAGTGAGTGAGTGTGAGTGAGTGAGTGAGTGAGTGAGTGAGTGAGTGAGTGAGTGAGTGAGTGAGTGAGTGAGTGAGTGAGTGAGTGAGTGAGTGAGTGAGTGAGTGAGTGAGTGAGAAATGTACAGTATATGCACATTATGATTGCATACATACGTGTGTGTGTGTGTGTATATATATAGGTCAGCTCAGCTCTGAAAGGCCGTGTCGATCACCCCTTCACTCTTGACTGCAGACGATCACGCTCCTTCCTGTGCCACGGGGCTGAGGCCAGAGCATGTACAGCAAAGAGGGCAACCATGCACAGCTAAATAATGCAGCAAGCTCAGTCTCCACATTATGACCTAGTAAATGTCTGGTTATACAAACACTCAGACTGTCTGACAGTAAAATCAAATCCCTATGGCAACTGAGACCAGGGTCAAATCACTCATGATTTCAACAGTGTAAGCCCCAAGGTAGGAAATTTGAACATACTGAGTGATTCGGGGGTCATTATAAACATACAGCTATTTGCTGCTTGAGTGACATTCACCATCTTATCTTAAGTCTCATGTGGCGTCTCAGAGGGGCCTACTGCCATGCACGTTAAGAGTTGCATGCATGCTAATTAGTCTCTTAGTTGTCATTCACTTGGGCTGCGTGTTTGCAGCTGAAAAATCAAAATGACGAGCCTTGAATACACGGACAGTATCCAGACAAACAGTCATCCATAGACAGTTCCCAGCAGTAAATAACCCATGTTCAGATCTCAGAATAGCTTTATGCACTGTGAGGGTCGGCTGCGTGTCAACAGCCCCGCGACTGGACGAGCTTAACTTCTGCACAGCAGTAGAATTGACTATATTATCAGCACCAGCCAGACATCCATGTCACACGCTCAAAGAAAGTAACTCGCAGCCTTTGACAGCTGCCCGCCGGCGTCCCACCCTACCTTCGGTGTGGCAAGTAGAGGAGAGGATGGTACTCGGAGGGCGGAAAAGGTACGGGAGGTATCGGGAAAAACATTTCATCTTCTCCGATGCTTGCGGAAGGGTGAAGAGCGCTGCTTGGAGTGCTCCACATCCGCACTGCCGCCGCGACAGCCGCTCAGACAGGGCAGAACCGGAGGGCTGCGGAGGGGGAAAGTGGCTCTACGTCCAGGGCGCAGGAGGAGATGACAGCATCACTTTTAGCGAGCAACCGGACAGCAGGCTCCAGTAGGGGGGAAAAACAACTCCTAACTGCGCACGGCGCCTCAGCTTCCGTGTTGCTGCTTCGCGCGCGCGTGTGTGTGTGTGCGTGTGCGAAGCATGAGTGCAGGACGAGGGGTCGCCTCTGTCCTCTGAGAGGGGAGGTCATCCTATGCGTTGTCTGCCACTACCTTCCCACCATGGTTGTTAGGTGCCTGGAGTAAACATGCCTTTGCAGACTGTCACGGTGCCCTGGGATCATAATGTCCTCATCGCATACCAGCAGTATGCAGACCACTATTTTCACAAAATGTCCCCTTCCTATATGTGTTTTGTTATAAATGTCAGCGTGGCAGACCAGTGCACTGTAACATTGAGTTACGTAAAGAAGAGGCGAATCGAGGCAAAACTTCACGAGTAATAGACACAACTTGTTACCAACTGTTTACCAGGTTACTGGTTTTGCTGTTAGCTCCATCTCGTGGCCGCATTAGGTATGTGTTTAAAACGCCGCAATAAATTGCATGTAGTTAGGCACATGAACTAATAATTTGCATTAGTATGATTAACTAAAATGTGAATAACGAATTTTTTTTATTTTAGACACAAAATGCCATAGATATGTTAAATGTTCCTTTAAAGGTATTGGGTAATTTAGACTTTAAATGAAAGAAAGATTTAATCGTGATGCAAAATGATTTAATAAAATTGTAACTACACGCGGAGACATTACCCCTTCACATAAATTGATTTTATGTATTTTATTCTCTGCTAGGTTCCCTTTCTGACCGGTCCAACAAGTGACTTCTCGCGAGATTTGAGTGTGAACTAATGCCAGCGGAAGTAGTTTGTGAGTCTCTTTTCCGCCGGCCATAGAGGAGTAGACGGCAGGGTAAGAATTCCTGGCTGATAAATCTATAACAGTAATCACTATCCATCCACACCACAATATACTTTTCTCATCCATATTACAGTTTCAACGCACAGAAGGCAATAAAGCAGTTCTAGAACGACTAATATTGAACCTATGTTGTGGGGAGAATGATAATTAAAACGAGTCCGTATAGAGCGCCCTGTCAGTCCATTTGTATCCGCATGTTGCCTATCTGCTGTAGGAAAATGTTTCCTTTTGTCGATACACGGCTCTCGGTCGACCTGATTTGTTGTCTCAAGTTCGGCATGATTTTGTTCATTTACACGTAGAGACGCAATTGCTTGTCCGTTGTGTAGTGGGAACTGTGTAATTTTGCTAGCTTAGCACAGTTAGCATAGACGCGACGTAACATCTTGGGTTAGCTATCCAAGACCTAGTACCTAACTGCGTGTATCGGTGTTGTTTTTGCATATAAATGTTCTGGTATGGAGTGAGATGTTTACATGTGATGCATTTGAGACCAGAGTATCATTCACTTGATAATTTTAGTTGTCCAAAGTGTAAGAAGTGCAGTTTGGGTGTTTCTCCTACAGTATGTTAAACAACATGCATTTCACATACTAACAAGCTATCCTGTCCTTTTAGCATCATGAAGCTGAACCCATTTGTAACATCCTCCCGCCGCAAGAATCGCAAGAGGCACTTCAATGCCCCCTCACACATCAGGAGGAAGATCATGTCTTCCCCCCTGTCTAAGGAACTTCGCCAGAAATACAATGTGAGGTCCATGCCCATCCGGAAAGATGACGAAGTCCAGGTACTGTAGCCTAAAATGTTAAAATTGTCCGAATAGCACAGGTGTTTATGCATTTGCTTGATTTCATTGTAATGTTGACAACAGGTTGTCCGTGGACACTACAAAGGCCAGCAGATCGGCAAAGTAGTGCAGGTCTACAGGAAGAAGTATGTCATCTACATTGAGCGTGTGCAGAGAGAAAAGGCCAATGGAACCACAGTCCATGTCGGAATTCACCCCAGCAAGGTGAGACGGATGTCTAAATTTTAGTCTGTGTTGGCATTGACTTTTCCAGCATACCTGATGGAATTCAACACACATGGACATAACACTCTGTCCCATTCAACATTTAAATCAAGTCATAAAAGGTTGCATTGCTTTAGCATAAATAACATGTATCAATGGGTTTGTCTGAAGAAACTACCACTTGGTGTCAGGTAGAATGATGGAAAGATTGGTGACAACTGGCGCTCATGTTTATTGTGAGACTAAATGTTTAAAGCTGTTCTGTGTCTTTTTTGTGTTGCTGACATTGGTTCTGTAACATTTGTAATTTCATTTTTGCAACCACTCCAACACAACCATTTCACATCTATTACATCCCTGGTTGTGATAAGTCGGTGCAGGGCAGATTGGGCTGTTTCAAAGGAATTGGATAGCATATGTAAATGTGTGGTCTGTGGTTTGGGATGTACAAAAAAGTATAGTGACAAACAGATCTGCATTCCTGGAAGTAGAGTGTTTTAAGATATGCATAATCACTGGCTGTCAGGATAAAACACTCTGTGTGTAGTTACTACAGGATAATGTAAAGAACTGGTGCAAACTAAAAACCAAACTTTACCTTTGCTACATCCTCATGAGGACAGAGCCTCAACTAACTAACTAGAGTTCTGTTTTATGATCTGCACCTAGCATATTAAGTGAAGGTTGACTAAAAATTTAAATCCATGCTGGAAGTGCACCTTAAAGGTGTGACGTGTGGAATCCTGCCGTGTGTCCTTTCTGAGCTGATGCGTGTTTTAAAGAGTGGTGTTCATTTTGGTATACCATTCATTGATAGTTGCCCTTCGCTGTCATTTGTGAGCTTCATTCCTGGTACTTGATTAGCTCAGGTAGCAGCCTGACAGTTTGGGATCTGTGCCTGCATGTGTGTTCTAGGAGCAGTTATGTGCTCCTGTTGTAGGGAGCACATTATTAAATTAGTTTTCTAAATGATACATTTTAATTTATTTACATAACTGCATTTCTACAAAAACATGTTTTCTATCTCAGCATGTGCAGTATCGGTGTAGTTGATTACCTAATGGTGAATGGATCAGCTCTACAGGCAGCCCAGTTTGGCTGTTAAATATGTTTTCTTTTAATTAGGAGAAATATTATAAATGTTACATACTTTAGAATCTCTGAGATTTTATCCCTGTCAATGAAACATTTACCTTTTTTTGTAGGTGGTGATCACCAGGCTAAAGCTGGACAAAGACCGCAAGAAGATCCTGGAGCGCAAGGCCAAATCTCGCAGTGATGGAAAGGAGAAGGGCAAATACAAGGAGGAGACCATCGAGAAGATGCAGGAGTGAACGGGAACTTTTGCTATCAATAAACTGTAAAAATGGACTCTTTCTTGTCTGCCTCGTTTCTCTTAGAGTGCTGCTTTTGTCTTGTGTCTCCAATTGAACATTTATATTTAAATTAGCATTTATATTTTAGTTCTATATTTGTGGGAGCCTGTATGAACGAGGATCATCAGAGTACAGGCGTAACACGGGAGCTGTGCACCACACACCTGTTCTGATGAGGGCCTCAGCTGGTGGTATCTTTAAAATAGATTTTAATGACATATGTTAAAGCTAAACCATCTTGGCTGTATTTCCACTGGTAATTAGAAGTAATTTAAGTTACCATGGTTAACCAGCACTTGTTAAATGCCAAAAATGATTGTTGCTAGATGTATGTGATTTTACAGAGCTAAATTATGGAAGGAATCTTTTTTTCTTCACCGTTTTATCCCAGGGAGTCAGCCCAGTCCCTTAGAGACTGAGCACCCCCCTCCCATGGAAGGAATCACTTTATTTTACTATAATCTGGCTCATTTAAATGACAAAAGGGCACTCGTCATATCCACCCGTTGCTGAGGTTGTAGTTTTTAACTTGAGCGATAGGTGTCGCATTTTTCACAGTTAAGCGGGTGAAAAGCAATAGTAACGGCAATTAAATTATCCGCACTAAGCGTGTCGCAAGACATTGCTACTGGTGTTTTTGCCTATTTTCTTCTGGGGTTAAATGTAGAGAAAGAGTATAAAAGTAGCATATTTTAGAAGACTGAACATCTGTACTGTCCTGGCTCGCTGTAGTTCCTCCCTCTGGTCACCGGTCATGTGACACGCTGGGAGTTGAAGGAAACACAAGTTTGTGCTTGCAATAGTTCTTATTTCTCCAACATCCTCGAATTAAAGTAAACGAACACAATGGCTGAACTAAGGTTTATAATCGCCATGTCAGTGATGACTCTGTTTTGGGGAATTGTTGGAGGAGTAGTTCCCTGGTTCATCCCGAAAGGACCGAACAGAGGGTAAGTTTGTTAGCTAACTCATTGCTTCAATGGCAGAAAGCTAAAATTTTAGTTTCGTCTTTAATGGCATGGTAGTCGCATTTAAACTGTTGAAAGTGGCCACATCAACCAGTGCATTTTCTCTGAGTGTCACTTGAGCAGTTTGAGAAATGTAAACCTTATCTGGTAAAATCACGAAGTTAAAGTGATGGTTAGCTAGTTGAAGCTAACGTGGGGATCTTCCCCCCCCCACTTCCTTTATTTGCGCATTTGTCACTCGCATCACGGGATCAAGCTGCTATAATAATATATTTGCTATTTGGTTTTTATTCATGACGTTTAGCGTATTCTTTTCACACTCTGTCTCTTATTTCTACAGAGTTATTGTCACAATGCTGGTGTTAACTGCAGTTTGCTGTTATCTCTTGTAAGTAACCCCTGGACATGTGTTTAACATCAGCAGCGTTAGAATTTCCATCGGGACAGGCTTTTCTGACATTAAACAGAATATCTATCTCTACCTGCTTATGAAATCGAATGCATTCCTTTTGTCAGACACTGTAGATGAGTTACATGTGGCTTACTCCCACATTTCTTGCTACTTTCAACAAATGCTTTTATGCATTTGTAAGTTTGTGAAATATTAAGAAGTTGTCGCAGTTGTTTCTCATCCTCTCCAGTCCACATTTAGGCTGTCCCAGATAAAGTAAAGCCCAACCTGGCGCCTCCTGTTTGACACCTCGCATTAAGAAAATGGAGGGCTCTCATTTTTTAAAATTCTATTTTGTCTATCTGCTGCTAGATAAGGTAAATAGAATAGCAAGCTGTAGAACATTCTCAGCATATAGCTGTAAGCATCAAAGGTGCAAATGCATCTTTATCATCAGAGTTTGGGATCTTTTTGAGTCTTTGCCTTGCCTGATTGAATTAATGGAAAAAAAAATTGTGAATGCGATGATAATGATGTTCTTTTGATCTTTTCAGCTGGCTGATAGCAATTTTGGCCCAGCTCAACCCACTTCTCGGACCTACTTTGTCCAATGACACTATCTGGTACCTGAACTATCACTGGTCTTAATTTATTTTCAAGAACTCCAAGGTAAATTATGCTTTAAGCGAAGAGTTTATAACAACCCCTACATTTGTCACATTTGGCCTGTGCATATATATATATATATATATATGTGTGTGTGTGTGTGTATATACATATGTGTATGTGTATATATATATATAATTATTCCTTGTTGGGCTTTCTTTTGCAACGTCTCATTTTGGGAGCAATAAAATACATCTATTCTATTCACGTGAGCTCTCTCTATGTTTCTCAGGAGAGCTGTGGGCCTGCTGCATTATGCACTCTTCATCAGCGTGACATTCTTCTAAATCACCCTTAAACAAATGGATGTGTGATTGAGGGCTATCAACACTGGTGCCTTTTTTCAGAGTAATTCCTGAAGGATCTTCTGAGAGATTTCACTGAATGTGCTTTCATTAAATTAAAATGAAAAATATACTGTTATTATTTGCTTGTGTATATTGTGTTTATTGCTGTTGTCCCCATAAGTGCCCTGGCCTTTTTAAAGTGGATGCTGTGCAGTGTAATTTGAGCGTTAAGTGACCTGTTAATAAACTAATACTCAAATAGTGTTTTGTGTCTACTCTTTCTTTTGCTGAAAATATAGTGAAGCAGTATTGAAAATGTCATCTCTTAAAACATGCATTTGTGACAGGATTCACTTATTAATCTCTTAACTTTCTACTTGCAGTTTTATGACTACCGTACGTTATAATGGTCGTAAAAGCTCTGACGGATGTCGAAGGTCAGAACGATGCGGTATCCCGCTTGCCGTAGTTCTTGATAGCGTTGGCAACATGGCGTCCGCCGATGTCCACGTACGAATATGTGAACAAGAGATACTCAAATATGACTTGGAAATCAAAGCCCTCATCCAGGTGCGAGTATTTCATTGGTAAGACTATTTACTGCTGTTTTGCGACACCTTTGACAATTAGCTTGTCGTATAAAAGTGTCGCATTGCAGCTTTTTAGCATCCGCGCTACAACTGTGCAACTGCTGTCAGGTGCTTAAAAATAAATAACTGATTTTTCTTATGCCATTATTATTTAATTCTTAAGCACAGGGGAAAATTCACTATCCAGAAGTCAATACCAGCAAATTTGACTTGAAATCCTTAAACCTGTTATAAGTAGAATTTCAATGTGTCTCTAGGACGTCAAAGAGTGCCCAGGTCCTCAAAGTAAGCTGACTGAGCTAAATGCAGATGTGAAAAAGAATTTCCACAATCTCAGGTCAAGAATTCAGGTAAGAACTTATAATTCTGCATACATGAAAAGGCAGCAGCCGAACTGTCCATCAGCAAGTTTCTTGTGTTTTAAAGGACTTAGAGCAGATGGCCATGGAGCAGGACAGAGAATCAGACAAGCAGGTTATTCTCAGTCAAGTAGAGGGACACAGAAAGCAGATGCTCAGGTAATGTCCCGTCATCTCCCGAATAACTGCCCAAGTGATGCAGAGAGGATCAGTTGTTTATTTAAGAAAATGTGTGGTTCTTAAATTTTCACTGTTTTGCAGTAACCAGACATCTTGGAGGAAAGCCAACCTGGCCAGCAAGCTGTCCATCGACAACAAGGAGAAGCAGGAACTTCTCTGTGGACCAGATGGTGCTGCCAGGCACCGGTAAGGCTAGCTAACGCTCTATTGATTGCATTCAGAGAGATGAACTGACCAGCTCTAATGATTACTGAGCAATTATTGACATTCTGCTTCTGTTTTGCAGGAAGATGACAAAAGAGTGCTTGGCTGAGACGTCCAGTGGCATTACGGAGAACCTCATGAGCATCAGCCGCATGATGGCGCAGCAGGTTCAGCAGAGTGAGGAGACAGTGACCTCATTAGGTATATGAAGAAGTCAGAACCAATTGAGAAACAGAGTGTTGCAAAATTCCTGTTTCTCCTTTCAAGTAAATATGCCACAGATAAATTGATAGATTGTCCACAAATGTTTGCTTTTTTTTTCTTTATTCTGTTGAAAGCTACCTCGTCGAGGACGATCCAAGAGACCAACGATGAATTTAAAACCATGACGGGAACCATCCAACTGGGGAGGAAGCTCATTACCAAGTACAACCGGAGAGAGCTCACTGATAAACTGCTCATTTTCCTGGCACTCGCCCTCTTCCTTGCCACCGTTTTATACATCCTCAAAAAAAGACTGTTCCCCTTCTTGTAGACCAAATACCGTACTGCATGATAGGAGCTCTCACCTTGTGATCAGTGCATGAGTCCAAATGTCGCGCGCTGCACGACAAATGCCTGTTTGTGATTCTGAAAGTCGTAACGGCGATGATCCCTTATGTGGAAGAGGGCTCATATTTCCTCTTTGTGCAATTAATGCTGTGCATTTCGTTTCCCCAAATCTGCTATGAGAATAGTTGATTCTCCTTAAAGATCCATTCTTTTTTAAAACCATTCCTCTGATAAACTAGTGTGCTTTTCTGTGTAATTACTTTTCTAAGTGCACAATAAGTACAGAAATTCCTTCCAGAAATGAAATTCACTTCTCATAAATTCCATTTTAATGTTTTATTAGCATGCGTGTAATTAAAACAATAACAAATTATACAATAATGTAGAAAAGTAGTTATTTGAATTTATTTAAATGTTGAGAATATTATATCAGAATTTTCTATGTAACAGAAAGAGATCCTTCTATCTAATCAAACTTGAGCACTTAAAGGTAGATGGCTTTTACATTATACTTAAAATCTCACCTTTTTTAAGATTACAGAATACTGAAATGGCCTTAAACATTACAACCAAAGCTCCACAGCTGGTAAACTTCTGCCCGCCATGGAGAAAAGTTCAAAAAACTCAGTGCCACTGGTCACACTGGCAGAGATAGAGCAGCATGCATCCCTGCCTTTCTTCAGATAAGACCCGGAAAAGCAGATTATTGCGACCTGTTTTCCTCTCCCAGCCCGATGTGGGTGGAGGGCGAGAGCAGATATTTTTAGGTTTGTGTGGCGCCGTTATCTGACTTTGCCTTTTCAACACCTGGGAGGAGACGGTGCCCAGAGGAATCACATGACCTTGTTACCCTTTCAGTGATTGCCCTTGCATTGCTGTCTCCTTTGACTTTATATAAATGTCAACATCGATCTTCAATAAATGGCACGTTAACTGACTCAATGCCTTTACCCTAGCTCAGTTTGTGAGCATGTGTTGACCAAAATGATGGAGAAAAACACACAGTACAGTGTGGAGTGACTTGAGAGACGTTTAAGCGTCTCATACTCATGTAAAGTGGTGGCAGTTGAGCGGAGCTATAGTTCTGAGCCTGTTCATATAACTGCACACTTAGACGAGGACTTCAGCTCTCTGTAAAGCAAATTGGACTATTCTTGCATTTAGAGCTGCGATAGTGTCGATCAAGTGTTTTTTTAAGTTTGTGTCTGGATAAGCAGGAAAGGGTCTCAGCACCTCTGCATCAGAGCATCAGCTTCAGCACAGCACTGTACACTGTAAAAAGGTAACTTAGATAACTTAGACTGCTGTTATTTACTGAGTTTTTTTCTCTTTAAATATCCATTCTTACTTTTAATTTAAATTACTCAACATTTGAAATATCTATTGTAAAGGATGCTTCACAAAAGCTGAATTTCCAGACTGAATGAGCAGAAGCTGAGTTTCTGACACATCATTGCTGGGTCAAGGTCAGGCCACCTCTGTGGCAGCAACTTTAAACATGCGTGCAGAGCTTGTGCGGCTGACAGCGGGCTGTAAAAAAGCGTAAACTTTAAGCAACCTTTTAACCTTGTTTAAGCACATTGAAGGAAGTTCCCTAACAGCCACTTGAACAATTTAACCTGACACAAACCATTTGAAGGCTGCGCGGGTCGGGGTCTTTTATTTCGACCTTCAACCAGGATTTTTTTCGTGGTTTTAACTCACTATTATTGGCTTCAATTTTCTAACATTTTCCTAGTTTGGTTTGGATTTTATCTTATTTTTCTCTGCGTGCTTTGCTGTTGTTGCACTGTAAATTTCCCCATGTGGGACAATAAAGGACCTGAATCTGAATCTGAAAAAATGTTGGGGCTGATCGGCACATTAAGTTGGCGTATATACATATATATTTATAAAAAACAATATATTTTTTTAAACTTCAAAAATAATTAATTTCTCTAATCTTAGATGTAAATTAGCTTTATTTTTTTTAATATATTTAGTGATCATCGAACCGTATAAAACCTCAACAAGGCCCCTGGAACTACTATTTGAGATTTAAAATAACTATATTTACATTTTTTACTCTCGTGCGTCGCTAAAATACATTTAAATAAGTCTCTTTTGGATCATTTGGGCGAAGATTGTGCGAGGAAAAAACAAAAGCTATTAAATATAAAAGAAGTTAAACTTCCAAGTCTCAACCCATGCGATCAAAAAACAAAATATTGAACAGGGATGATTGGTATTTTCTTTACCACGTCCTAATGCCGTGTAAGGAGGACACTCCATTAGTGGAGGTAAATGTGTTCTGGACATTATTCAGGTCTCCAAAATTCACATAATTGCCGCTGTTGGGGGACCCCTGCATGGGTTGGATGGTGGCCGCTGCGGGATAATTACACGCATAGTTTGTGTTGCAGCCGGGGCTGGTGTAGTTGCTGAAGGCTGGGTAGTTGTTGTAAGTGAAGTGGTTGATGTGGCTCATGCTGTAGGACGGGTTGTAGCTGGCCGTGTCCGCCGCCAGACAAGGTTTCCCGTCCCGCACCAGGACCGGCACCGACACCCTCCGGGGCGGCGGCAGAGACACCATCTCCAGGCTCTGGTCCTGCCGCTGCCGTTTGCACTTGTACCTCCTGTTCTGGAACCAGATTTTCACCTGGGTCGGAGTGAGTTTGAGCACACCGGCCAGATGGTCTCTCTCCGGGGCGGACAGGTACCGTTGCTGCTTAAAGCGACGCTCCAGCTCGTACACCTGCGCCTGAGAGAAGAGTACCCGGGGCTTCCTGCGTCGCCGGGCCTTTGGCCGCTCCGGATCTTCAGACTTTATATCCCCCAAGGACTCGGAGGGAAGACTGAAGTCCTCTGATGGCACCACAGAAAAGCCAAACAATGAAATTCGTTTTTTGAAAACACATTCACCCGAATACGCAGCACCATTCTAACTTTTATTTTTATTTTTACTTTTACATCTACGCTTGGTTGTTCATTTTCTTTTGACAACCCCTAAAACAAGACCGAATTATTTCAAAAAGAAAAAAAACGCGATTTAATTTTTCTCAATTTTGACCTTTAAGATTTGCTTCCAAATTAAGGCACCTCTTTCCTACAAAAGCAAACTTTTAAACTGTGTTACATCTGTGTGTAGTTTACCTATTTTGCAAATACCAGTTTCGCGCATATGAAGTGAGTGTTGCACATATGAAACAGCCTGCAGGCCCCAATTGGTACAGGGCCACATCGTAAAAAAATTAAAAAGTCTCTATTTAGCTCACCTTTTCTCCGTTTTTCTTCAAACGCATCTGATTTCCCACCTTTCACTGCATCCATTTCCATGAAAGATTTCCCATAAAAGGTAGCAGGGAAGCAGAGAGCATTGCCTCTGCCGCCTCTGGTAGTGTCCTGCGGGTCTTCTCCAAACATCGAGGCTGCGGTGGTGGACATGTCCCGGGGAGGCTCCTGCTTCAGTCGAGCCAGCATGCAGGAGGAAGAGGAGGAGGAAGAGGTCGGCGCGGCGCAGCAGTCCATACGGGGAGAGACACCCAGAGAAGACACTATAACATCATGACTCTGCTCCAAGTTTAATATATCCTTTACAGAGAAGGGAGTGGATGTGCTGGGACTAGGAAACATTGCCAAGAGCTCCAGAGTAACCTATTAACCTGTCATATGACAGCAGAAGACTCCCTCTGCTTCCCGGTAATATTTACCAGATTTAAGTGTCAGTTTGGTACAGCAGGCCGATCTTGAGTGAAGGGTGCATTTTGAAAGTCAACCCTGTCTCCACTTTTTTTCTTAGCCTCTCTCTCCTCCCGATGACGCATGGTAGGAGGGAAGGAGGGAAACCAGTGGGACCCTCTGTATGGAGCCATTAGTACTCCCATTTTATGACGTAAAGTTGTGTGTTCAATCACTGCGCGGCGCACACCTATAACCATCCCCGAAACAGAGCTCATTCATTTCTAATTTAGTTCCAGATTGTGGCGTGAATCTGTTGAACGTGGATAATGAAAGAATTGGAAAAATGAATTATATATACTGGTATCTCCTATATTTGTCCTTTCAAGTTAGCAATTCCGTAGTGATTATACGAGATGGTTCCCAAATAAACCAATGTCCATCTGTATAATGTGAAATTGATGTTCAAATGTGGCCGATTTTTATTGATATGAAGCGTAATCGGGTTTATTTAATTTAACATAAATGGCTCAAACACACTTGACTGTTTTGTGATGACCCGACACTTTTTGGAGTGTTGACAGTTTAGACGCTGGCCAGGGATCCCCAGAAGTTATTTCTAAAGTTGTTTGGCTGCTTTTGAACGTTGTATAGGGTGAAAAAATGGGGTGGAAAAATATACTGCGACAGAAAGGTTTATGCATTCAACACATGTTGCCAACTGTTCTGAGTGGAATCCGGGTAATTTGAGTCAACTTGTATTTGAGTAAACTACGCGTATGATACTGGAGTATTAATGACATTTCCGACTTCTGCGCAAATTAAAGCAGGACATTTTTATGCATATCTAAGATATTTAAGTTAAATGTGTTTACATCAGTTTCCGTTGTTCTGGTGATCGACGGGGGGGTCGGTGGGGGACGTCAGGTCCGGTTTTGGTGTTTGGGGTGTTGGCACGTCCGTCGCCCGTCGGGAAACGAGGCAGACAAGCATCAACAGAGGCGAGCAGACAACAGGTCGGGCCCCAAAACACGGAACCTGAAACCAGCGGAGACGCACTGTGAGCTGTCTGCCTCCAAGAGATTCTGGAGCCACTGTCTGCGTTATCAGGACGTGATAACAGATGCCAACAAACCTGCACACACATAATGCACCATCCCACCCACGCTGCAAGCCATGTTAAAGATGCGTCATATACGGCTTTTAAACCTTTAACACGAAACCTTAAACATTTTAACGTCCTTTCTAACTCCATAGCATGTTGTCTACATTTGTTGTCAATTAATGAGCAATTACAGATTAACAATAACACCATATATCAATTTGCTCGACAGCAGTTAAATCGGGACATCTGTGCGCAATGACGCATAGCCGCTGCGCTTCTCCTCTGTAGGGTTGGCACTAAACCTGCTATTAATGCGTGTGGAGACGGTCACAGGAGACAGACAGTATTATCGTTTGTTTTATCTTGAGCGTTTAGCACAGCCACGGGGTAAATGGGTCCCCCTGTCTCCGACCCAGCAGCGGTGTTTATAGTTTTAAAGACTATTTGTGCGCCTCGCCAGCTGATGAATGGCCGTTAAGTCTCTCGGACGCAGCGAGTCAACACTGTCCCGGCCTATGCTGTAATAATTAGTGAAATAAGTAAACGGCAGCGAGGGGGGGCGCAGGCATGGGAAAACGTTTTATCCATGATTGAGTGGCGCGCTTTGACAGTGACATTTTCCCGATTTTAACGCAAAGTCCGCACGAGGGTCCAAGCAAATACTAAAGTCTGCTGGATAGTAAATCGTGTGGCGTTGACTGTAAATTTAAGATGACAGCCCAGGCGTGTGTTTCGTATCCTTAATGCGTCCCTCGTCCCGCAGCGGCCCCGCGGGCTCCTTTGACCTGTCTTTCTGCAGCACATCTTCAGCTCAGATAAAGCGCCTGATAAGGTTGCTTAAAAACTTCCGTTGCAAGGACGCGTGTGTATTTTAAGGAGCCCGTGCGTGTACGCGTGCACGTGTGCCCCAAATTTAAAAAAAAAAAAAAAAAAAATAGTCTCTTACTTAAACGTTCCTGGTGGTATGTGACGCCGTTAACGGGTTGGTCATCCGGGGTCCTCCGGGTGAGTTAGATCCGTTAACGGAGTAGTTATGTGGCAAAGTTAGACGTAGCAGACTCATCCGTGACAGAATAAGAATGGCCATTACCTGCGTGGCACGTTGGCCTGTTACAGGAAGCTCTCAGGCTTTACATGTCATCAGAAAGTCATTTATTGTGAATCAAATCTCTGGAGAACCCGAAAGAAAAGGGCCCACGTGTCATAAACTACCCTTAATCACAGTTAGGCAGATAATTTAACAGTCTGTAAAGACAACAATTATGGTTAAGAATACTGATAATTCAGCATAAATAAAACACTTAAATACTTGTATGATACCTTATATATATTCTATAATGTCCAACCAATTGCACCCATACCTCATGTATCTAGTATTTCAACTGTACATATTATAACATTTAAAAACAATTACATGAAAGATCAGTTACAGTTGTAAAGTCTGTTTGATTTATACTCATTCTGACAATTGTGGCAAACTCTGAAAGCAGATATAGGTGTCAGATAACTGTATGAGGTGCACTTTATAGATGTAGCATCACATTTCTGTATTATACCTGCCAAATGAATGACTAAAATAACAGTGGTAAAAGATAATCTTCAATTAGCACCATCATATCCAGCATTTAAAAATATAAACAATTTTCTTTGTCACTGAGACCCAGTGGTGAAGCGAGTATCAACAGCTTTTGAAAGGAAAATTAAAAGATTTGAAGTATTCCACTAAAATTTCACCACCATGATGATTATAGAGTGGGAGAGGTTTCTAAGATCAAACACACGAACTTCTGGAGACACAGAGTCCCAGTGAATTCTGACTTACTTCAAATGTGTGTAAGTGTGTGTGTGTGTGGGGGGGGGGGGGGGGGGCGGGGGGCAGTGTCTGCTAAATGTCTGCTCCAAAAACCATTATTCAAATTCAGCTGAAAACAGCATCATTCACCTCGTGCTTTTCAAAGATGTGCTGCTCAGGGGCCTGAGAGTTGGAGCCACACACGTTTGCAAGTCAAGAACGGTCACTCTGCACAGACAATGTGCAGAGTGAGAGAGCAACACGAGGACTAATCACTTTTATCACTAATCACTCTCTGCTGTTGCTCACTGTTTGCATGATTCTTGGAAAACACATGCAAGTGATTTGAGGTGCGGAGGAGTTGACCATCAGCAAATTAGAAAAAAAAAAGAGCCAAGAAAGCTGAGGAGAATGTGCACTCCTGAATCATCACTGACCACAAACAAACTGACCACCCTTTCTCCCAATTGGTAAAAGTTGGTTTTCATTTGAGGTGAAAATACCCCTTTAATTCCTTTTTGCCCCATTTGTTGATCATGTAAGGCTAGATAAAGCATATTTGGTGGCTCCACCTGTCTTTTTCCATCCTTCTTTTCTAAAGAGCACTACATACAGTATCAAATCTCCCATCCTGCTTCAATATTCCCACATGGGAATATTTCACCCTCTCTACTGTGATCAGCTCTTATTATTCAGTTTCTTCAGAAGCATGAGGCTACTTAAAATAGTGTTTGTTTTTGTGTATAAAAAAGACTCCCACGGAGACCTGACTGAATCTACCAACAGAGTTATGAGTTACACTCCCACCATGTGGCCTTTTGTATTACTGCATTTTGTGTAACGATTTGTTTATTTATTTATTTTAGGGGGAAATGAGCAGTGTTTCCCTTGATTACAGTCAGCACAAGGCGACTATTTATATTGCATGACATGCCTCATCCGATCTGGGCTAGCTTGGTTGTAACAGAAAACTCAGAAGAACACAGCATCCAAGTCAAGTACCATCTGTCTGAGCATCATTTGTCTTGTCAGGGGTGAAGTCAGCAACATCCCCTTAATCTTTCCCTATACGGCTCTCTTATTCACTTCCCTGGTCATGTTCACAGGCTTGGCAAAGCTTCACAAACGTTTCTGCTGGGTTCAAGGTGGTGTCTAAGCACCCCAGGGACATTAGAGGACGCTTCCTTCTCCACGCCCACGTTAGTTTTGTCTACAGCTGATGTTTGAGGTCAATGTGAGGGAACTGCTGCGATGTAGCCAGAGAGGTGATGAAGGGACTCTGGAGGACAGGTTGAGCGCTGTTACTGTGTGAAGAATAAAGACTTCTTTTTTAATCATTTGATGTCATTCAAAATTTCTCACATATAATCAGTGAATAATTACAGATTATATACATATTTACGGTGATACGTAATGTAGGTCTGTAGTTCTCGCTTGGGTTTTTTCCATAACGTGAATACAAACAACCAATGAAGAAAACTCAAAACAAAGTTTTACATTGAATATTCAATATACAGTATTTACACCTATTATTCATACTGCATACTAGTATCCATATATAATACATTCATTGCATATGTAACAGACGTCTGTTTAGTCCCCCCCATAATTTTTATTGTTTGTGTTACTCAAACTTACCACTAGAGGGCAGGATCACACAGTAGTTTACATTTTTGCAAGGTCTTGAGAAAAGAACTATGAAATCATTTGATGATATTAAAATGACTTGTATAATTGACTGGTCTAAAGTAGTTTTTTTAAGAATATGTTTTATTGGCATTTTAGGAATTACAGAAGCTATAAAAGCTCAGCGTGTTTGTCAAAACCGTAACCCCATATTCTCCTTTGTGCCCTCTTTAAATATTAGTTTTCATGAGCTCACCATGCCGCAAGTCTGCTTCTGCTGTATCAGCTGCCATCCCTTTATTACCCTTAATTTGCCAAGCAATCCCAGAGCCACTTAACATGCTGACTACTCTGTTTTCCATGCAATTGGAGTTGACCAAGAAATGAGGTAAGAGCATTGCTAATAGGTTAAATGACCAACGTTGTAATAAGGCTTGCTGGAGCAGCTTGATTACCAGTTTGGCCTGATGGATAATTCATATGGTGGCACTGGTCTCTCCACACGTCTCTGGTCAAATATGACACGCATCAGGTAGTGCTTAACACACACAGTGATATATTTTCTGGGGAGGCCACTATGTCCTTGGCATTGTCGCCTGGAAGAACTCTGGTGGTGTACAGATACATGCATTCATTCAATAACTGGTAATCCATTTTTGGCAGTTCTAGTTGTACAGTGGGTCACTCAGCTTATAGAGTATTCATCCACAATTGTATTGTCATTACAATCCTCTCAGAATTTGAATGTGGCTCATGCAGACACTTGGTGCACGATGGCTCGACCCACAGCTTGGCCACTCCGCAAGATGTCTGTTGAGCAGGTTAAAATGCTAAGGAAACAAAAGAAAAGCTAATTATAGCATGCCAAGCTCGAAGTGACTTGAAGCCGCCTCTGCAAGAGACTGCAGGGTTACTCAGTGTGTGTGTGTGTGTGTGTGAGAGTGTGTGTGTGTATTTATATTTGTTCTCTTCCTGTCTTTCGTCACCGCCTATCTCACCCGCTCTAATGGGGACAGTATGAGAAGAGAGCTTGTCCTCCGTCTGGACCTTTCTAATTGCCCCTGCCACAGAGGCCTGATACAGCGAGACCCTGTGTTCCAGGCAGTTCAGGCGTGTATGTGTGTGTGTGTGTGTGTGTGTGTGTGTAACAGAGATATAGAGAGTAGAGGGAGAGAGACTTGGACAGCATCATCACTCAGGTGGTGCTCCCTTGGCTCCATCACACACATTCAGCCTCCACATAGAGAGCGCCATTCATTATAAATATCAGAGCTACAGCAGAGTCAGAGTGATGGGAATAGATATGAGAGGAAGCTGGGCAGTGCTGCTAATGTCCATTTTAAGTTTTATTTCATTATATTCTAAAGAAGTAAGGCTTCAACTGCCCGTCACTCTGAAACCCCTCCCAGTTAATAACACCTATACACACTGTATGCATCCTTTGTCTTGCTGTCCAGCCAGAAAATCCAGGTCGCAAAAATCCTCTCTGACATCTGCTGGGGAAGGTAGCTTCACGTTGACGGATGGGTACAGCATTCCTGGGCCGCAGGCCCTGCCAGAGTTCTGCCAGGACGTGGAATGAAACAGCCATGGAGAGGCTGCCTGGCATTTCTTTACACCTACGTGCTTAATATCTGCGGCCACCTCGAGGCACGTACGACATGATTCGCATTCCATGAATGCTGCTCCTTCACACCGACACATCAGGACAGCGATGGGTGCTGCTGTGGAACAAATGGGGCAGTGATGGCTGTGGATTATTGGAGGGGAATCATTTAAATCAGTTTAACTGAACACAGCCAGAAAATACTCTGTTCTGTTCTTAAATTTATATTTTTGGATATATAATATTTCAGAAAAAACTAATCTTGGCCATTCTATGGCTGGGATGATTTTGTAGGATATTTACATTTCCTGATATGACATTAGAAATAACAATATTCAAAGGAATAAATATAAATGTAAAGACGAGGACCTAAACTTCAAAGCCATCCAAAAACCAAAAATGTTTTATCTTCCTGTAGTTGAACACTACCGTCACATTTAAAATGACATTTCAGTACAAACAACTTATGAAAGTTATTTGAGTAGAATATAGATAAATGTCATCAGCATACAAACGAGGTGAAATACTGATTAGATTGTTGAGTATTAGTGTGAAAGGCAACATTTAAACAGGAAGTATAATTGGCCTTAATGAGGGTGTGGGGGGCCACAGGATAAAGCAACAAACACTGAGATGATTCTATAAAACCACCTTAATGTAGTGTCAGTGATGCATTCAATTAGTCTGTGAATGAAGGTTTGATAGTCAATAGCATCAAAATTGCTGCACTAAGACATGAACTGAAGGACAACTGTGGACAATCACACTACAGCTGATCCTTTCAGGAATGTCATTTTAATGGAAGCTACTTTATGGAAACCAGACTGGCGAGAGTCCAACACCCGGTCTCATTCCAGGACTTGATATTTGTTTGTTGACCAAGAAATTTGTAATTTTGGGGAATGGAAGTGGAAGGTTGGCCCCTAAGTTTCAAACATTATAAGTGGAAAATAAAATAAATCTTGGAAGACCTCACCTGCTAGAAAAGTTCTGGCAGCAATCCAGAAATAGAACAGCTGCTGCATATGCAATGTACGTACTGCACATTGATGTAAGGACTTCGCAGGAATTACTTAAACAGTGCAGACACGGAGGGTGTGGATTAATAATCATCTTTAATGTGCAGTGAAGGGTGGTGCCGTGCCGTCTTCCTCGGTGGGAGACTCCAGACCTCGGGCTCGTCCTGACCACAGACTAATGTATGGAAGCGAAGGTGAGTTTCACTCGCAAAAAGCCAAAGAGACAAGCCCTTGTGACCAAGCTGTTGACCTCAAAAATCATATGAAATCACGGTGCCCTCAATTGGTAATTATTGGCACAAAGATGGGGACAGGCTGATAATCAGCTGAAAACAAAGTGTTGGTGATGGTGAGAGTGGTGAGGGGCGAACGAGAGAGGGAGAGAAAAAGAGTGCGTGTGTGTGTGAGAGAGAGCGAGCGAGAGGTGGGACTCGCTGCTCGGTGTCAGCGAGCATGGGAACTGCGTGGGACTTCTGGACCATCACCGGCTCCAGAGGGATCTGCTTGGTGACTGACGCGCACACGCGGATGTACACATGTTCATGGATACACATTCACACCCCGAGCAGAATGTGCAGCTATTTATTCATTTTGACGTCCTTCCCTATGGAAGCTATGGAATTCTTCCATTAGAACAGATGCAGATGTTACCTGCAGTTATTTTAGGACGTTTATAAGACTCCAAATTTCCGGGTCCAGATGTGCCCGAGTGTGTTTTTCAGTGTGTATCGTATTCCTTTGCTTAAACATTAAAATCTCTTCATTCATCTGTGCCCTACAGCTGTTGCTGGGGCATTTCAGCTGACAAGGGGGGGTGCACTACCAACGCTGACCAGACTGCACCACTAGAGGGCAAACATTTGGGCCGACATCATAAAACCCCAGCTCATGATCACATGTATGCTAATAAGATTTAAAAAACAAACCTTACTGTGTCACATTCAGGTGCACTAACATTGGCATCACTGCACCATAATCCAATCATCTATTTTGTGTTGACAGCTGCTCTTGGTGTCACTGGATGAGAGGCAGCAACACCCCCGGGACAGGTCACCAGTCCATCACAGGACATTCACTATTCACTAAAGCACTGATTTAGAGTCTATTTTGCATGTTTTTGGACTGCGGGAGGAAATTGTAACACTTTGACAAAACCCACACAACCACCCAAGCTCCAAAAATAAAGGCCCCGACCCAAAATACCCCCAAAAGAAAAGCAGTTAAAAGCATATTGAGTCTTCATTTTACCGCCCTGTTACTGCTCTGGAAATCTCCTCCTACGCTAATTCTGACACCCACAGCTCAAACAATTATGGCCCCAATGGCATGACGACTCTGGAGAGCCAGACAGAAGAACACAGAGATTCTTCTGGTTAAACACCAGATCTGAGTGTATGAGGGCATTAATATGGCAAACCTGAGGGTCTCTGCAGCCAAAGTGACCCAAAAGAGAAATTACTAAATATATTAGAAAGAAACACAAGCTTATAGCAGAGATAACGGGGTTAAAGATGAGTGTTTCTGGGATGGTGTTGCTGTGCCCTTGTTTGCTCTCATGAACACTGGAATCCAGCATTTCTAAACATCAGTGCAGAACGCATTTGCATCAGGGAGCGTTGCTAGTTGTGGCATAGCGTAGTCTGGGGTAAAGAGGTGGTGGCGCGTGCTGGTACTGCACGCATCGTCATTTGATGAGGCTATGAAAGCATATGATTCAAAGTTCCAGGATTAAAGCTATGCTACCACCACCAGTAAGTGGGATGCTAATTCCCCTCAGCTTGGACAAACAGACTATTTAAAGGGCATCAGGCTAACATAGGCTGCTTTATTTTAAGTAGACGAAAAAATGTATAAATAGACTTTGAGGGGCGCAACAAGCGAACGCTTCATGAAATGGCTGGCGTTACATCATTGAATGTAAGAGTGAAGTTCTGGAGAGATGATGGGCTCTCTGGGCCAGCCATTATGGTTTGTGCTAATGTTCTGGTTTCACAATCCAAACATTCTAAGAACTGTTATTTGCTCTTTTTTCCCCTTTTACTCAGTAATTCTGCTTCTTCTTTTTTTTCAGCTAAGCAATGCTGTCAACAGAGAGAAGAGAAGCAGCTTTAAGGCCGCGGGAGCCGGGAGGAAGAGATGATGGAAAGTACAAATAAAATGCAAACGGCACAGACAGCATCACCTGTGAGCCTTTTTAGAAGTCCTATGTGTGATGGTCGTGCAGATCCATATGCAAAAAGGTTGCGCGATGCAACACTTTTCAGGCATTTGAAGATGGCATCTTTCTCTGCACTGACAATCTGAGGTCTGACAAAGACACTAGTGAGGCGGAGTCCTCCATATGGTCAGCATTCTGCAACGCATCATTACTGCTGGTTTCGGCTTACGCCACTGAAACGACTCGTGAAAGTGAGTTTCTGTAAGTTAAATCACTGGACAAACCAATGTCCTCTCCAGATGTTTTTCCTGAATACGTAAAGCCCGCTCGTTTTTTTTTAAACAGGGTGTAATCAAGAAATGCAGAATCAGCGTATATGAACAGACGCCCATTCTATACCTTGCCTATTTTATAACAGAGAGAAAACACGACCAAGCACATGTTGTTGCGACACGAATAAGCTAACAGATGCTTATTCAGCTCGTGTGTTGGTAACGTTTGAAACTTTTTAGGTTTCTGTAGCTCTCCCTCCTTCTCCCTGGATATCATCTGCTGCATGTACTGTATGCTTCATATATCATGTGCTTCATTGCTGGCCCAAATGTCTTCGGCTTTCTTCAAATTACAAATGGGGAAAAAGAAATCCATAACCCGCAGCTACAGATATTAACATGGTGGTTGGGATACAGTAAAATTCTTTGGAAAGTCAAAGTACCACACATGAAATAAATAATAGGCCATTTATTCTGTCTATCTACTTATCTGTGTCTTGGTGTGTATTTAAAATATTATTGCAGGGCAACTGCAAACCATGAGTGAAAATCACGAGAACTGCTTTCCTCTACTCTTCTGCCCTTATGTGCCATCCACCCATCCATCCCTCCATCCCTCCATCCATCCACCCATCCACCTATCCATCCCTCCATCCATCCATCCATCCCTCCATCCACCCATCCATCCATCCATCCACCCACCTATCCCTCCATCCCTCCATCCACCCATCCATCCATCCATCCCTCCATCCATCCACCCATCCACCTATCCATCCCTCCATCCCTCCATCCACCCATCCATCCATCCATCCACCCACCTATCCCTCCATCCATCCATCCACCCACCTATCCACCCATCCCTCCATCCATCCATCCATCCATCCATCCCTCATCCATCCATCCATCCACCCATCCATCCATCCATCCATCCATCCCTCCATCCATCCATCTGTGGTGTGCTGGAGCCTTTTCAATACTGTGTATCAAGGACAGCTTTCTAGTCCAGTGCAGGGCCTTCAGCATCCAAACTTATGCAATATTACTAATGGAAGCAATTAAAAGAAGAATGAATACACGCCAACGGAAAAAGAAACACATATTTGGGCTTACAGTCTGATTGAGGAATGCAGAAAAAGCTAGAACAGCTCTTTTGTGCAGCCTGCCATCCCAATACTCCCCCCAAGGTTATGACAAATTTACGAAAGAAACACATAGAAAGATAAAGAAGTTAAGTGTATTGTTTTCCTTAAACAGAGTAGTCTTGCGCGGCCCAACTCAGGTTGCTTCCTGCAAGAAGCCCCACAGGGAGTGCCTGACATGGCGCAGTGCCACGGCCTGTGCTCCCGTGTGCATGCCAGTCATTTCTGCGTGAAGCTGAAGCTGTCGCCACATGGACAGCTGGTTGCGAGCTGCAGGGCCCCACGAGAGCCCCTACCACAACATCCTTTTATACCATCAACAAGTTTGCACATTACATTCATAGATTCCTATCAGTTTTCCCGCTCTGCATCACTCCGGGTGAAATTCGTCTCAAGACCGTATAACAGACGCAGTGTGGATTTGGGAGAGCCTGCTTTCAATCAGGACACATTGAGCCGTAACAGGTCTAATTAGTGGATGCAGGCCTGCGGCACAGAGCCTGTGAACGCTATACGCAACTCTTGTTGCGTGCGGCGCGTCGCACAGCTTTTATGGGCCGAATATTTTTCATCTTAACAGCACATGTGTCACAGACTGAAGAAGATTCCACAACGAAATGATCAAAAACGGCAAACACAGACCTCCATGTTGGTGCCACCTTGCAGTTACGGGGTGGTGCTCATTACCACCAAATATTTTACAAATGAGGATGGGTTTGGAGTGATAACAAAGGCCTGTAGGGGGGAACTTAAATGATACAGTATGGTCAGATGTGTGAAGAGGGCAGTGGAAAAACAAAATGGCTTGTAAAAAAAAAAAGGAAAGTAACAAAGTACAAAGGACAGTTAATGGTTTTGAGGAATATGAATGATTTGTAAAGCTTTGTTACACAGTTTTATTAGTAGTTATGACGGTTTTCTTTTTTTTTCCTATGAAAATTGGAGCAGTGGTTTAGCGTGTGTCAAATGAATCCTTTCTGACCTGAAGTGACTGTCCTTCGATGACTTAAATATCACAGAGGAGTGGAATTTTGACCTCAGTAGAGATCTGATCTCCTTCCCTGATTTCATTGGCACACTCTTCCCTCTTCCTGCACATTCCTAGATTTTTTTTCCCAGTAGCCATTTTGGCATGTACTGGTTGGGTAAATACAGGTGTTACCAATGACGTCTCATGTCTGGTGTCCCAAAAGAAAAAAGAAAATCTCTTTCCACGCTTTCAGAATGTGAAATATCATCTGCAGCTGATTACATGGTTCTTGCAGTAAGGATGCTTTGTGCTATTTGTTAAGAGCAACAAACATGTGAATGACAGCACTGCTTAAGTATATTTTGAAGCTCAAAATTATTACAGTGCGTCAGAAAATACTTAAACACTCAAGTCTTAAAGTCAGAGCAGCATGCCAAAAAAGTTTGTTTTTAATATTTTAGCATTTGGACTGCAGGACAAGTGGGAGTATTTGTATAAACTAAGCCTCCCTTCAGAGCATTGTATACATCTTTGGCAAGAGGCAGGCTTGAGGGCAGACATTGGCTGAGCCCAGAGTCCAGATTTATTGGGAAAATTAGGCTAAATTGTGTGGTGAGGAATGTGGGCAAGGGTGTGTGTGTTGGTTAGTGACAAGAGAATTTACTCTCCGGCTTTTGGGACACGTTTGCTGCAGCAACAGCCGCAGCCACAGCTAAACTGTGTCTGTTGAAGAGCTAATCCTTGCAGTAAATCATGACATTATACCTCTATGTGGCTAAAATTATCCTGTGAAGGTCAGGCAGAAATTGTGGCTGCATTCTGCAAAATAGCTAGCAATCCAGAAGCAGACAAAGATTCATATAAACATAGTTCTAGCACCCTGGCAATTCTGCACAGCTCCTTGACAATGTCCAAACATTGCAATGCCAATTTGCACGCCTGAATCATTACAAAAAATGCAGGTATTTTAGGTACGCCGAAATTGTTTTATTATTTTTAACACTGAAATTGCAAGGCAAATGGTCATAATTGTAACTCCGGCCTCTGAAATAAACAAGGCTGAAAAACGAAAGTGGTGATTATGGTTGGCCTGATGTGGGATTTGCGAGGCTACCGCCAAGCGCATTTTCATCTCCCTGTTTCAAGTTCCTGCCCAATATAGACACACTGATTCAGCCATCAGAGCGCACGCTTTAATGGAAGATGGTTGGAGGGATCTGACCAGCAGAGGGAGATCTGTCCAGCCCGTCATCCCTGCATCAATGGAATGTTCCATTTGCTATACCCTCCACAGTGGAAAAAATTGGATTTGACAAATAATATCTACCAACGCTGCATTTTCTTTGAATAGCCAGATATTTATGGTGCAGCCACAAGAAATGTACAAATAACATCAAACTGGAGATTTTTACTGCCTCGGTTTTAAAAAATCTCAATGTCTTTTATTGCTGCAGGACTTGGAGGCCAAAACCAGTGATCTGGTGAGTCTCACTCACATTAGCCAGGCCTCTATCAACGTTTAGTCTTGCAAGGTTGGTGAGTGATGCAACCTTAAATGACCATTTTACCACATTAAATGTTTCAGCTTGGAATTCTTGGAATGTTCCATTTCAGATGTGCACCTGGTCAGGAAGAGCTGCGGTGTTGGCAACCAACCCCACTGCAAGTTTTCTGATAAAAATACGTAGAGCTTCTTGTTTACATAAAAAAATGATTTATTTCCATGTTATGCATAATTGAACAAATCAGAAAAGATCTGGGAACTATTTCAACCTTCGAATTTTAATGAGGTGGGGGGGGGGGGGGGGGGGTCCCGACTCTCCTCTCAACTACTGTTTTCCCCTTGTGTTTGGGTCAGGAGGAGGGTGCAAGAACCCAAATGTGTACGGGCGAAGGCAGGGTACACCCCTGTATGAGTCAACACCTGATCACGGGACCCTATGTGAGCATATAGGGGATCGGAACCTTGCTCACAGGCACCCCGGTCCCGTGTGACCACACCTGGGGCTTGAACTGAGACCCCTTCTTCTCAGCCCAGGCCCCTACAAACTAAGCTACAGTCTAAAAAATATTTCAATCAAGCATCCTTAGCTGATAATAAGAATGGCATCTCGCAAACCCTTGAATATCTACCAGCTTATCTGCCCTAAGGGTCCCCTCTGAGAACCATAATGTTCTTGTTTTTCTCCTATTCTATTCATAGAGAAATTTATATAACTCTTAACTTAATAGTTGAAATGAAGCAGTAATTTGTAAAAAAAAAAAAAAAAATCAATTACCAGTTTGAAAAGACAAACCTCAATATAGAGTGAATTTAAATTCATTTTCTCAAGTGACATAAACTAAACATGTGAGTTAGATGGGGACATCGATATCAGTCTTATGTTTATCCGTTTTATATGAAGCTGGAACCACAAGACAGCACACTAAGCCAAGCACACAATGTGCAAACAAAAGAAAACAGCTCTCCAGACCTGGCCCAAAGTTCACCAAATCTCCCTACCAGCACCTTTAAAATCTCCCTAAATATCATATTATATTTTGGTTATTTGAATCAGTAAAAAAAGAATAAAACTTCCTCTTTAAAAAAAATGCGACCTTTCAATGTCTGGTTTTGACTGTTTTCTTGGCCAGAACATGATTTTTTTCATAATTCAAAGCTTCTCTCAAAAGGAGCCTAATCTGAAGAATGTTCTCTATCTTACATCATGTCTACGGGACATCATATAAAGAGCAACAGAATTGCAACACGGAGATGTTCTTTGTTCCAATTCCTAGATCTGTTCAGGTTTAATATTTCCTGAATGCATCCTCATGAAACCTAAAGTGAAATGTTACACCTCTGCCTGCTTAATTGTGACTCTTTTAAAATCTCTCACTGTCACATATGTGGTCATACAATTTGTTGAAGTTAAGCTTGGATGTCTTTGGTTCAAGTGAAATACTGTGCAGCACCCATGGAAAACTGCTGACATTGCAAACCGCATCATTCAATTCTCAGATATTTATTTATGTATTTATTTTTGTTATGCCTGGCAATACTGGGACTGTGCTTTAAAACACAGCATGCGGGCACATTCACATGTCTCTGCTTCTGTCATCTGACCAAACAAGATTTTAACTCCTACGTCAAGGTAACTTCTAAAATATTGCAACAGGGACTATCCACATCACCGTTTTGAAAAGGGTTCGAAAACCCAGTAATTACACCCTCTTGGAAACATGGAAATTGTGAAGAATAGCCACTAACAGACTGACAGCAATGCGACAGCAACTCGAGTGGTATGGTTTACAAAGATAAGTCCCGACTACACCAACGTTTGGCAACTGCCACCACTAGAGGGCGCAAATAAAGGAAGGATACTCTATATTTAATCATAATTAATATCATCAGATAAAACATCATAATTGGGTTGTCTATTGCCACTCCATTGCTCCTCCTGGTGGTGGGAATGCAACCACAAATACTGTGTGGTTGTGTGACGGCTGTTCTTGGGGGAACTCTGCGGCTGTTTAGTTGCTATAACAACTTGGTGCACAAGTGGCAATAGAACAAAGAAAGAGCAAAGTCAAAGCCTGTCCTCTTTCTGAACTTTAGTCGATCAATGGACTCCATTTTGTGCATCTTGAGTTGGCATTATGTTGGCTTTGTGTCCACCCCTGAACTGAGACTGAAAATGCTGAGACAAGTTCGTACAGTGAAAGAAATAATCAAATCAAGAGCCCTAAGGGGGCAATTGTAATTGGACAAGGCTCGCTCTGGGTCTTCTGGAGCCTGGGAATACAACACAGATCCAGTAAGTGACCACTTTGATGTCTCTGAAAAAAATCTAGATCCAAATGAAGATTTATCGGAGAGCATCTGATCCATTTTTATTTGTGTTGGCCAATGACTCGACATAGTCAGAGAATCGGATGCACTTAGGCAGAGTTAAACATGCCCGCACTCTTACATGTGAGCGGACACTTCAGCGTAAACAGTCCCACAACAAAGTAACAAAACACAGACAATGCATTCTTGGTTCCACCACATCCAGGTGAGTAGTAACAGCTGTGGCTTTAAAGAGGACCAGGACTCTGGTCAAAGATGTTTTGATTGCAACAAAACGTGCATACCACCGGTGATTCATGACAGCTTAGCACCCAGGCCCCATGGCTATGAGCAGCCACACCACATCAAGACCACTTAAATGACCCAGAAAAGCAGCCGTGACTAAAAATAAAGAGACAAAAAGGCCAAGAATAGTCACAGCATGAGAGGAAGGAGTGAATTACTGCCATGATAAGGCTAGATTCCTGCACATGCAGTTGGATTACGATGCGGAGGGGGCATGCAAATTGGTACCAGCTGTGGCCTTAGAGCACACTCCTGCAAAAAGGACACAGGATACAAGTATGCAGATTAATCATTTACTCATGTTAACAGCCTCGCTCCAAGCCTTGTTTCAAGTCACTGCTCTTACCACCACTCATGTTTGGTAGCACTTGGTGTTTCACCCCTAAAATGTAACACATGTTGAGCTTTAATTTGGATTTCAGATGGATTTCTGTGATTTAGCACTCTAGTTGAGATCCTATGAACCCACTTTGCAGCCACATAGGGATTCAGGGGTAGAATGCGTGGAAAGTTTAATTGCTTGGGTATGATTTTCAAAGTTGTGTCAGTGATACGTGCAGCTAGCAAATAAGTGAATTCTTTGTTCCTCTTAAAAAAGAAAGGCTTCCAGAATGAATGTCAGCATTAACAAAGTACAACTGAATACCACTCCTACTCACGGGTCTTACAGACTGCTGAGTCGCCCACTCAGTATCAGGCTGCTTATTTTACAGGTGGGGGTTAAACATGTGATGACACGATGACTGATTTTAATGGCAGCACACTCATGCGTGCATGCATAAAAATCATACCTTGTTCACAGTACAGGACCCCCATGTGTTACCCAGTAAAGTCTCTGTTTATAGTGCTGTTTTTACAGGTCTATAAAGTATTAGTCTGACCTACTCTGCTCTTGTGTGAGTGGAAAAACCACATCTGAAGATGGCTGGTTTGTCATTAGCGGCTGAGGGCAATAAGAGCTGAAGCACGGCTCGGATCCCTTCCTATCACAACACAAATTCCCTCAAGGGTCCCGGCACAATCGTGGATGGCTCCCTACTCAGGGAAGAATAGCCTCAAACATCAAACACACTGCATTCATGCTGTTTGCTGACCTGTCGGGCACAACATCAAGAGCCCTTCTCATCCATCACCACATTCTCCAGTTTGCATCATATTAAATGTCACAGTTGGGAAGTGTCTATTCTGTGCCACAGTCTTGATCTAACTGGATTATTGTAATCTTCCATTCTCAGCTCCAGCACCACAGGAAGTGGCACTGAAGCTACTACCTCCTGTAACCAGGGTTAAATAGTCTGTATCATACAGAGCCAGAAACACCAAAGAGCCAGAAAAACACACATGTAGCCGCTTAGCCATCTCTTATTGCTGGTTTCAATATGTCCAAATACAAACTTTGCAATAACTCCCACCTACACAAACAAAACAAACCCCCCCAAAATAATTTCAGGGGTTTTTCATCGCCCTTCACCTGCAGCTTTACTCACGGGGAAGCCCAACAGATAGAGAATTTGAGCATGTTGCCTTCAAGTGCAACACGCCCAAATTCTCATTTGTTCTTTTGGGAAACTATAAACGCATAAATGTTCCAGGAATTTTGTCCTAATGAAAAGCATTCCTCCCGTCTGCAGACAGCCGATGCCCGTAATGCTTCGCACATCATTAAATAGGGAATGTTCACAATCTAACATACACACTGTGCATAAACATAAACAGGGATTTATATTTGTATATGCAGTGAAAAATGGCATTTTGGAAAGAATGTAAATAAATGGAGACAAAATGAATCTGCATATGACATATAAACCATCAAAATACAAGATAGGAAGAACAAGAGACACAAGAATGGGGCAAAGAGGCATCATGGAAGATCGCCTTGGGCCCAGAATGTATGTGCACACAGCAAATGGACCACTTCCCCTAATCCATGTATTTAGGCATAAACATCACAAAGTGCACCCCAACCACCAACCAAGCAGCAGGAATGCAGGTCCAGTAAATTTCTAGACAGCAGTAATTACCACATACTTCCCTCCTCTTTCTATGTATGTTATATCTTTAGCTCCTCGGGCCAACTCCGTCTTTCCCAGATCACATCACTGAAGCAGCAAAAAGCCCAAAGAGCTGCTTCAGCTTGTTAAGCCTTGGGGAGCCTGGTGTTAATAGATAAATGGAACCCACAACATATATGCTGCCTGGATTATATATGTTTTAGCTAACTCTAATCGTGATACCGCAGCCTCGTTTAAATTCAACCACAGAGGATTCTAACCACCGTGACACCGGAGCCACTGTCCGAGTCTCTCACCAAACCTACCATGACAGACTCCACTATGACCACATTCAAACCCTGCGGGGACTGCCTCTAACACCATAAATGCTCTGCTTTAGTTGACTAGCTCCCATCCAACCCACAGGTATGACTTTGCTCACTGGGATGCCCAAGACAACGTAATCATCAGATTGGGGGGTTTAAATCCACAGCCATGAGGATGAGTGGCGCCCAGCAGCGTAATATCATGAAAACTAAATTGCCTTTTACTGTACTGAGACTGCCATGTTGTTTCCACTGGTAACCAAACAACATATTATTGATGGAGGGATACACCAACATTTCAATCATGGGCTGGTTTTAGCTTGTATAACAAGAGCTGCAATATGTTTATACCACATTCACATTTTAAATGATGCGGATGCAAAATCCCACAACCTTGTCACTGCATATTCGACAACCTGTAGAATAAAATTTATTAAAATTCCCATTTAATGCAACTTGATGGATATGAGATTTACATGGAGCTGTTGTTGCCTTGACATAAGAAATTGACCTGTACCTATTTATAAGTGAAGCTTTAAGGGATATTGGCGACCTTTAAGGGATTAAGAGCTGGATTAAATGCACTCTGTGTGTTGACGACATGAGACAGACGGCTGCCTACTGTGATCTGAAAGTCCAAGCTGATGATGAACGATGAGCTGGCCTGCCAGAGTTCACCGAGTTGGTCCACGAGCACTTCTCTGACCCCCCACCCCACCCCAACCCCTGTTTGCGCACTCAGCTCCGATGCTTGGCTGTGCGAGGAATGTTCACACGTACAGACGCAAACACAAACATGCAGCTGTAGCCTGAAAACGGGTGGCAGGTTATCTAACTGTTACGACCTGAGAGAAAGTCGAGGACTTGGCTTTGACAGTCACTTTGCTGGATTGTGTTTTTTTTTAAATTTCAGATACTGTAGATGACCTCTACTCATGCTTTCCTGAGGTGAACCTTGTATAGGGCTGTGAATTATGAAGCAAAGGGGAGATAGCTGTTTTATGTCATAAAATACAGCCAGACATTTTTGTTAAGGATCCAAAATGTCAAATGGATACAAAAATATAACTTATCTGATATTAATTCTACAAAAATGCTGCTATGCTGGCAATAAACAACATTGTTGTTCTTTTAGTCAGACTCCACATACAGCGAATAATAAATTTAGTTTCAGAATTTCCAATTAGAGCGACAAACTGCAATCCATTTATAAGTCTGCGCTGTATGATAACATTCTGAGAGCATGTTAGCATTGGACTCAAAGTATTGTTGCATTCATTCTGCCAGAGGTGCAAGCATGGCTCTAGTCCCTTAGCCCTGAACGCATGATATTTTCCAAATGTCACTACTCCTACAGGCAGAATCTGTTTTTTTCCACAGGAGCTAGTAGCTTCGCAATGATGATTCAACAACTTGACAATGAGAGAAAAGAACACTCCGAAAGTTGTACAAAAGGTCAAAAAGGATAATATAAATATCTCCGTCAGACAGACTGAGGGAGGAACCTCAAAAACTCACAAAAACGTTCCGACTTACATTACTCTCTAAACTCTAGACCATTACTTTTTAAACGAAGAACATGGAACTTGGCTTCCTTCGCTGTTGATCCTGGCTCCCTTGACAAACCATGAAGCAGATCAACTAGCAAAAGACAAAGAGAGAAGAACACAAAGTAATGGGGCACAGCGAGGACAAGCGAGACCAGGAAGCACACACAGGCAGGGGAGGAGTTTAGATGCTTTAGTGGCCACATTCAATACATATTCTAAATGAAATACTGTCTGAATGCCCAACAGAGACATTGAGATGACAGTTCATGGTTATGACCAATCAGTACACTGAAATGGCTTTTTGGCAATTTTTAGGTTTAAAAAAACACAACAAACTCAAAAGATCCCTGTGAAATTCAAGGAGCTACCAAGCGAATTCCAGTCAAGGCAGCTATTGAACCTCTTTATTTTACTATCAACGTTGCCACTCAGTAAACCAGAATCGATGCAGGAACACGTGTGGATGAGGAGATGATGCGACCACATGGTGGCGGTTGCACAATAATACTGCAGACATTTTGAATCACATTTAATCTCTACATCCACTGCAATCATGCGCTGATCGACTGTCCGTTGTCCTTTATTCGTATGCTCTGTCGAGTCGGATGAGCCGTGAAAGTGAACAGCAGTCCAGACTCTGACTTCCCTGTGGCATGCAGTGTCAGTGACTAACACTGGTAAACACACACACAAATGCTTATGTCAGATGTTATAAAGTGCTAATGTTGGCCTTATGAAGGACCCCTGTGTGCCATCTTTAATGAAGGACCTTTTTATCCACACAGTGACCCACACAGCAATCTAACCTGGGACTAAATTTAAAACTGATGAAATATACATAGCATGCATTTTAGTTGCTATAGAGGATCATACTTTCATCCATACTACAGTTTAACTATTTATGAAGAAGATGAATTTAGAGGACTGCTTTCTGAACTGCTGAATACGTTAATTCATCTTTGCCCCCTGTGAGTTGACATATTGTCAAAGTTATACCACTTAGTCAGCGGGATTTACCCAAGGAACAAAATGTACAGAGCAAACAGAAACACCAGTGCTGAGTTATTACCTCCCACAGCTCATGCCAATGAGTTTGTGTCCCAAAACATTTTTGGCAGATGAAATGTGGAGGCTGCACGCAGAGCCGTGTCAGCAACTCAGTTAACGAGACCAATACTGTCCCCTCAGAAGCGTAAGAATTTTAAACATTTCCTGGTCAAAGCAATTCTTTTCAATATTTACATATCATCCCCGGTGCACACAACTGCATGAATGCGCACACGTGTTGGAATATAACCCAGAATTATCAGTTCATGCACGCAAGTAAGAGAAACTCACTGACAGCCTTGCTGGCTGACAAACGTAGTCAAATAGCTGTGTACATAGTGGAACATTTAGCTGCTAATCAGCCAAATATTCCACTCTAACATTGGCAGTCATCGAAAAAATGGAGCTAAACGGAGAGTGACTACTCAACCTAGACCTGCAATAATGACCAGAGGCATGGCACTGGATGAATGGTAAAATTCCCTACTGTGTGCACGATGCACAGAAAAAGCCAAGTTTGCCAAAGCCAACTTTTTACTGCTGTAGAATGTGCTTTTACTACCCCTAAGTGACACAATTGTGAGTTTTGAACTAATATCTTTGCTCTGGATATTTGAAATTAGCATCTTGAAATGTTTTCAGTTTGCTTCATTCTTTCGTCCCTCCTCTGCCGTGATGAAGGTAGAAGGGCCCGACGAAATGTGTGTGAGCACGTGCGCATGTGCATCGTGGATGTCATAATTAGACACTAGAATTCTGGGCATTCCTGGAAAGGTTTTTTCTTTCTCTTTTTTTAAATCTCTTGTTGCAGCCCAGCCTCCTCAGAGCTGCTGCCCTTACGGAAAAATACAACATGTTCCAACACACAGCAATCAATTACCCCTAATTGTAGAACACACATCGTAAACTACAAATATCCCAGAACATCCTACAATTGTAACCTCATGGTCCTGAGGTTCACAAGCATCTGTGACATGCTGGTTTGATCTGGACCCAACCACTAATGCATGAGCTGGCTAATTGACCTCAACTATTCGAAAGATATGTGCTTTATTATTACAAAATAGCTCCCTCTTTGATGATTTGTTTCCACATAAGCAAAAGAAATGCTAGATACACATGGTACTCCTCAACAGTACAATAAAACTTCTTTTTTACTTTTCTCAGACAGGTATTCTTGTGTAAGGCTGCTTTATTATCGCCATAACAGTCAAGGCTGTTTTGTGTAAACATAGGCACCAGTAAACAATGATCTCCATTCATGCCATGTCAAATAACACATTTCTAATGAGTGTTATGTTACGCTTCAAGTCTTAGTCATAACAGTGTCCAAGATGTATGGGGAGGGGGATCTCATCCACAAATAAACACTGGATATTTTATTTTTTTGCATAATAAACCCAGGTTGATGACCGATGAGCCATTGCCATAGAAACACATGCTCTTTGCATTACCAAAACGGCGTCACTGTTCATCAGCTTCCACCTGTGTAAATTTATACTGATCCCTGTGATGCTGTTAAAAATGGCAGTACTTGTCAGTCTAAGGAGAGTCTGAGGGTTTGCAATGCTGACAGTGGCTCTTAAACCTTTTAGCGGATGGAGGACGCCAGTTTATTGTGTTTCTTGTTCAGTTCCTGCCTGAGAGTCACAGATGATCTGCACATTTAACAAAGAGTTTTTGTAACATTATTATTTGAATGCTAATTAATATGAACTGATGTTCATGGCATGTTGCTGATTTTTTTTATTTATAAATGAATATGAATGAGTTGGCAAATTAACATTTTAACCCCTTCATAAGAGCTTTTGAGGGGATGAGCCCTTTGGAGAAGTGTCAGTGAACTCATGAGTAAAAGTGAAGTGGCAGCTGATATTCATTGTTTGTTAAATATAGTACCGGTACGTTTTGCCAGTGGAACTGGGTCATTGTACTGGTGGAACGATAAAGATGAATTCCTTGTGAAAGTATGCAAACTTCAGAAAGGCTGCAGAACTGATGGACAGCAGCTTCAGCAGTGACTTTATCCACTGAGGAAATGTGATGACTTTCTACATATTATTAATAAGCCTATTATTATAATTAATATAATTAATTAATTATAATTAATTTAAAAAGATGGAAACCTGAGATACAATTGATCAGTTTTAACCTATAACTGACCAAAACTATATAATACCAAAAAGAAACAAGTATTTGTGTTGCTCTTGTTGTGATAGATGTCCTACCTGATATGCAGCATCCCACCACTAGAGGGGGGAATAAAGACACACTTTTGAGCAGTGCTCAAATGTCCTCAACGAAGAGAAACAGCTCCAACTCCCAAATGACCTACTGTATGTTAAATTTCTGCTCAATCAAGTTAAAGCTGAGCTCATCAGTCACATTTTGACAGTTTGTTTTCTTCATTCTGGTTGTGTGTACATGGGCTAAGCTGAAAAAATCATCACCATCAAATATTTATGAGGTTTTAAATGCTGGACTGCTACATTTAGGAAAGCATTGCCTAATAGTAAGACAGTGAGACAGTGAGTGATTAAGTCCTAGGTTACTGTCTCTACCAGGAGAAGTGTGCTCAGTCAGACAGGTAAGATGGACCTGAAGAGCTGTCCCACAACTGCTTCAACAGTTGTATTTGGTCAAACCAAACTCTTCAGGAGGAGTACGTTGGTGCACTTTCGGTTGATTCTTTTAGTTTCCATATGACTGACAAGGGATGGAAGGAGTGCATCAGTGGGTAAACGAGATTGTCGTATGTGCTCGCAAACACATTTGCACACAACAGAACACATTTTGGGCTTAATTCGGAAAGAGGTATTGTTCCTCTCCAACAATACTGTGAGCCAGCTTGTCTTCTAACACAGTCTAATGAGGCAGGAACAAATGACTATCCACTCTAACACTCTTTCTCTACGTGCACTTTCCTGAACACTGTCAATTATCCCCCATGTCTTGGCTGACCTGACTCTGAATGTGGGTCACAGGCCACACAATCACCTGGTAATTACCACAGAGTAAACAAGCCAAGCCAGAAGCTTTAATGATTGTCAGGCTGCCACAATGAAGCCTTCATCTTTAATGAGGGGTAAGTGTGTCATATTATATTGCACAATTATTGGACCTGCTCATTCTGATAAATATAGCATCCCTGGATTTGGTATTGTGGGATCTTGGAAAAGCTGGAGGCTCCGTGTGATCGAGCAGAAGTGTAAACACTGATATTTTACATGACCTCACATAATGGGCCCTTTGTCCAGTGCCTGAATTCGATTATTAATTGCTCACCATCCTTTTGGGCAGTTATGACACTATGTGCCACCCACAGAGTCCACTCTGGCCTCATGTCTCACTCTCATTAAATAAGGCCTTTGTGTCCCAGCTTCCCTCTTTTGTCCCAGCGTGCCCACCTCTCAGAGGGCTCGACCCCTCCATCTCTCGCAAATGATGACATCACCTCTGCCCTCATCGGGGCTAGAACAGCCAAGGTGAGGACTCTCATGGACAGCTACGGGCCATCTCTTTCTCCGTATCACTCAATCCCTCCTTTGTGCTGGCAAAGCCCGTGGGCTTATATGGACAATAATGAGACGAAGCACTTTGAAATCTGCCAACGCTCTAGCAATATAACCCATACAGAGCAAACTATATAATAGCACATTGTTTGAGGCGAGTTAAGTGAGGGTCTAAGATGTGGCACTTTCACACTGGTTGGAGTCAGAGCCCAGAGCTGGCTTGCCGAGCTGGGCCAGTAAAACCTCTCTTTTCATGACTCAGGTGAATTATTGCACCAAAGCTTGCTTTAATGGGTGGGAGAACATTTTCTCCACTCATTCTTCTGAAATTACCCATTTTTCTTTCTAGCTTTACGCACAATGGGTGAAAAATATACATTTTACTAGTACATTTACATTTTGACCCACTGTGAAATGAAAGCATTTTTTCACATCCCCAAAACCTGGTTCGGGATAAGGTCAAATGAATGTGGCCATCCAGCCGAATATTTTAGATTTTACACGCGTGATGTGTGTAATACACTGTCACAACCACAAATACACAAACTGTGTCAGATTAATAAACCTGTACTAGATCTGGGTTGCATAGACAACCTTTTCCCATTCATGGAAGGTCTCTAAAATGCTTTCTCAACATAAAGTGTTGTAATTGTAACTTACCCATGAAATACATTTACTTTATTTTCCATTTAAAGAAAGGATTTAACAACATCGACTCATCAAGTTTTGGTTAGCAGTGAAGCAAATCTTCTCTAACTGTCAGCAAGAAAGCAAATAAGCATCTTCCACTGGCATTGACACAATGATGCAAATTCCATTCTGAAGCACTGTAATTACACACTCCATTGCAGCTGCACTTTGTCTTTTGACTGTCTGTGCAGGTTTTGCACTACAGTAACAATTTAAACCCCTGAAGTTCACATGCCACCACAAAATAAGTCTCTTTTAATTTGTTTAGGTGGAAACTCACATTTTGCTGCTTTACTCAACAAGGTTATTGTGTTTGCTAAAGTGAGGAGAGAAATCCAGCGTTGTGTCAAAGGATGGGACAATGTGAGTTTCTGAATGGAGTTTGTGTGGGGTCACTTAAGAGTTATTGTCTGACAGATTTCTACAACTCAGCCTGAACCTGTTTTACACCCATGTGCTTTGAGTAAACTATGCTGGAGTCTGTTAACTGCTAACATTAATTGCTGTTATAGGAGCTTTTCACCCAGTCAAGGAAGCCCCCTCTTGGATTCACACACACAACCACACACCCCTACACACACCCACGCACATACCCAAATACACACACCCTTGTAGTTCTAAATTTGTGAGGACTTTCACGCACGATGTATTAGCCAACACCTTAGCATACCTCAACCCTAACCATCACAACTAACCCCCTAATCCTAATTAAATGAACCCAATTCTAACCTCACCCTTAAAACAATGTTTTGACCCTAAAGCAGTCCTAAGCTGTGAGGACCTCTCACTTTCCAAAAATGCCCTTACTTTATTGGTTAAATGGAGATTTTGGTACACACGTGAACAAGAACACACACACGTCCTTATACTATAGTATTTTGGTACTAAATGTGAGGAAAGTACGTCCCCATGTTGCAGAAGACATTCATGCAATGGTCTACACGGCACAGGATAAACAAAAAAACAAACAAACACACACACAAACCTCTCTGGCCACACAAACCTCTGCCTGGCCTCTCTGTTGTGGTTTCATTAGTTGCTCACTTGCCAGGGCCCCAGGGGTCCCAACTCAGAACACATGTCTGTTTTGTGTTGGTTTACAGTACAACAGTCACTATAAATGAATGTCACCACTGTCCAAGCATACTTATCTTCTTTAAAAAAAAAAGACTGCAATGACTTTGATGAGTACTTTTTCACAAAACATCTTTTTTTGCAATAGAGCCGACTATGACCCGGGAGCTGGTCCTTGCTCCCGTCAGGCTCATTAGACATTAAATGAGCTGCATATAATTGAACATACAGTATAACAGTGACATCATATGAGGCACCGTTAGCATCCACTTCCAAAGATTATTTACCTTTTTATGTTCTATGTTTATTGTCTTTTCCATACACACAATTATTTATCTACATTTATCTACGTTTTTTTTCATTTCAGTACGATATTATATTTTAAAGTTCTAATGAAAAGCTTTGTGTGGGGCTTGGCCACACACACACACACACACACACACACACACACACACACACACACACAATGATGGATGCATGCAACAAAACCAAAGGAGTTGTTCATGACTGGATTGCAATACTAACAGTACAGTGGTGACACACTATATTACAAGCCTGCGGTCCTCTTGAGAACACTGATTGGACCAAATTGAGGGTGTGTTCACAACGTGGGCAGCTTTTAATAGACTTGAATTGAGCTTGAGATTCTACTTTGTGGTATAGGTCCAACTGGAAAGCCACCAAGACCGTCACCAGACGCGTGCCACGGTGTGCTGCGCCCTTCTGTATGAGCCCGCTGGAAAGTCAGTGGACTTTGAAAAAACTGCTGCATTGCAATTTCCTTTCTGTTCCTGTCAAGCTAAAGCCAATTGGTGCATGGCACAGGGACTGGAATAAGTTTATTTGGTAACTCAGGAAGTCTAGTGATGCAATATTAAATTTAGATTAGATCATACTTAATTCATTTGAAGTGCAATTGTCGCATTAGGGTGAACTGAATGTTGGGCGAATGTTGAAGATGTGTTTGTTATAGCAAAAATCATTTCCACGTCCAGGGGGTAACCTCTCCAGAATCAACTCCAAGCACTTCAAATTGACCCATTCATACTCATAAGAGGTCTCTGCGTAACCATGGTAAGATAAAGGAGCGCTCAGACTTCAGCTCTGATCTTATATCATCGATGGGCTAAATATAACTTTATAGTTTGGTTTTGTTTCAATAGAAAAGCCACTGTCATTTCCAAGTGTTCATTTATGATGTGCCTGTGCAGTGGCGTCACTCACTTATTGCAGGGTCTGGGTTTGGTCCCTGGACCCTCCCAGTCTCGTTGCTTCTCGTCATTTATTCACCCTGAAGAAGTTTGGGAAATGTATATAATGACAGTGCTGTGACTGTAGGACACAATGGGCCATCTGTACATGTTTCCCCTATAAAATAACAACAACCCCACATTGCAACAGTATTATACTATTATATGTGTTATATATATGTTTACTGTGTCATGGTTGCATTGGAAACAGCTATAATTTGCACAATTAAAGAACCATTAGTGTCAGTGGGCCATCTAGAGGCTTTGTCCATAAGTGCATTTGGCCACCATGCTCTCTGATAGTAACCTGCTGTGTCCTGCCACTTCCTGACCACAAGTAGCTTGGATGTCTAAAGACACAGAAAGTCTTGGCTGGATTCCGCTGCAAAGACACCTATGACCTGGTATCTGACTGCAGAAACGTTGTGTATCTCCTGTATTATGACAAATATTACTTAAACGTGTCCAAATGCGTCAGCTCTGTTCCTCTGTTCCAAGCTGCTGTTGTTGTAGTGGATTGTCTCAGTCTAAACTATGAGAGAACTCTTCACATTCGCATGTTTTGCTCAGCTCAAGGAAAAATTTGGGTTGCTTGATCTGAATTTTGTTATGACAGCATGACTGCAATAATAGCATTTTTACCATTTGAGTGCGTTACCATGAGATTCCGAAGTACGTTTAAAGAACACCATGAATCCCATTGAATATTTACTACATAGCATATTGGAGGTTTTTCCTCAGAATTCCGTGGATTTTGTAAACATTGGGAGCAGGAGCACTTAGTGGTGTTTTGACATTATATGCTTCAATTTTCTTAAGTGTAATGGTGAGTTGGTATTTTATGGTATTTCCTCCCGCTGCTTATAGCACCAAGCTGGAACTGTAAACCTATAATATGAGGAAAAAAACTGGAAAGATTGTAATAATGTCTACTGTATATGGAACTTAAGGTTCAAATGTGACATCATAGGGCTTTTGTTGATTTGGTTTGTGAATAAAAAAACTGCTGTCACAGTCAACTTAGTCATGAATCTTGCTTTATGGCGCCAGTTTTATTGCGAAAAGGGGACTTTTATTGGACACTCCCCTAAAACCTTGGATGTGGATGTCTGCGTCTCTGATTGGTCGTGAAGCCCCAACAGACAACACCTGCTTTACTCCTTCATCCAAATTGACACCCGGGGCTCTGAGAAATATAGGCAGCATCTCCTCCTGCTCATGCATTAAGTCCCACAGCTGCTTATAAGGCACCGAGGCGCAGCTGCGCTGATCACTGTTCCAAGGTGAACCCTCACACACATACACGCGCACACACAACACACGCAGGCACATACACAGCCGAACGTTGCCGGATCTTTGTTGGGAACGGAAGCGCACTGCCGAGGACGCAATGCTGGTCAAACTGGCCGCGGCGCTGCTGTTTTTTTCGGTGCTGGAGCAAGTAGTGGGATCTGACAACATTGATATCTACGACAGCCTGCCGGAGAAGCCCGCGATTCAGAAAGGACGCCTCTCTCTGCAGAACACAGGTAGGAGATGTGTGCCAGTGTGCTACAAATATGTGGATTGTCGGCTGGTGCAGGCGGTCGCACATACAGCCGACGTTTATTCGTACACGTGTTTCTGAGGCTGGTGAAGAACAGCCGAGAGATTCCGGAGCATTCCGGAGTTTTTTAAACATCAGGGATCACCAATCAGAAACCCGATATCTTCTAAATACGTGCCGACAGAATCCCAATGTGTTAGTAAACTATTAATAGATATTTGCGGAATATATTGGGCCGTGCGCATAGATGTGCGTGCGTGCCACGTATGGACGGGAAATGTCGATAAGTTATTTATGAGATAATCCTGCTGTCGCCTCCGTTAAAGGGTTGTGTCCTTATAAGACTGCGGAATATGTGTGATCCGGCAGGTTAGTAGAGCAGTGGGCCTGTGCAGTGGTGCCATCGCTGCAGACCGCAAGTTTTATGCATCTCATCGTTCTTCACGGAGAATTTAGCTTCCAAACCTCTTCGAAAAACCGATGCAATTGTTCCAAATAGCACTAAAGCGTCGGGACGCTTGCCCTTTGGCATAAATGTGTATTTCTTTAACACCCACATGACGCATGACGTGCGCGACACCGCGCGAGACTGTGTCAAAATATTACAGCATAACTCTTATCTTGCCTCCGGGCTGGGAAAACAAAGCATCGAGGGGAAAACTCCGGCGCTGGTTTGACAGCAGCGATTCTGGTAACGCTGCTGCGTAATTCAATGCATGTCGCGGCCAAGCTCGTACGATCCAGGCACATTCCCGCGATGCCAAAACAAGCGCTGCTGACAGCGGCTCACTTTTCCTGCGCACCGAAGTTCAACTCAGCGCATACACCCCAAGTAGTTCTTCCCCTTCTCCCTCCTCCCGCTTGCTGCCCGCGACAGAGGCTCTTTGTTGTCAGGCGTGATTTCTAATAATCTTCATGTTTGCATGTGGCCAACGCGGCTTTTTAAAATTAGATGACGCACACTTCGTGCCAGAAATCACATTATTTGGGATGGGGGGGGGCGGTTTGAGTGAAACGTAATCCCCCCGAACACGCAGTCGAGGGTGAGAAGAAGGGGCATTTGATTTGTGCTTTAGTCCCAACAGTAAAGCGACGGGTGAGAGCAAGCTGTTGGCTTAAATGTTCCCAAAGTTATTTGCCATCCATCTGCAATGCACCATCCCATGTCAATTCTAGGCAGTGAGTGCGGATTGCGGTGCAGAATGACATAGTGATATCTGTCATCATGTGTTCCTGTGCAGGGAATTGCCCCCCCCCCCCTTCCCCACACACACACACACCACACACACACACACACACCAAAAAAAAAATCCAATTTTCTCTGATGACCACACAGATAAACATCTTTGTTCCTGGAAATGTTTGTTTATCCTCCACACGGACCGTGTGCTGCGGTTTAGAGCTCCATGTCTTGTCACCGGGTAATCAGACATCACCTCCGCCACCCCCGCCCCCCCAACCCTTGTCCTCTCTTTCCAGCTGAGATCCAGCACTGCCTGGTGAGTGCAGGAGATGTCGGCTGTGGTGTGTTTGAGTGCTTTGAGAATAACTCCTGCGAGATAAGGGGGCTGCAGGAGATCTGCATGACGTTCTTGCACAACGCTGGCAAATTTGACTCTCAGGTAGGCCAGTGCCTCTTTTGCAACAAAAAAGGGTAAATTTAAAGTAAGTTCATTCATCCTTCCCCTCATCCCCTTACCCTGCCCCCTTCCTAAAACAACAGATTCTCTTTCTTCTGCATATCGTTCTTACATATAAACCTGTCACATTTCCTAGAAGGCTGGTCATTATACATACTTCTCATAATCTCCTTTCCTCTTCTGGGATATTGGCATCCCTCTCAGTAGCCAAGTGCATGTGTCGGACCACGGCTCATGAGCCGGCGGGTGTGAAGCCTAGTTAGCTCCTATTTCAGAAGATGAAGTCCTGCCAAACAAGGACTGACTCTGGTCTTAATATATCTTTAGGACCTGCTCAGAATCTACATTTTTGGTGGAAGGTGGCAGCTAAAGAATGAGAAATATTGTGTCAGATTTCATTACCTGTGTCTTGCAGTAGAAGCATACAATGAGTGCTGATTTTAACGCGGCCCGTGCTAATATGTGACCCTCAAGGTCCGAATGACTTCAAGCGCCCTTCTGAAGTTTCTCAATGCTTCATCCAGGGGAAATCCTTCATCAAGGATGCTCTGAAGTGTATGGCCCATGGTCTGAGGCACAAATTCAGCTGTATCAGTAGGAAATGCGTGTCTATCAAAGAGATGGTGTTCCAGCTCCAGAGAGAGTGTTACATGAAGCACAACCTGTGCTCTGCTGCGAAGGAGAATGTGGCTGTCATGGTCGAGATGATCCATTTTCAGGATCTCTTCCCTAAAGGGTAAGTGTGTTTTCTTTTGTTCAACAACCCTGGGGTGTGATTTGTTGTATGCGCAATGTTGCAGTCCATCCAGTGCATTCTGTTTTTAATCATAACTATCAAAAAAACATTTAGACTTTACTAAATTAGACTGATTTTTCTAGGCCCGATTTTGTAAAAATGCCAGTCAGTTTATTCTTTTACTAGAACCCAATGTAGCCTTTACTGGAAGCAGTAAATTTAGCCTCTATGTGGGACTATAACTGGTCAAAAAGGTCTTTTTAGTTATTTCCACGGCTTTGCCAGAAATGAAAACCCTCACAGATGCGAGACACTACAGCAAATCCAGAAACCCCCACGATGGACGAGCCCTGAAGGTTTTAGCTTTTATCCAAGCTGATATTGGGTATCAGTCACAAAGACCACAGGGCGGCATGAGGCTCCTCTTCAATTCACAGTTCTGTTACCACATTCATGACAAAGTAATAGAGTCGATCTCGATTATATTCGCAATCCACCACTACAGTTGTCAATCTGTCTCTGTTTAGTCCATACGTAGAGCTGGTTAATATTCTCTTGAGCTGCGGAGAGGAAGTGAAGGAGGCACTCACACGGAGCGTGCGTCTACAGTGCGAGCAGAACTGGGGGGCCTTGTGTGACAGCCTGAGCCTCTGCTCCTCCCTCTCCCCTTCTCCCTCTGGGTCCACTGTGGAGCACCGCCACGTGCCTTCCCACCCCGAGCAGGAGCACCCTCGTCCGCCACGCCAAGGAGACAAGGAGAGGCACGGTAAGGTGGGATTCAGTGCTCACCCCCGCAGTCGCAGCCAAGGACCACGTCGCCAGAGTCCAGAGGCCGGGGTGGCCGCTGAGCGAGAAGACCCCGAGACCACCAACATCCGGAGGTGAAAGCACAGGAAAAAGGGCTGACCTGGCTACAGCGTCTCATAAACAACACTTGCACACACACAGATACATACACACAAATTCCGAGACTGAGCAGAAGGACAAATTCCCCAACTTTTCCTCTCCTTATTCCACCTTCATTCCAGCAGTCCCACATGGTAAACCTGCAGGGTAACTGTGGTGTAGCTTATACTGTTATACCAGACTAGGCCACGAGTTTGTCTTTGTTTGTTTTTGTTTTTTTAAATGCAGTAATTATTATTATCGTGACTATTTAATCTGTTAGAACTATTGTGGCTCTAATATAGCATTTCTCAAATCGTACTTACTGTAAGATTTGATTATATTTTTACTATTTATTTTTTTGTTTATGCAATGTTGAAATATCAAAATGTACATAGAAATATACTTATCTATATTTATATAAACATGTATAAATATAGCTACAATATGCAAAACGGATATGCTATAGATGACAAGGTATATGGTGTGCTATCTGTTGGCATCTACACATTATTGCACCCATCATGCGTTGGTCTGTAGATATGTAACATATGCAGTTTGTTGTGTCAGCGTGGGAATGTGTATTATAAATATAGATACTTGATGATTAAATTCAAATTGTACAGGTTTCAAGTCCAGCTCTGGCACATAGGAATTGTAGTGCATGATGGCCCCACGGCCAACAAACTCCTTAAAGTGAGAATCCTGTTTTACAGAGGCTGCAAATGTAATACTATTAGCATGGACACTTGCGTGTACTGATCGGTCTCCTGCAAATCTGGGAATAACCAAGTCAAGATGGATCTCTGTTCGGCGTGGACACGTTGCTGTCGCATCCTTTGCATTTGCAGCCTCAGGAAAAAGGTGTAGGTGAGGCCACAGATGGATGCTGTCGATCATTTTCATTAGTGTTCTTGCTTGCAAGTAACAGCCCAACCATCGGATGTTACACGTTCCCCGAGTTGCTTCTTCACCCACGTGTCCATGAACTGCAGGAAAAAGGGAGTGCGCTCCGTTAGGTTTCAATGCTACGACCATTTAAATGTGTAATAGCACACATCAGGGTGCCTAAACATGCTGTTGTTTCCATAGTGACCGCTTCTCTGTGATTTCAGTCAGTGGATGATGGAGAGTCATGAGGAGATTTAATGTTGAGCTGTTGTCTGAGAATGCTGAGCCACAAATGTCTTAGATTTTGCACTTTGGATGATTGTCATTTTGTGTTGCGCCAGATAACCACAGCACCCTCTAATTGAGCACCCTCTAATTAGCTCGCTGTAGCACCGGCTCCTGTTTCCCCATGTACTCCTTAAGACCAGTTGGAACCCCCATCTGACCTGATATAACATTTCTAGAATACTCTAAATTAGCCCCCACATCCCTCCACTTTCCTACCTAGGCAAGGAGAGACATGAAGGCCTGGTATTCTACCCAGCAGAGCCACAGGCAACGTAGCAAGGAGCCAGGAACTGGGTTAAGTCCACACGCAGGGGCTCTGGTGGTGTTATTCTTAATGTTATATTTACTGAGGCCACCAGAGAATTCCTCTGGGTTATAGCCAAATGCTAGTAAGGCAGACGGAGAGTGGAGCTAATGAGACGTGCCTAAAATGAGGATCTGCTGCTTCACTCTTCTTCTCACCATCATTTAGGCCACAAACACGGGCTTGTGACCTTTTCAGGACAGGCGAAGGACCACGCTGTGTGAAATGCAGTTGATGTGAACGTCTCACGTCGGGAGGTGACTTGGGCAGGAAAATACATGCTCGAATTTTGCGGTTCAGTTCAGGTCACGTGTCAGCGTAAGCTAATGCTTTTCTTATCCAGCCATTCAGAAACAATAATAAGCTCTAAGGGTTTGAGTCATCTGTGAGCTTTCTTCAACCTTTTTCTATGTTACTCTGTTGTGGAAGTCGGGATTCCTGTGACATCCTGATAAGAGATATAAGCTAATCCTTTTGAGAATGTACTGTGTGTCAAGTGACAATCTGTTTCAGCTCTCTGTCATTAGATTTGATATGGCTATTTTGTAATAACGTAGTAGCAAAAAATTGTGACATGTGCAGAGGAAAATAAAGCTAACTGTGTTTCCTACATTGTTGATGCTCCATCACAACGTTGTTTCCCTCTGCTAAGCACAAAGACTCTGCTTTCACAGAAGAAAATATGGAACATGGTCAAGAACTTTGTACCACCTGTAAGACATTGAGCATGTAATCCTATTAATATCTTTGGACTCTTCAAGTCAGATGTATTTTGTTACCATTAAAACATGTTTGTCTGTATTTTGTACCTGTTGTGTTGTTGTGTAAAAGTTTTCTTTATTTATTTATATTAAATCATAGAACTGGGACATGAACATAAAACTTCCATGTGGTCTTGTGACATATTCATATATAAAAACTGCAAGTTTCAGTGAATTTCTGATGAGTAGAGGACTAGTCTCAAGTGTGCACATGAGTTAAAAGACACCCTGTTCTCATTTGACTTGCTGCCTCCCTGCTGACACTGATGAATAGGCTGTGTTTAAAGTTTCAGGGAAAAGAAATCTCTGGACTGAGTAATGGTGTGGCTCGTTTTAACAGTCGACAGTACTCCGATATAAACGGTAGTCAGTCAATGTGACATGCCGTAAAGATCACAGCAAAACAGGCAAACATATATGTTGTAGTTTCTAAGACACGAGCGCCTCAGCTGTTGTGAAGCTGCTTTTGGCAAATTCTGCATCAGCTTTTTGCAAGTTGTGCAGCTGTGTTGTCGCACATATTGACCGTTAGGTGGCGACATTACACCTTAAAACGAAGCCAGAAATGCTTTAATTGGGGAAAATAAAGGAATGGGCAGATGAGTGCAGTATTTGCTGGCAGGAAAGCACGTTTCCTGTTATAATATATTACACCACACAGCTTAATATAGAACAGGAGACCTCATTCCATCTTGTTTTATAAATATTCTCAGTTAAGAAATATTTTTGTATGATATATTCTGTCATGCCATCTGTCATGGAGCTATACATATTTTTAAGTGATGCTGAGAGATGTTTTATATCAACTTATAATAAATTTCAATGTTTAATGTCTGATTTAAAAAAACGAATAAACTAATTGTCAGCATTAATATCATTCCTAGAATAATCATCAGACCTATAGCAATGCATCAACCATAACAATATAGAATTTTTCCACCCCTGCCCTCAGTTGGAAAAGCCTGAGGGAGCTACATGCCAACACTAACCAGTAATGCTGACGTTGATGCCTGCACACGGTGGCTGTCATACTATAGTCCAACAGCTGATAACCAAGGCTACATGGGTGAACCGGTTCAGTGCGTGAAGGATTTACATGGCCTAGAAGGAAAATTTGTAGTACCTTTCAGACATATGACCTTCCTCCCTCCCACAAACAATGGGCTGTGCTCAAAATTTCCTTACTTACATTGTTAGTGTTGAAACATGAATGTAGCGAAGATCACATGCAGAAAGAAGAGGAGGGAGGGAGGTCAGCAAAGAGAGAGCAGAGAAACTCAAGATAGTGCCTCTCATGCTTTGTTAACTGGCCTCCTAGAGTAAACCCATCACAGTTTTAAGAATTAATGACTAGGTGAAAAGTTCCGTGGATTAATCATTCAGGAACCCTTCTTGGATGATTAAGGGCTTTCCACTGCTCAGCTCCACCAAGACTAATCATCATACTCAAATAGTTTTTGGTAGACATGGCCAGGTACATTTAAAGTTTATTATAACATGCACTGAGTAATTCCACTTGTACAATATAAGTTCAACCAGTAGCAAGGCTCAGTTTCAACAGGAATGGCAAAGTGCGTTGCTCATGGAGAAGAAAATGCCGACACAACAAACTCCGCTTGACTTTGTCCGTGCCTTAAAATACCCACAGCAAACAGCAGAATTTAAAAACAGTATTACATATTCACACAGCTAATAGATAAATCCTCCTGGTGTTAAGTCAAAACATAGATGTGTAGATGCAGAAGTATTAGGCGAGCAATGTCCAACACATGGACTTCTTATTTACGTTATATATATGTTCTTGTTCTCTCTCACACATCACACACACACACACACACACATAGAGACACTCAATATATACAGTATCAACAGGCCCTGCAGCACATGTAACTAAAGTAGGGTGGAGTGTGGCGTGCTACAACTAAAGTGACTATGAGTAGCAGATATCATGGAATTCATGTTGATCTATGCTATTTTATTCTAACAATTCATGTTTATCCTATGTTATTTTATTCTATCAGCCAAATATTTTATCAAATGGTATAGTCAGTGCCTATCAGGGACTGACTAGAAACAAAAGAATGGAGCTTGATCACAAACTGATAGTTGACTGAAATTTGTTTTCTATGTAACATTGACAAAAGGAGAGATCTATTTATCTGAAACCTGTACAACTGCTATAGGCTGAGGTGGAGTCTCAATTTGCCTAGGCAAATTTATTCATTCGCATTCAAAATGGTTGCAAATACTGGCCTCCTGTTTTTTGTTTGCATATGTTCACGGTAAATATGTACGAAACATCTCGTCTCGGTCGTTGTAAACAATGTCCAAAAACATTTCGGTTGATCTGGCGTGTGTTCCTCTGCAAATAACTCACCGATTTAAAGTAGACCTTATTTGGGAGGACAGCGTCGTCAATACATGTGCCATTCATTGAGAATGGATCATGTGGGCGTAAACTGCACAGAATCAACCAATAATATCTTAGGGTTCTAGAGGATGGGCGGGGCTTCCTGGGGAAATCCTGACACACATTGGTCGTTGTCTGTGGGAGGGGGCGGGGCTAGTAGACGGAAGTGTCTCCCGACTGGTCCAGCTGTCATCTAGAAGAGAGACCATTTACACCGGCTGCCTAGGAAATGCAGAAAAAGGGAAAACGTTAAAATATGGCAACAGCACAACGATAAGGTCATGACGCCGAAGTAAAGGTAGCTATACCCGTCACGTCACCCAACACACATGCTTATCCACATCCGACAGAAGCGTACGCGGTCGCGTTTGGTGAATTCGCTATGTGAAAATTATGTCAAGGATTGTTGGGCTGTGACATTGAGCGTACAGGACACGAAACAGACGAGGTCGTCGAAATGTGTCACGAATTACAACCAGCCACCGACGGCTTGGAAATTCGCCCGTGTCGTTTATATCTTAAGTAATTTCGTGGACGTGATAGTCGTGTTCATTTACTGCTCACCAGCTTGCGAAAATGCCACAGCGTCTTTGCGGTATCGGCTATTATCCTAGCTTAGCTCGATGAAGGAAACTACCTTGTAGACTCAGAACATTTAGGATACGTCATCAGTATTTTCTTGTTTTTAAATCGTTCCTTCTGAGGAGGTCGTCGCTGAAACTCGGGAATCATTGGGTTATTGTCTTGGCCTTGAGGCCGAAGGGAGCACAGGCTTTCACGGATTCGCTGTACCGCAAAACGTACTTTAAAACTGACTGCTGGGATCTGCTTGATTAATGGGGCATATGGAAGGTGGCGGAGCAGCTGTTAGCTCGCTGCTAGCTTCGTAACGACCTTTAGAGATGTCAGTCCTGCAGAACAGACAGCTTGCTGCCTACCCTGGTTAAGCTGGGTGTTTTCTGTGGTTTTCTGTCTGCTGGTCGAGTATTATATTTCATCCAGGCCTCCCATGGCCAAGCGACTCAATGATTTTTATCTCTCCGATTACATCACAAGACCAGACTGGGTGCAGCACTGGCACAGTCAGTGGCGTTTGCAAGGGTTTTCTGGGTTTTTTTCCCTTCTTTTAAAAAAAATATTTATTGTCTAAACAGTCCAGATTAACTTGATGAGCAACATTCTAATGCTTTATACCCCCCACCTTTCTCCTTCTCAACCACAATTTAGGATAAAGAAGGCGGTGAAAACCAAAAGTGAACTGAAAATTTACTGTGCGTCCTAAATGGGGGACTACGCGTTTGGAGTTCTAGTGAAGAACAGCAGCGGTAACAAATCTGCTTTCCCTGTAAGGATCCCTCCTCACCTACAGCCCCAGCACCATCACCATCCGTCAAACCCCCCCAGCCCCCCTTCCTTTATTAGTAACAACTGCTCCACCAATGGGGGCAGTGCCTGGTTGTTTCCTACTGTAGCTCAACACAGTAACATGCAAGATGATATTCTGGAGTCTGACAAGTCCAAGGCTTTGGACCTTCAGGACATGCAGGAGAAGTCTCAGGTTCAGTCCCAGCCCCAGTCCCTGTCTCCTGGCCATCAAGAAGCTGGGGGGAACCTAGGTGACCTTGAAGGGCCTGAGGAGACCACCTTAGAGAAGGGTTCTCTGGAGAGCAGTGGTGGGAAAGAAAAGTTGAGGATCGAGTCTCCGGTGCTAAGTGGGTTCGACTACCAAGACAGTCTGGGAATGGGTACAAGCTGTGCACAGTCTACTTCCTCCTCATCCTCGCTGACCAGTTTCAATAATTGGTCCCCTGCTGTTCCACCCACCCAGTCTCCAATCGTTGGTGAAGATATAGGAGGCTTCTTTGGCCCTGCTAGCACAAATGCTAATGGACCTCACCTCCTCTTCCAGAATTTTTCACACCACACTGGGCCTGGCTTTGGGGCTGGAGGTACCTTCTCCCCACAGATTGGACCTCTCTCCCAACACCACCCTCAAACCCCTCACCCCCAGCACTACCACCCCCACAGCCAGGGGCTCCCACAGCAACACCGGCCCTCCCAAGCTAGTTCTCATCCACCACAGCCCTCTTTCCCACCACATCCCCAACGCACTGGTCCTTTCACCCAGCTTCCCCACCTCACTCCCGCTCAGAGCAAACCTCCCTCTCCTTGGGGAAACTACCAGAGCCCCTCCACCCCCACATCCACCTCTTGGAGCCCCGGTGGTTATGGTGGCTGGGGAGGCACACAGGGGGTGCGGGAATACAGACGTGGATTAGGTGGTGGGATGACAGGTCTTAACTCGATCTCCCCACTGAAGAAGTCCTTCTCCAACAACCAGGTAGATACAATTCCCTTAAGTCCAGTGCAAGTGGTGTGATTGCCCACAGTAAAATGTGAAACTATCCCACAGGTTCCATCACAGAAGTTCCCCAGAAATACCTCTGGTTTTAATCACAAAGCCTGGGTGGAGGATGGTATGAGCCGCGGCGACAGTGTTTACCCTTTTCAGGTGAGAATGTCACAGGTTAATGATCAGGGAGTGTCCTCTTATGATACTTCTTCAAACTAAATTCAGATGTGCTGACAGTCACAAACCTTATCCCATACAACATATTGTAGACATATGTGTCCTCTTGCTTTCCCAATGTGGGGGATTTTGACCCGATTAAACACACTTATCTGTAACAAATGGAGCAAATAAGCACGCTATTGTGCAAAACAGGATATGTGACTTTACACTTGCAAATGGATGAATTGAGATTACTGTGAGTTTGTGTCTGAGGTTCTTATCTAGACCACTCCACTCATCACATGGCCTTTTTATTGTCTTGAATTGAGAAGCCCTTGTGTTCAGTTGGTCCTCACCCACACTTGCTTTTCTTACATATTTCTTAATATATCTATTTTTATTTAGCCGTTGGTGTTTGAGCAGACTTCTTTAGACATCTCGTACCATGTGCTGTTTGAGGTGGTGACACAGGAATTGAGGACATTTATTGTTGTCTTCTCCTCTTTCTCCAGGAGAGAACGAGATCCTTTGATAGTTTCAGTATGCATTCTCTGGAGAACTCCCTGATTGACATTATGAGGGCTGAGCAGGATTCCCTGAAAGGTTTGTTCCCACACTAACCATTGCAAGGGTGGGATCATGTACTCCACTTTGACTTGAAGGAAACATGAATCATATTGGGTCACAAATATTATGTAGCAACAGTGGTATTTTAAACACCCATATTGGCTTCTAGTCAGCTGAAGAGACATTTGGAATACAGTATCAAAAAGAAAACCCACAATTTGTAAGATTTGAATTTCCCCATGGGAAATTATGTACATTTTGGCCGGCTCATTTATTAAAAAAAAAAAAAAAAAAAAAACACCTAAGAAACTTCTCCTCGATATGTCGCAGATCTTTTTGCTACCTGTCACATGAACATGCTCCATTAATCTATCTCGTTCATGTTCGTGGGTGGTTTTATTCTATTTATGCAAAAGCATCACATCAACACTTTCCAGCATCATTATAGTTTTAGATTCAGCTTCTAAGCAAAAGAAATGATCTGATTCAGTTGGAGGCCTGTGGTTGTTTCTGAGGCTTGTTTTTTTCCCTCTCCTATCTAGGACGCTACAGCTTCCCTCATCAGGGTGGAGACGGGCCTCTTCCTATGAATGGTATGCAAATTATATTCCTGTAAATACTCAGTGCTGCAGAAAAAATGGAGGCTTGAAACTAACGTCCGCCGCCATTTTTTTCCAATTGGTTGAACTGTCAGTGGACACTAAAGTGGTTGTATACATTTATAGTTTTTGAGCCATTGATTTCCAATCTTCCAGTTGCGATTTATCATTTAAAAACTAGCTCTTATCATTTATGGGGATTGCTGGTGGTGTTTGCATCAGTCTTTTACTTTAAATGCCCTGGAGTACTCTGTGGAAGGTAACGCATTGTCTGTGAATTGTATTATTTATTGTAGGTTTAGCTTTTATTTTTTAGTTCCCCTTAAGATTATTTTTGTTTGGTGAAAATTCAGAAGAGTTGTTTCTTGTAACTGGCTTCCATTTTGGTTGAAGCTCACCGGCCTCTTTGCACGTGTTTGACTTTGTGCCTGTTTGGAGGGGGAGAGATATTTTAAGAGTGTTTTGTGTTTTACACGCAGCGAGAAGTTATGGCAGAAGACGAGGTAAAGCCCGTGACGGTTTTGCTTCCCAGCTGTAAAGAACCCTGATATTATGCCATTGTGGTTTTGCTTTTGTCTCTTTGTCTCTTTGCCTGTCCATTTCACCACTTCTCCTGCCTGATTTACACTCCAAGTTCAAGCCTATTTTTTTTTTTTTTGTGTAGGACGTGTAAATCTTCTGCTCATTCCTTTACCTTTGGTATCCCAAATGGCAATCATGGCTGCTTTTGTATGCTTTTCTTTAATGTCCTTAATTTTTCCACATCTAATCACATTGTTGCTCATTGTAATTCAGAAGAGTAAGAACGTGTTCTGTCAGTCTGCTCACGTAATCATTTTCTGCAGGCCATTCGTCTTTGTTTCCCATGGAGGACGAGCGCTCTTTTGGTGAAGATGAGTCAGGTGATCAGGGGCTCGCTGGCCTTGGTTCTGCCCACTGTTTCCCCCACCTTAACGGTGAGCGTGTGGAGCGTTTCTCTCGTAAGGTGTTTGTCGGAGGACTGCCGCCAGACATAGATGAAGGTAAAGACTCGTGCTGTTTTAGCAGCACAGAAGCTAAAGCAGATGTTGATCTCTGACCGTTTCGTCATCTTTTTAGATGAAATCACTGCCAGTTTCCGCAGATTTGGTCATTTGATTGTTGACTGGCCCCACAAGGCCGAGAGCAAGTCCTATTTTCCACCCAAAGGTCAGTCAGAACAGCTAGCATATTTGTGCTAACACACTGTGAGTGGGTTTAATAAGCTGTCGGCCGTCCTTCAGGGTACGCATTCCTGCTGTTTCAAGACGAGAGCTCTGTTCAGGCCCTGATCGATGCCTGCATTCAGGAGGAGGGCAAACTGTACCTCTGTGTGTCCAGCCCCACCATAAAAGACAAGCCTGTAAGTCCAGTGCTGTGTTGAAATGCACGTTAGCCATCTTGCTTTATGCAAACACCATTGCCTGTCTTGGTGCGTCTGCTCATCGTATCTCGGGGCAATTTCAGCACTGCTTTACCTGTTCTGTTAGCAAAAAATGATTATAATGGCTCAGAAGAGAGTGTGCGTGTTTCAAAGTTACATCATTAAACTGAAAACGAGACAGTCATTGTTTGGTTAGTGAATTAGTGTGTTTTAGTATGATGATAAATATGTTCTGGTAGTCACCACAGCAACAGCATGTGATGAATGTTTTCTCATGATGAATGAGGGTTTCCTTAAAAGTGGGGCAAATCCATTTCCATTGTTCTGGTTGTCACCAACAGAAACTCCTAAATTCTCACGCTTTAGGCAACATGGAATCTTTACTTTTGTTCCAGTTTTCAAGTAATTCAGGTTTAGAGTTAATTGGGTATTTGATCCTAAAAATGTAACTAAAACACCATAAATGGTTTACACTTGACACATTAAGTACTGTCATTTGCATCAGTCCCTGCTCGGACTTCCTCGACCTACAACAGATGTCGTCGTTCAGCACATTTTCTTGACTGCGTCACGTGTGTGTTTGTGTGTGTGTAGGTTCAGATTCGACCCTGGAACCTAAATGACAGCGACTTTGTGATGGATGGATCTCAGCCGTTGGACCCAAGAAAAACGATCTTTGTTGGAGGCGTCCCTCGTCCTCTACGTGCAGGTGTGTGTGTGTGTGTGTGTGTGTGTGTGTGTGTGTGTGTGTGTGTGTGTGTGTGTGTGTGTGTGGTGTGTGTGTGTGTGTGGTGTGTGTGTGTGTGTGTGTGTGTGTGTGTGTGTGTGTGTGTGTGTGTGTTAAATGCATTGCTTTGAATGCACTATAAATGTTCTGATTCTATTAACTGCCCCTCTTGTGTGGCCTCTCCAGTGGAGCTTGCTATGATTATGGACCGTCTGTATGGGGGAGTTTGTTACGCTGGCATTGACACCGACCCTGAACTCAAGTATCCAAAGGGGGCTGGGCGAGTGGCGTTCTCCAATCAGCAAAGCTACATAGCAGCCATTAGTGCCCGATTTGTTCAACTGCAGCACGGGGAGATCGATAAACGGGTGAGTCCCGCTGGTGACATCCTAAAACCGATCAGAGTGTGTGTTTATTAATTAGCCGCTTCTCTCTTTCTTCCGTGGCCTCTGTCAGGTGGAAGTGAAGCCATATGTCCTGGATGACCAGCTCTGTGACGAGTGCCAGGGCACCCGCTGCGGCGGGAAGTTTGCTCCTTTCTTCTGCGCCAACGTGACCTGTCTGCAGTACTACTGCGAGTACTGCTGGGCGGCCATCCACTCCAGGGCCGGCCGAGAGTTCCACAAGCCGCTGGTGAAGGAAGGAGGGGACCGACCGCGACACATCTCCTTTCGCTGGAACTAAGGCGAGAGGGTGCAGGATCGGGGAGGGGCCGGGAGAACGGGGAAAGTCAGGGAAGGGGTACGGGCTTCAATACGAAAAACAAATGCACTTTTCTTTTTAAGTTAAAAAAAAAATGCTTAATTTATTTTTTAGTTTATGTTTTTTAATTCGGCCTTCTGAAAGAAGTAAATGCTAAAAGAGTGAAATCCCATTTCTGTTTCGATGTTAAGTATGCATGAACATGTGGATGCATTAGATTTGAATTTAGGTGTTTTCTGACTTGACTGTGATTTCTTTTTGTTAGCTGACAAAGCTGCTTACATTCGTTGTCAAGGGTAACAAAAACTTTAAGTGAGACTCATCATACCTAAATCAGTATATTAACAAAGGAGGGTGAGCATAAGATTGCTGCATTTTCTTACTTTTGCCTGCAGGATTAGTGAACAACCGGTTACCAAAGGTTGAGTGAAAATGGTTGAGTTGAACAGTAGGAAAAAAAAACCTTTCAGATGGCTAAATGATTGAGTTTGTTGGTGAAGCTCGTACAGCACCAGCTCACAGTCGTCCGCTCAGACAGGAGAACATGGTGGGATTACTGTGGGATTATTTGGGTCTTGGTTTAAAAGTGACTACTCTGTAAGCAGAAAGGGCAAACCAAAGATTGGCCTAAAACACCGCAACAAAGTAGATGAGGCTTTTCAAGGATAATGTTGCATCCTCTCATATAATCAATGAACCTTTTATTTTCAGTTTTCTCTTTTTTTTTTGTCTGGATTTTCAGTTTGTGGGTATCAGCAAAGCGAGACGTAGCCCCTCAGGGCTCAGGTGTTGGCAGTAGTATTTTCTCACTCTATATTGTCAGGGATATTAGCACTGGAAGCTAACGTAATTAATGAATTAATTTAATCCAAACTAACAGGAACGCACAGTTTCCCTCAGCTGTCCTCATGATGTACCACTGCACGCTCATGACTGGGGCTTCTATCACAAGTGTTGTGGTTGGATATGTTAGTAGCTAGAACTTGCTGTCACAGAGATAAAGATATTATTTTATACATGGCCTGCTGATTTTTGTACAGTGTTTTATAGCCGATTATTTTGTCATGAACATATATACATTTATTATGCACTACTTTTCTAAATATTTTTTTCAATAGTCATTTTAGGCACATTTTTCCACAGATGGGAGGACTCCTTTTGCAATACCTCATTTTTTTCACTTGGTGAAAAATAATTTTGTACCTTTTGTTACTAAGAGACCTGCATTTATGGTGAACTTAATTTAACAAAAAAAAAGGAAATGAATGGTATAATTTTCAATTAGCTTTTATATATTTAAGTGCTGGTAAAATCTGAAAACTGTCTGGTGCATTGGTGTGATACTGTAGATTAAAAGAGAAAAAAAAAAAAAAGCTAACAGCCAGTCATATATGGATTATCCTCTGTCTAATAAACACGGTTACACGATTCTAAGGCATGATGAGACCTTTCTATGCTCATTTTGATAGTCTTGAAAATATAATATATTTCTCTCCTAGGTGTAGTCGGTAACTATCAATAATATTTTGGCTTTGTTCAATGTGAAAACTCCCCTTCTATCACCAGATCTCTTTAATATTTAGCTCCTCTTTCTGAGACTGCCTGTAAGTCCTACTTATTCTCGGCATGCGTAAATGTAATACAGACATAATATGGCTAGTGTTGATGCAGGACCTATTGTAATGCACTAGATCTCCCTGTTCCTTTGTAAACTTCTGTTCATTCTCCCTTTGAGATCACCTCTCTTGTAGCCTCTTTACATGACAGTCTGCCTTCCTTACATAGACATGATGTTTATGCAATTTACGACAACACTTGGATGCGTTTTGTAATGTAGAGGACACTCGGTAGGACATGAAGTCAGGAGACTCATTCACTTGACCCCTTTGTAATGTGGCATGCTTTGGGACATAATCTGAATGTGATTTAATGTTGCAAGTTAACTTTGAGCCATTATGTGCAATACTTATTTCCAGAATTGAGTCTCTGCAGTGTAAGTCATGTAACTCATAAATCATGCAGTCATTTACACATTATTTGTTTCCTGTTCTTCATGCTAATGTCTGCAAAGAAAAAAAATATATACCTGAATTTATTTTTAAACATTAGTTTTGTGCTTATTTACTTATTTTGCTACTACCATGCTACTGTGATTTAAAAAAAAAAAAAAAAAGTTGTATATAATAGGTCGATAATGTATTTAGCCTTTGCTATATTTTCAATTGAAATGTAAAACTATCATTTTGATCAGATTTTTGTTATATTTTTGGGGTGACGTATTAAACTCATTGATGTCTAGTTTTTCTAATTGCTGTAATGTGCTCCACATTTGCAGATGAAAACATTATGTCTGTTAGTATTACTTGATTGCAAAATTTAAATAGTTTTTAATTGTATGTTGGGAAGGTTATATTTATTAACTTTTTTTTTTAACCTGGTATGATTTTTGATTTCATTCATTTCACATTTATATGCAAGTTCCAATTTTTACATTTTCTTTCTGATCAATTTGCGCTACAGTACAGAAGTCAGTTTTTATAGTTGGTTTGTAGTACTGAAGTAAAACAAAGATCTAATGTCATATTCTTTTGCTGCCAACTGTTTGTAACTGTATGCATTCATTTGAAGTATTTGTATTGTGAGATGTTGAATGAATAAAACAGCTGTGAGGAAGTTATTCTGTGACTGTTAGTGATTTAAACATTGGTGTTTCTAGATGTTTGCTGGTGCAACCTTTGCTGCTGCTGATGTGAAGCAGCACTTTCTCACATCTGGGTGGTTCAAGTAGAATCAGGTCAGTTATTTATAGACGAGCTTATTTCAGCTCCTCCAGAGAGCTACATACATAAAACCCCATTTTTAGGTTAACCCCCCCCCCCCCCCCAAAAAAAATAAAAAAAAATAATTAGAAGTAAGATTTGTAGTCGTAATATTGCCATGTATTGCAGAAATAAGGGGATATTTTTAAAAACCACGTTTTAGTGAATTTTGGACTTCCCATTATCCGCACAGCAACGCCGCCTGCTGGTCAACAGTGTTATCGCCTTAAAACGCTGGCCAATGTAGAAAAGTGTCTTTTCTGCCGGATTCTTTTTTATACATTTGAATTGATCTACACAGAAAGGGAATATGCCTATCAGAACCAAGTATGTTTCCGTATTTCGCTCACAATTGAGCTGCAGTCAAAGTGGCATTTCACAGCCGGAACGAACTACGCCGCCGAATGGTTCCCCCACCCAGATTCGCAGGTTCAGGCCCCGTATGAAGCGGGACAGCGTCGGCCTTTTAAAAGTCAAGCTACCGAAATTCCGTAAAGGAAAAAACACGGAGGAAAGAACCTCGATGAAATGGCTGAATGAGCCTGTCGCAGACACAAGTGTTTGCAGAGAAGAAGCGGCTCCACCTGCGAGTGGGTGAAATGCTAGTTAGCATTAGCCACTTTGCTCTGAAGGGTGACCCAGACTAGTTTGCATTGATGTTGATTAATATTTAATTACTTTTGCTACGCACATTAAAATTAGATACCTGGGGAAGCAAGTCTAAGTGAAGGCCTCAAGCAGAGGCTGCATATTCACGTTCATATTTTTGACAGGTTCAGGGCCTGAAACTGGATCTACTGGTCAGAGACTAAATGACAAGGAAAAGGTGGGTCATCTGAAAAATGTAATAAGGTGTGTCAACATGAGGAGTCCCTTTATGAGCAGTAAGAATGCATTGGGCTGTTGCACACGAAACCTGGAAAGTCAGGCTCATTTTGTGCTCAGTCATGAATCCACACCAAGCTTTTTTTTCTGTATCTTCCTTATGAAAAAGGTCAAACTTGAAGTTCTAAGGACAATCTCCAAGGTACTGCAAGAGAACCAGCTTATTAGACAGCGACTGGTTGAGCTCAACCAGACCCAATGATGTTGAACTGGAACGGCCGCAGGTCACCGACCTTTAGTTTCTTCACCCGTGATTATCAGGGTCAAAATGCATTATTGGTGTAAATGTTTGGTTCATTCAGTGTGGAAGATTGAAAAAGCAACAAGGTGCAATGGGATGGTTTGGTTGGTAATAGGTTTCAGACCAAGAAGCATAAAAAGGATGTTTGTCTTACAAAGAAGCCTTTCAATGTTCAGTTGATGTGTTTAATTAAAAAATGGCTATCTTCCAAACACTAATTATCTATTTATTCAACTTTAAACCCCCTTTTTTACATCATGTCTGCTAATTTAATAATGAAGGCTGTTGCATAAACTCTTACAGGTTTTTTCAGTTACATCTTTATACTACATTAAACTATTAGAGTGCAGCATTTAATTAATACAATGATATTAAAATAACACCCCACCAGGGGGCGCTACCTCCTCAAAGAATTGTTCTAACGTGTTACTTTTCGTTCACACCAGCGTGACATTATTATTCACAGTTGTCGCTTGAGTTCAGGGAAGTGTTGTTTGCAACATTCTAGGTTTAACTCAGTTTTCCCAGCAACAAGTTACTGCTACTCTGCTTCTGAATATGTGATTATTAGGATTATATTTTTATTTGTTTACACATAACAGTGTTTGAGCTTGAAGCATGTCGCAATTTCAGCATTTCAAACTATCTCGTGGGACTAATAATAATGTCAATTAAAGAACTATGGGTTAAAAATATTTAAGATAAACCATGAGGTTGGAAGATAGTTCTACATTTGTACTTTAAACGTAACAGATATAAACACTGGTCAATGAAAGTGTCCAAAATCAATCTTCCAAGTTGATATGCTGGAATATGCTGCAAGAATGAGTTGCAATTGTCATTATAAGGTGATTTATGAGTAGCAAAAAGAAGATCCATGGTCTGCAGGAGAATTATCACAACGGGACCTTCAGCACAGCCGACTAGAAAGATCAGTGTGAGGTTATCAGGTCAAAATCTGAGAGTAATAGTATGTCTAATACCCTCCAATAACTTACACATCAGAAATAATTATTATGCATACCCCTTTATCCTTGCAAAGGGCAACACATTGTTTTTTTGTGTGGAACACCACCATTGAATGGCATCAGCTTCAGACAGATAATGACTTTATTTCATATTTCACTATAGAGATGTGGGTTTTTTGTTTCGTCCCTGTAGATAAACGTCAGTCACTGCTGTATACTGATCTCCCAGCTGTGGTGACTCATGTTCCCTCCGGTTATTTGCTGTGATCACGCATAAGTGGGAATCTTCGGGTCTTATTTAAAGGGACCATACTGAAAAATAGATGTTGAAATTAGATAATCCTCCCTGAATTAGGATTCAGACTGGTGTAAACGGCTGTGGATTAGCCCCACGTGTCCTCATCCCGCTTGAAAGTGTCAATAGACGAATGCAGACGACCTTCACTCCTGAGAGAACACATCTGGACGCCCGCGGCGCACTGCAGACTCAAACCTTCCAATCAAAATCATTTTATATTTATCTTTACAATTAAATCTTATCTTGTTTTGGCCTGCAGTGAGTAATTAAGGCTGACTTATCCGGAGGTGCATGTTAATAAAGATGATGTTAATGCTTGAGTTGGTGTACGCCGCTCGCCTTTGCCAGCAGAACCAATCGCTGGTGACATCAGTCGGAAGGGAGGAGAACTAATTGTTGTTGGGGACGATTATTAGATGTTGATCACAGCAAGATAGCTGGAGTGTGTGTGTATGTGTGTGTATCATGTGTCTATTTATACAGTATATATAGACACTTGAATGAAACACTTAAACATCTAACTACCTCTGACCACCATCACTGTCAGTGAAGGTCAAATATCTCCATTTCTTAGCCGCGTAATGAACGTTCATAATAACCTCTTAACAAACAACCCAACTGTTGCCCTGGCTGGTCTCTTTAGAAAGGTCCTTACCCTCCTGGCCTCCCAGTATGTAGGGAGCATGCTGGAATAATTGGGAGGCCCCGTAATTGGTTTGCATGTGTTTACAGGAGAGTGAGCTGGTGCTATGGTGCTCCTTACTAATGAACTTGAGGAATGGGGGGGATTCCACACAGATCACACAGCTCAGGTCTGTTCCCATCTGGTTCCTCTATTGTGTCTCCTCAGGTGGCTCGCGGATGCTCTGAGCCTTTGCTTTGACACTGTGGGTGTCTCCAGTTTGTTCTACTTTTTGAGTGGCTTTGGTGATTCTGCTCCTGGAGGCTCCGAGGTTCGAGACAGGAGCATGGATGCTGTTGCAGGTATCGGCGGGTTGGTCTCAGTGAGGGTCATTGTGATGATCCACTCTAATAAATAGCCAGAGAGAGAGGACGCAATGTACAGGATGATGCCGAGCATGTTTTCCTGGATGAGTGAACACCACATCTAAGTCAATATGACACAGAGCGCCCCACTCCTCATGTCTTCATGTCACTTTTAATATCCATGTTCTTTACAGCTAATTTTCATGATTGACTTACCAGTCGAGTTGTTAGAGGCCATTTCACAGAAAAGTGTCTCTGTGCGCTCGTATTCAGAACTGTTGCTGGTATGAGTGTAAAACCAATAGATTGGAAATGATCAGAGACACACCTCAGGAAGAAAATAAGAAGAAAAAAGTATCCCATGTAATTTGGGGCTTGCAGAATACAGAATAAGCCTTGTTCAACCCAAGTTTCTCTGCTTTTGGTTCTCCACTTGCTGTTTATCTGCAGGTCGGCCGCCTGCCACCTTTCTTTGCTGTCCCCCGTCCGTTTAAGCTTTAAGCCTTTAAGTTAAGTCACAATGATGATTTCTAATTATCTTTACCATCATCATAATCTCAGCTAATGATTACACGTCAATATAATTTCCTCCATCAGATGTTGCTGTGGCTGAGACCGACTTGTATTACATAACTCAATATTTATTTATTTATAGTTGGTTTATTTCATGCCTCACACACACATCTCTTACATTCTGACAGAGCATTGCAAAGAGGTTTCACTCTTGATGTCATTACATAACCTTTTGCCTCTCTAGATTTATGAAAGTATGCCAAATGTTCCATTCTCGATCTGATTATTCTCCAGTATTGACTAAAACATATCGCTCTGAGGGCAAAGAGGAACTTGAATACTTAAATGCATCAAGCACAGAGCTCCAGTATGCGACCGCAGATTGGATAAAACAGAAACAAGTGCCGATGAAACACAGTAACATTGTATAATCCTGCAAATTACCATTCACCTTGCGCTACTATCAGCCTCTCAGTGTGTGCCCAACAAGTCTGTTTTTGGACACAGGGACAGGAGTGGACATTAGAACCATTAGTACATATTTCACAGTCCATTTCCTTCCATTCATTAACTCCGCATTAGCCTGATAATGAGGTCATTGGTGGATTTTAGCTGCCCAATAACGTAAATGTCCATGTGTTTTAAGCATGAAACACCAGGGGAGGAAAAGACTTTAGCAAAATACTGGAGAGCTGATGCAAAGTTCTTGTGCTTTAAGGTGACAAGCGATGGAGTAGAAATCATATCTCAGTGGGAAAATGTTTTTATAGAAATGTTCTTCATTTACATGATGATGGACATAATCTGGGTCCCACAGACAGACCAGCAGAGCTTCAGGTCAGACAGAGTCCAGAGGAGTTCCTAGTATAAAAATCAGAGCTTTTCCCCAGTCTAACAGACAGAGGGCAAAATCTGTCCTTGTCCTGCAGAAGCCCTTAAGTGCAGCTGATGATAATGCAATTCTCCAGCAATACGAGCTGGTCAGAGTATGAATTTAGAGTCCGTTCAGCTCTGCATGTCCTCTATGCATTTGCCAGGACAATTTTCCTGATCTATTAGCTGTAAAGACTCAATGGCTCTGCTAAAAATTATTAGGGTCTTGGCAGTGGAGTTCCATACACTTAGTGGTTTCGGTCCTTTACTTTTCTGACACTGCAAAAGGACGCGTTGCCATCCGGCGGCAGAATAATCAGATTGGATTTTTGAAATATCAGTGCTTAGTCATTTTTATACACAACACTTTTTCTTTAAAATGCCAACAATAAACTATCTTTATAACTTCGTTTAAAGGCGGTGCAGTTAATGGGAAGTATGAGTGTGGACTAAATCCAGCGCATCCCTACAGAGCTGATCCTGCTGCATGATCCGCCCACACATTTTGGCTCTTAGCTGCAGTTTCTTATTAATTCCACTAGATGTCGCAGCTTCCCATCTCTTGCTGCTCACAACAGTGCAGGTAGTGAGAGATCATCTCTGCTGAGGTACATGTGGTCTCCTCACATATCTCCTCCCATTGTGTGGAGTTGAGATGTCACGAGAGTCAAAATAGCATCAACATGTCTTTAATAAAATAGATCAGATTAGACTGAGAAATATAGTTTTTTAGTATATTCAAACCTTCACACAACTCTGGATCTCTGTGAAATGTATATGTGTTTTTAAAACATGCATAATTACCCACTGCAGAAATAAAATCTATATTTTTTAGGAATTCCTCACTGGCCCAGGATTGCTTTTCACAGGGGTGGCCGAAATGTGAGATATGCCAAATAAAAGGTGGGCGGAGGGCACTGTGCACAGTCCTGAGTAAAACCCTGACGTTTGCTTTGTTCTGTGCTATGATTATTGGCCATCCTTTCATCTGTGCTTCAAAGCTGAGCAGCAGGTGTGTTTCCACAGACAATCCAGGCTCTGTCCTCCATCTTTGCTGCGCAACTAAAATTCATTTTCTTTCTTTGTGTCATACTCAATGTTATGTTGCTATTACGCTGCTGTTAAATGAGAGGGCTGACAGTGAATGCAAAGATGTTTCAAAGTTAGGTGGGCCGTAAACAGGTTTGTCAGTAGGTGAATCTGATCTCTTGTGCACCCACAGAGGAGCAGACTCATCTGTGCTCTGAGAAATGTCACCTCCAGCACTTTCTGTCTTTTGTTCGTCAGACTGGTTTTGAGGAGACCCTCCTCTGAATCAGGTCAGCCGAACAATATGAGCCATTCAACATAAAGACACACCAGAGAGCATTTGCTTTGAGCAGCTGATGCACAGATCTCACCTCAACCGGAAGGAGAAGTCCCACAAATACGCACAGATGGTGTTTTTCTATTTTAAAACGAGATAGACAACAAAAAAACAACATATTGGTGTGGTCACTGTGGTCACTGTGGTCAAAATTTGCAGTTTGAGCCAAATGTGCATGAACGCAGCATGTGGCAGTAGGAGGTCAGGAAATGCACCCTTGTTTGGTACATAAGAAGCATGAGAACTGGGGGATTTCTTAATGAAATGTCACATATGCGGCCTGTTTTTCCATGACCCTGCAAGAAGCACTTTGTTCCATATAACATACCTTTCATCTTGTTTCCGTTGTATATACAGTCAAAGCTTAACTAATCAGGAGAAGTCTGACTCATTTGTGGAAAACCACTCTAAAGAAAATGCATTTAAAAAAAGTAAAACAATCATATTGGCTGCCTCAATCATTTTGTCAGGAAAGCTTGTTTTGGCCCCACTGAACAACAGAATTATTACTGAGAACGCTGGGCACCCTGTCATTTTCTTTACCTTGGACTATAGGCCAAAATATCCACTGATAAAGCAGCCGGAGCCCAGCCAGACTTTCTGGTGATCTATTAACAGATAAATATGGAACTGTGTTTAAATTCGTAGGCTGCATTAAGCTTTTTTTTTTTTTTACCTCTATTGGAAATGTACAATTTTGTGTGCTACATTTGAAATGTCAAGATGTGCAGTTTCCAGCCCGCAATGTCTGTGACTAAAGTCAATAGACACGCACACGCACACACGCACGCACGCACATACGCCTTCACCATCAAGCTCAATGATTCAATGATTGATATACAGAAGGTGATCAAAGCAGGGGAGCAGACTTGCAGATGGAACAATTAAAGAAGATTAACATAGTCCTCTGAAAAAGCATTCATCTCCACTTCCTGCAGACTCCACTCCCCCCCCCCCCCCCCCCCCCCCCCCCGCCATGGATTTTAACCCTTCACACTGTTGTTGCTTTTATCAATCGACCCAACTCAGTTATATCTGAACAACTCTCCTGTGGATTGTTGAAGTTTATCGTTTACAATTAAAATTCTGCTTTTACAGTTTAGTTCAGTGGGGTAAAATAGGATATTCTGCATGCTAACTTGAAGCAATGATGCACACAATAGCAGCCTTAACATCATCATCATGGCCACATCTGGTTTATTTCCTGTGTCAAATTATATGGGGATATAGACATGCTATCCTGGTTAATCAATCCTGATCCATACACTACATGTTGCTTGCAAGGATTAGCAGAGGGTTAATAGATCAATTATGCTTCCTGTGTCCCGAGATTAGCACAGAGCAACTTAAATAACCACAGAGACAGAACAGCAGCATCAAATTCATTCATAACTGTTGTAAAAGCTTCACATGGCCAGTAAATAATAAACAAATACATTTACGTGTCACATGCATCAGCGGTACATTTGCTCAAGAGTGTTTGATTGGACCCTACCAGCATTATGATGAAAGGAAACAGACAGAGAATATGAATGTATGAAAGAAACTGCCAGGCAAACCTAAAGCTTTCTGGGTTACTGATGATGAAGTTCTCTTATGTCCATTTGCATTTGATTTGTGCTTCAGGGGACAGTGGGCTCTCTCAACCACTGTAATTCTATGTCTGTGATTAATGCACAGTGAAGGAGAACATCTGTCTTTGCAATCAAGCTGCAGAATGAGCTTTCCTATATAGTCCTCGTGGTGAACCAGAGGAGTCAGACGTGGGACGAGGGACGAGGGTGATGTAATGAGAAAAGCAAACTGGATTCAAACCTTGTAGCATCCTGTCCTCCAGCTACTTAATCCTGCTGGTCGCAGGGAGACTGTTCTCCGATTGACCCCGATCTTTGACCTGTTTCCGAACGAGCAGCAAGGAAACGGACTTGTTGTGTCACTGCATGACCAGCTTTGATCTGCTTCATGCTGCCGAAGGCTGTATTGGACTACTGGTGGGGCCAAAGATGATGAAATCACTCTGACCTACCTCAGACTTCACAGAGGACACGAGATTTGGCTTTTCGTTTTCTCTCTGTGATAGTTAAAAACAGGAGTAATCTCTTGGTCACAATGTTGCATCAGAGAGATCGCTGAGCTTCCCTAAGCCCAACCCTCTGTTGACATCATGTTCTAGCTTTGTCTTTTACATGTGTGACCGTATTTGTGTGTCCTGTCTGAAGAGGGTACACAAAGCTTCTGCTCCCGCATGAGAGGATCCTCCTAAAATAGGAGCAGTTGTCCTATCCACTACAGCTGAAATGCACATACACACGTAGCTGCAAAAAAAGTCAAGATTTAAAGTTTCTTCATATTTTTTTCTTTTCCAATTGCTCCCCTGCATATCACCAATGCTTGTGTATCATGACTTTCTGCACAGATGCAAGAGTAGCCCGAAATGTTCCAGGATTTGGGTGAAATTGGCTGCCTATATGTTATGATGCAGATCTTCATGCTGGGTCTGAGTCGGTGTTTATATACTGGCTTGGATGAACTCTTGCTCGTGGCCCTATGGCAGCAACACGTGTGAAAGACTTAACGCAGAAGTGGCAGACGTACGACAACATTTTGACCTCTGATAGCTCGTCTTCAAAAGCTTAAGAGTAAATTCATTTGAACCGCCATTAACCAGGTGATTTCTCTCATTGGCACCAGAGTGTATATTTTTCAGTCTGTGAAGCACTTTTGCTGCACTCTGACTCTTGCCTCATGGGTGTTGTCACAGGCTGATCTTTTTCTTCCCAGACTCATAATCCCCCCCCCCCCACCCCACGCTTTTTATTTAATCCTGCTGTCCTTATCATTCTCTCCTCTCCTCTCTTTCCTGCTCTTTCTGTCTCTCTGCTGGGGATGTTTGTTCAGCTTGTCAATAGACCTTCACTCGAGTACCATGTCTGTTGTTGAGAGGTCCTCTGTGCTCCTCCGCTGCTCTGTTAATCCCCTTTGCAAATGCAAACAGCAGAAATCCAGCATGGCGGGTTTTTATATTTCCCGTTTAAGGTTTCTGTTTTGTGCATCCTCCGAATTGAATCAATTTTTATAATCAGAAAAAGTGAAAATTGAATGTAAGCGTTTGCAGATGAAGCAGCACAGATGTATTTTCATCCCAAACCAGCACAAAATCAGGAGGCGGCTACCAGAAAACAAGCAAATAAATGTGGACCCATGTGATTAGAGTGAAATTCTCAATGTCTATGGCCTCACAATCTACGTTGGTATTGAAGCGTGAAGCGTAGCACTGGCTTGGCTTGTTGTTCTCTCATGTTCTGCCCTGTTACCAAACTCCATTCCAGGCAGACAGCAGCCATCACCTCTCTGAAACTCTGGCAGAAGGGCCAACTGTGTCACACTTTCTCTGCTTACTTGTCAGTAATCACTCTGTGGCCATGTCTCTGTCAGCTCTTGCTGCCAGCATCCAGCTCTTAAAGAGATAGGACGCATCTGCTCTCCTGTCTAGGCTCACTCATTAAGATGCACGTTGGCACAGTGCAAGTGTGGACAACATTAATAAAACCAACTGCACTCGGACGGAGCAAGCTTCTGCAGCTTGATTACTACCCATTGTCCTACTTTGATTCGCTGTCACTAACTTGACCTAATGTCCCTGCGCTGTCCCATTAGCGACAGGCTCATATAAGCATCTAAGAAGATCACTCCATCAATTCTATGGAGGATTAGATCTGTCAGAATTTAGCAAAGAATCTCTAGTTGTGGAACTCCAGTAGAGCTCACGTCACGACATAGTGTGATGCTGCAGCTGTGTCAGTTTTCTGTATTGCTATTACAGTTAATTTCAGCTTTATGTTTGTTTTTTAAATAAAATTGTTATGCGGCGAGGGTTTTAAGGTGACCGAGGTCGAAATGGCTCACTCTGTCCTATGAAAATATTTGTATTACAACCACTTTATATTCTCCTAACTGGTCACTCAACTGGATAATTTAGAACCACGCTTGCTTCCAAATGTGGGATTATTTGTTTGTTTGTTATTGGCTGCAGCAGATTTGACAAGAGTCGCTGGAATTGAAATAGTGGCCCCTGAGGATTCTGTCAGATTCACTCAAGCGTGGTTCATTTGTAGAATTCTGTCAGGCAGCTATCTTGAACAGCCTTATAGTTTTGTGCTTTGTGGACCTAAAAAGTGCTTACTACTGTGTTCCTCAATGGGCCATTCTGGGAAAATGATGATCCATTGTTTTGACCTGTATAGCCTCTGTTTTGTCAGAACAGTATATTGGTTTGTATTTCCAGCACTGAGACCCATTCCCAGTTCAGTTTGGACTCCTCCACCTTTGCCCTTCATCAGCAGTTCTGTTCATTGCTTCTTTCTCACACAGACTGAATTAGTGGCAGATGGTGTCATGTTTGATGACCTTAGGGTTCCATCCCTATTTTTTTTTGCACATGAGGTAATCCTATTGTCCTCTATCAACAGTGAGTTGAAGCCTTCAGCTGACACCGGGGATGGTTTACACCTGAGTGCGACGCTGCCAGGGTAACAATCAGTCTGAGGCCGTTGTCTTCAGAGACTGAGCCTACGACACGGTCCTCCAAATAACAACTGGCCTTGCCAAAACCATTACGCTTGCCCAGGAGGAAGAAATAAACAAAATCTGTGGATAAATCTGTATTTGGGCCCTTACATGTGGGAAAATATAACCATCCAAATGCGTTTCTGGGCTTAGCCTTAGAGAAAAAGTCAGGAGTTCATATGTCAGGGAGAAGATCAAATTACAATTGCAAATTGTGGTTCAGGTGTCTGGTCAGGATGCCTTTAGGACGTCTTCCTGGGGAGGTGTTTCTGGCACATTCGACCAAGAGAGCCTGGATTAGACCCTGGATATGCTGGAGGAATTACATCTCCCATCTGGCATGGGAACATCTGGAAATCCCCCCCAGTTGGAAATTGTTGCCCTTATGACCCGGAGTACAGATGAAGATGAGACAAGATGTATACGTCAAGCAACGTTGTGAAAGCAAAGGAGATTTAGATAAACAGAACAAGACAACAAACATTGTTTGTATTATGCGATGTAAACTTTCGACATATTTGGCAGCCCATCCAGATATAGAGATGCTGTTTTGAAGAAGCTTGATGTGGCTCGTTGTTGAATCTATGTGCTTTTTCCCCTCATCTCTTAATAGCATTATGTGATTTTCCCTTTCCACTCATTTCCTTGCTCTTCTCCCAGTGGTGGGGTCAGAGGGTCTTGTCCTCATCACTGGTGCCAGCTGGAGTGACGAATGGCAACGAGGCACTGCCAGCGGCCTGCGGCACAAGCAGTAAACAGAGTGAGAGCGCAGGAAGGAAATGGAAGAGTGTGATAAGAAATAGTAATGAAGAGCATGAGTGACGGGGCGCTTCGCACAAAGGACAACCACCAAAGGTCAGAACATGTGCAGGGCAATCCCTGGTAGAGGCTTGTGTAACTATTTTTGACTGTGAGTAGTCCATTGGTCAGAACTGTTTTCACATTTGTTTTCAAGAGCATTACCGCGCTTAGATTGCTCTTCAGTCGTGAACGAAACGAAGTTTTCTGAAAGCAGAAGTCATGTTAAATTCTTCCCTCCATCACTTTGAAAAGAGTATAAGGTATAACATTGTGTTTACGTCACTAAGAGGAGCAGACAGGGACAGCCAGGGAGCATTTGTCAGCATGCAGTGTGCATTCACATCTGTCAGCATGCAGCCGCACTGATGGGCTTTCACCAGCGTGCACAGCCTCTATTATGCTTATCTTGGTGCTGCACGAGGGTATTAAAAATGCACTAGATTCAACCGCAATTATGATGAAGCTGCCAGTTGTGTATAATGCATATTTAATAGAAAGTAATACTCGATTATTGCACATGTTTAATTGCATTTTCACTCCCCGAGTACTCATCAGATGATGGATGCAGGGTGGCAGTGGCAATGAATGCATCACAAAGTCCAACTTCACACAACCAGGTGGTTCCCGGTTTTGACTTGTCAACATGCTGCCAGAGAAAATACTGAAATATGGTACTTTGAAAGGAAACATAGTGAGCTTACGTAAAATTTTCTCAGCAGCCGTCCTTTTGCGTGATACTTACATAAGACTGTCAATGTCTCACTAAACCTTCTGTTGTCAGTAATGAGATGTCCCTCTCACAATCTAGAGCCAAGCAAAATATATTAAATGTGCGTTAACTGTCCTTGCTTTGTGCTCATGGTTGACATTGTAACTTGTAGCTTCACAGGCTACAAGTTCTCCTTTAAATCTTTTTTTTCCTCCCCCCTCTGAGCGGCGGACTGTCCTTGCCTCTGTGAAATCTCCTCAAGCGTGCCAATGGAAGGGAACAGCAATTAATTTGACTGACATCATTCAGAGTGATGGCTGAGGTGGCAAGAAGGCTGTGTGCGTGTTTGTGTGTGTGTGTGTGTGTGTGTGTGTGTGTGTTGTGTGTGTGTGTGTGTGTTGTGTGTGTGTGTGTGTGTGTGGTGTGTGTGTGTGTGTGTGAGTGTGTTTGTGTTTGTGTGTGTGTGTGTGTGTGTTGACGGGGTGGTGTGCAAGTAAATCTCAGATGCTTCACTTACCTAAACCAAAAATATTTTTTTTCTTTTTTTAATCAAAGGAAGGTTTAGCCCAGAATCAGGCTTTTTCGCAGAATAAAGTCCACTCCATCTCTTGTGTTGGCTCTCACTATCACACCTCTTTTATTTAGAGGGCAATAAGGACTTTAGTAGAATGAATTAAAAGGGTGGGGACAACAAAGTGGTTGCTTTATCTCATTATTCCAGGATATTTACAGGCCAGGTTGGGCCTTTCTGTTTCTGATGATGACACTATAATATCATCAGAGATGTGGCAGAGATTTAGAGATGAGGCTCAACATATGTTTCCAACTATTCAGCCACCTATGCATCATTTATACTTTTTTTTAAATGATCATTATTAGGACTACATGCGTACATATACACCCTGACTGATCAGGATCTTAACTCCCCCCCACAAACATGAAAAGGTCAAATGTTGGCATGTAGCTAAATTATGGAGTGACACATGAAATAATCATGCAGTGCACTACACCAGGTCACTGTCGCTGTGTCCTTCTGTTAATATTTTACATCTTTAATCTAGTTCTTTGTTCAGTTGATATGAGGCGACTGCCAGCCCGGTGTTGTTTCTCAGCCCCTAGAGTGAACACAATCACAGCTAACCTGATTCTGTCCACTGCGAGCACTTCTTTTTTTTTTTTATTTATTTAACTTATTCATTTTTTTACCTGATATGACATGTAAAACCACATCCTGGTTCCCTGCATCCTCCTTCAGTGGACATAGGAAAGGAAAGCAAAAGGAAAGCAAAAAGTAACTTTCCCCTCTATGTTTCAGTGAGAAATCATTGAATCATTACTATGCAGTAGAGAGATTCTTAAATATATTAATTTAATGCCTTTAGATCTTCATTATTCTGCTTACATTCATTTATAAATATGTTAGACTGTGTCATTTCAATGCAAAGAAAATTTATTGGCACGAAGAGTTTAACTGAAGCACTGAAGGACAATTTGTCTGAACATTTGGGCACAACACACAACGGTAATATATTTGAACTTTTGAAAATGCTAAAATCCTGCAAAATACAGAAATATTTATCCCATTTGGCAGTGACTGGAATGGGCTAATCATACATTTTGAAGATAACAGACATTTGCTTAAATAAAATAAAAAAAATAAACGTTTTGCACTCCAGGATTTCATATTGGCAGTAAAAGATTTGCAATTTGCAAAAGTGGCAATTTTTGGTGGTGATTTTTACCTTAAAATAGGCTGTTTGTTAAAAACACAACACACAGAAAGTGAAATTTAGCATTGCGCTGTCACAAACTGAAAAGAGAATTTAAGTTGCTGTGTCAATTCCATTAACAGGGACAGGAGAAGTGGTTACCAATCCAGCAATGCTGTGGAGGAGAAATGGCTTGACAGTGTTTGTGTGTGACGCTATTCAAGAGAACAGTGTCTGACAGCATTAGGAATTCATGCTGCCCAGTCATGGGATCTGTCCCACGGGCGTGTCAGTGCTGTTCCGCTCCCAGCTCCCTGGCACAGGGGCGGAGAGGGCTTATCTCAAAACCTCATATCCTCTTTGCTCTTTTAGGAGATTCCTCCATTGCTGTAACAACTGCAAGTGCAACAAGGTCCCCCTGACAGTCTGCGCACACACAGGCCACACGCACATGGAGGTCACTGTATCCTTCAGTCAGCACCGAGGGCAGCGCCCTAGCTTGAAGTTGATCAAGCTGGCCTGCACAGGAACACTTGGACTCTTAATATTAAGGGTGAGTCAGTGCTGTGAGAGTCATGAGTCATTTCTTGTTTAGACTGACTGTCTCCATGTTGTGGCCTCCTGGATATAGTCTGTGGCAGCCCAGCAGGATGGAAAAGGCCTTACGAAAATCTGCATTGAAGGCGTAGATGATGGGGTTGAGGGAGGAATTAGCCCAACCGAACCAAACAAACACGTCAAACGTGGTGGGGCTGATGCAGGGGAAAGCTTCCCCTCCCCCCGAGTGCTCGCAGAAGGGTACCATGCAGTTAAGGATGAAGAACGGGAGCCAGCAGCACACAAACACCCCCATGATCACCGACAGCGTCTTCAGTACTTTGGTCTCCCTTTTGAATGTCATTTTGAAAGAGCTCTCTGACTCTGCGATGCTGGAGCCTCCGCCCATGCTGTCATGTCTGTTCTTGGCACTTTCCGCCGCCCGTTCCAGTGCGGAGATCCTCCTGATCTGTCGGTGGGCGATGCGATAGATCTGGGTGTATGTGGCCACCATGATGACCACGGGGATATAGAAGCTTATGAGGGAGGTGGAGATGGCATATGTCCTGTTCAGACTCGAGTCACAGTTTTCTGAGCCATGGAAAGATGTAGCGTTGAAAGGTGTAGACACTGAGGAGCCGGTAAGAGGGATGTAGGCTTTAGTTTGGGCTTTGTGCCAATTGAGTTGCACTGGAATGAAGGAAATAAGTACAGAAAGCGTCCACGCCACACTGATCATCACGTAAGCCACTCGGGGTGTCATTTTCCTCTCATAACGGAAGGGACTGGAGATGGCCCAGTAGCGATCCACACTTATAACACACAGGTTTAAAATGGATGCCGTGGAGCACATTATATCAAAAGCCACCCAGGTGTCACAGAATGAGCCGAACGGCCAAAATCCAGCGATCTCGGTGACCGCTTTCCAGGGCATGACCAAGATGGCAACCAAGAGGTCTGACACAGCCAGCGAGATCACAAAAAAGTTGGTAACCTTGGAGCGTAGATGTCGGAATTTGGTGACGGCGGCACAAACCAGAGTGTTCCCCAGCAGGGTGGTGAGGATGAGCAGTGAGAGGAAGCAGCCGGTCAGCACGCGGCTCGAAGGAACCTCGTCCAAATACCCGCTGTCGATGACAGTTGTGAAGTTCATGAGATCCATTTTTTTAGTAGAACCCTACATTTCAGAGGTGAGAATCTTGGAGGCTCTGTGGCTCCAGCCTTGAAAAATGCAACATGACAAATGATGCGACCTTTACCATTTCTGGCAAAGCAGCCCTTCTGGCAGATATTTGCCTCCTGGCTTCACAGAGTAGTCTTGGCATCATTTGGGCTGCAGTGAGGATACAGCTGTGACCGGGGAGATTTTCAGAATTCCCACTTTGGCAGGTGTCGCACTTTTAGAAATGGAGTCATCATCAACCCTGTGGGTTAGAGGAATACTATAAGTTCTCGTTTTTTTGCACATGTAAAATGATTTAATCTGTGTTCCAGTTGATTTATTCATACATTTTTGAAAAGTGTATGATTCCCCCCCTGCATGTCAGGTCAATAAGTCTGCGTGCATGCGTGAATTAAAAAATAAAAAAATTATTAGGGACCTAACCTTCCTCCACACATCAATATATATACATATATATATAAAAGACGTCTAATTTCAATAATTTCACTCACCTCAGTAAAGCGGCGAGCAGCGGCTTCATTTTTATATTTTAATTGCTTGCGGAAATCTGCAGCTTTTAAACCTGGTTCAAAAGCGGCATAAAAACCAAATAGCAAATGTTTCCACCACTGATCTATTACAGGTTTTGCAAAAACAAAAACAAAAAAAGGCAAATCCACAGGAATGTCCTATCACTCAGCCGTCGCCGCTCTCCCGGCGTCCTCCCGCAGCCTCGGTGTGCGTCGAAACACAGATTTCGTGCGCTCCGGCGCGCTGACGTTGTCCCATTCAAGAAAAAGTGAAGCACGAATGGGAACATGATGTGACTGTGCGCCCATTTTCCTCTTTGCAGCCTCAACCCTGCAGCATCGCCGTGAACAGCCTGTGCAGTCATGAATGGCATTTTATTTTTGGAAAAATTAAAAGTGACCCCATGCTATCCCTTTTTATTTTATCTGTTCCAATTTTTTTCAGTGGTGTAGGTCAATGGAATCAAAGTAGAAGTTATGAAACTGGAACAGGACTAAGACCAAGTCTGCAAAAGGCAGCGTGTCTCTGAGGCCCCCTAACGGAGAAAGCGGAATGTTGCATCAGTTGGATGTCCAAGAAGAGGATTGTCCTGCAGAGTACTAAGTATGAACTGCTGCCACTGTAACTCATATCACCATGATGTGCAATAGATATTTAGTATTTCTAAATTGCAGCAGTATTTTTTATTGCAGCATTTTATTGCAGCATAGTATTTCTTATTGCAGCAGTCAGAATCGTCCATCCTCGACAAAAGCACTCTTCATTTCTTCTCTGTGTGTTTTTATGTGTGTGGTTTTGCACTCATTCGTACCTCTAAGTGTGAGATCCGCCATGCGATTTGCATGCAGATATGCTGACTAGCTCTCAGAAATTCTGATGGAAGGAACGGATAAGAGGGTGATTTACTCTTAAAAGGTTCAAAACCTAGAAAGTTACAACAATGCCCACAATGACATCATTGTTGATCCCCAGGCACTGAAGGTAAAGATATTGTGTCACATCGGAGCTGTCCTGTCTTTTTACTGTTACTTAGTTATTTTTGTCTGGATTCTAGGGTCAGACGTTCTAACTTGATCCGAAAAATCCCCGTACGACCATGACTCATCATGCAAGTGATGGAAGCATTTATCTTTACGGAATCTCTGATAGCACTTTGGAATGCATCACCTTGAAATGGTTCCGTTGTCCCCGCAGAAAACAAAACTGACATGAAACCACTGAACAGGAATGTTAAACTGTTCCGCTTGTGATTTGGGGCTGTATTTGAAACCGGTTGCTACCTTGCAGGGCTGATTAAAGCTTTCAGATCATGACTTTTTTTCATCAGTTGAGTTATTTTAGTGGAGTATGAAGTTTCTGTGTACCTCAAACATTTTACAACCAATCCAGTGTGTGAGATTAGTGAATAACAACTGGCTAAAAAAGATTAGAGGGCCCATCCATCCAGTCTTTTGTTTGTGTGTGTGTGTGTGTGTGTGTGTGTGTGTGTGTGTGTGTGTGTGTGTGTTCTTGCACTTGCTAGTTTAAAGGACCATTTGAGGGTTAAGACACGTGGTTTTAGAATTAGATTTAGCTCAGGGATATATATACGTACAAGGACGTGTGTTTGTGTAATTCTAATAAAATAAAGAAAAAATAGAAAGAGGAAATGGAGAGATTTACAAAAAAACTTGATTTATTTTAAATCAGCAGCACAATATTCCAAAGTCATAGAAAATGTGTCATTTTGTAAAAAAATACTTTGTACTGATAATCCAGTCATCTGAATAAATCCCATTGGAATACAAACAACTAACTGTTGCTCATAAATAAATATATTCAGAAATAAATTAAAAAATATATACTAATAAATGATTACCGGTACTTGTTTTAAATATGTTAATCATACATTATTATTTCAGGTGAAACAATTCTAGTCTATGTTCACATTTATCCCATCAGTTAACAACTGACGGGGGAAACCGAAGGATTAGCCGCCATTTGGATGTTGAGTTTCCTGATGAAGTTTTTGTAATTTTCAATTGGCAGGTTTCTTGAGGTCTTGTTTGCCATCTTGCATTCCGTGGTGTTCTGAGAGGAACAAAGAAATAATGTTCAGCAGGAGGTATCCAGCCACACCGTGGCAATCCAGAGATTCGTTAACTCACCACTGGAAACGGTTTCGCAGCGTTCAGGTTGGCCAGTAACATCGTGACGCTGTCGTTGTACCTCTCGGGAAGGTTGCAGAGGATGACTCTGAGGTCTGCGATGAATAAGCCCGCGCACAAGTCCTGCCAAGGAGCAAAAGTTTGGTTAGCAATGTCCTCTACATCCAATCCCAAACTATCTTTAGTGCCATGTATGTTGTTAGTGTTGGAGGAGATGAACGTCGTTGTGACCATCCATGTGATCATCTTCTGAGAGTTCCACATCTACTGCTGCTTGAAATCAACTGCTACATATGTTTGTTTTTATATTCTCTCACTAAAATGCCGCTATCACATTATTTTAAGATGCCTGTAATATAATACGGATTTTATCATATTGTTTGTAATCGGCCTTATAAATACATTTTTTTAAGAATGATCTGTTTTGATATTAGCAGAGGTCAGTTATTTGTACATGCATTTTATCTTGAGCTTCCATCTAAGTGTTAAGGCTGTCTTCTCCTAATCTTAATGGTGAAACTGGGCATTTCATGATTAGTTACTTATTATGTTGTTGATTAAATATTTAGGTTAATGATAAATCATTTGCCTATTCAGCAGAACAAAAACAGCCATAAACTTACCGGATTTTCAGACATGTATTTTGATGGCATGTATACTCTGGTGGTCTGTAAAGGAGGAAAAAATTCTTTAAAAGAAGATATGAAAAATGAAATCTTGCCTGAATTCCTTAAATGTGAAACAAGTGTTCCAATTAAGATGACACGATAACACCAACAATCATACTTACAGTGTTTGGATAGTTGTCCGACTTGAGTTTGTCATTGAGACGCGTCAATCCATGTATCATCTCTGCTTTCAGAGATGATACATGGATTCTCTGCATGCTGTAGCAGCTGTAGCAGAGGTGCAAGATGACAACAAGGGATATTACGCTCTTCATACTGCAGTCAGATAGCTCTCTCTCTCTCTCTCTTGCACTCTTCTCTTTATTTGACTTGAAAGTTCATCTGCCCTTTTATATGCAACAGAGGAAAAGGAAGTCCTTTTTCAACTTCACACCCAGACCACTGGTTTCTTATTACTCATTTTACTATATTTGAAATTGCACTCTTGAAGAAACCCATTTCCATGATCTCTACCTGGACAGGGAATGCCCAGTCTTGTTCAGCAGCATTCTGTTAGAAGACCGTTTAGGCATGATAACAAGACCCTACTTGTGAAATGTTGTTTCTCTCTTTTTTCTTTATCTACTTAAAGTCACAAGTGCACCAGTGGCCTATTGCTGTTGCATTATTACTTCAGTCAAAATATTTTCACGATAGTTTCAATCTTGATAGATGAATTCAGAGTGAATTTTGCTCCGGATGTGTCCTCGAGGTTGTGATAGTGTGACAGATGTACATATGCAGAAGCAGACTCTACATCCAGGGCAGGTTACATAATCAGAATATGCAGGTTTACAGAGAATACCTGAATGCATCGGAGGCATTTGGTCACCCCAACATCAAAAAGTATTTTTATTTTTCTCAGTTCTTCCTACACTCCTACATACCCCAGTTAATACCAAACAGCCCTGGTTCCTATAAAAGGCCTCTTTAACACAACACGCAGATATGCCACTTAAATGGGTCACCGAAGATAATACTCAAGAGTAAGAATCAACTAAAGGGTTGCTGGTTGAGGCAGAACATGATTCCAGTTAGAGAATCAAGGCGCTTACGGAGAGAGGGCTGCGTGGATTTGGCTGAGGGATCAGGATGGGTCGTTGACTTGAATGGATTTTAAGTATTTTATTCAAAATTTGAGTCCGGGCAGGATGCTTAAAGCCCTACAGGTTCCAGACATGGTAAACTTGAGGCCGATGCCCAGTGTTGCATACACAGAGGCGAGTAACATATATTGTGGTTGATCAAAGGGATAGTAGTAGCTGGGGGATCAGCATCACTGGACCTCAACTTCTAGGTCAAAATTCTGCTCATGACTCACAGACTTGTCATCTAAGAGATGAGCGGGTGCCATCTAATGTGTAAAGGAGGATTTATTTTTATCATCCTTCCTCCATTGATAGGTGGAGGTATATGTATTTATATTAACGTGTAAATATTTAGGTGGGGGGATTTGATTTTTTTCAATTGGTTCCTCCATCTCAGATAGTTTTAGAACTTTGACTCAGTGGAGATAGAGCAGTGGGAAACCCCAGCATGACCTGAAGGATTCTTTGTTATTGGTTTCACCGACCATGACCCATAAAACCACAAGACCTACAGTATGTAAATATTTTATATGTCAGAGATTTAAACTGATCTTGAGAAGAATTTGCTGGCTTATTTGGGACATGAGTGAGGGCCTTGTCTACACAGTCACCATGGCAATAGCTCCTAGGAGCTGCATTAGGACGTTCCTGTCATGGCAGCAGCTGAAGAAACCCTCTGTGGGTCATTATATTTACAATTTTTTTTAAATCAAAATTAAACCAATTTTGCATTTGTTTTCATTGTCATCGAATGGTGCCAGCAAATTTAGCTTCCAGAGAGGTCTCCATGGAAATACAGAGTAACATATTTGTGGCTCCAATATTAACTAACAATATATACAATATATTAACCTTTGACCTCACCCTGAAATATAATAATACTCTTTAGCCTGACAGGTTGAGTGAAGGCTCTAAGTATGAATAAGTGACACCCACACATGCAAGTACACACACAAACACAAACACTTACAAATGCACGGACATCTGTGCATGCATTCGAATACTGCTGCATCGAAATACACGATCTATATCTATGCAAATCTATGCAAACAGAATTTTTATTTGAAGTTTGATTTGAATACATTTCTTGTAAACTTATCTTTGTGTCATCATTTGTTGAGATCCAGTGACTCATGGGTTATTGCCTGTGGCGTAGTGGTTGCGGCCTTTATCATCACGGAACTAAATCCGTCAGATATGTGCAAAGGAGGTGTGAAAGTTTTGTGCGCATTATTGGCTTGAAACAGTTTCCACGATGAACCGACCCTTGGCGATTCTCATTCATTAACACACAGAGTGGTAATCTGTACAATTGAAAGATAAAGTAAAAGCGATCCGATAATAACAAGATATAACCCCCCACCCTCGAATAGACACGGATTGTGGATGTGTTAAAAGTTTGTCTCTTTAAGTCGCTCAAAAGGTTTTGATTTTTTTGTGTGTGTGTGTGTGTGTGTGTGTGTGTGTGTGTGTGTGTTGTGTGTGTGTGTGCATGCATGCATGTGTCTAAGTCTGTGTTGAGTGAGTCCGGGAGCGCTTGGGGTGGAACCTGTGAAAGATCGTGTGAGGATAAAATGTGATTCTTGTATTTTCCCTCAGAGAACATTGAACCCTGACCTTGGCCTATCTATAATCATAGGTTAAAGAAAGAAACTCCAAAAACTGTAAGAGCACAGCTAATGGAAAGAAAAACCCTATTCCTGGTACGGAGGACCCAACAAATTATTAAAGAACGGTGGAAGATCTTTGCGTGCGTACCTATAAAAGGAAGTGAAAATCAACATCAAGAGAGAACTCTGCATCTGCTTGAACGTCAAGTTATGTATAAAATAATAAGTGCAGCACCAGACAGTCCATGCAGATATAAGAGCGTAGCGTCAGAAATATATGCTTCCATTTCTGTTAAAGACAAACACTTGTGTGTAGTTATTCAGTAAAATGGAGGATGGGATAAATGTGTAAATAGAGAAAAAAAGGAAAGAAAATCAAAGCTATTCCTAAAATCACATATGTATTAAGCTAACATCAAACTGAAAGAATAATTTTGTCAAAGTGAATGATGCATAGGCTTATTCTTGCATTTTTTTCTATTATTTATATTTAAAATAGCACTTCAGGAGGACTACACCATTCAATTTCAGGGGTTAGGGTTAATGGAGCCAACCCCTTTTTACAGCTGTCTTTAGGCTACCTGAGCCTTGCAGGCCCAACTTTACTAATATAATATACACAATGCTATTTTGATTGTCCAGTGCAGTCTTTGAAGAGTTTAACACACTGCAGTATTTAAATAACCTGACAGGAAGCAGGGGCCACATGTGTGTGTTTTTAAAGAAGGAAAACCTCTGAAATTAAAAACTAAATAAAATTAATTCTGAAATTAAAAACTAAATCTTAAAATGTTGGGTTAGGCTATCACTGTGTAAAAAAAAAAAAAAACCCTGGAGAATATCAACATTCGGTCTCTTCTAATGTCTTTCTCAGTTGACAGGCTTAAAAGTATGTCTCTGGGCTGTGTGTGTGAGAAAAACTCCCACACGGACGCAGATTTGAACTCCAGACCTTCTTGCTGGTTTTAACACCAGGTACCACTGAGTTGAGGTACTACCCCTTGAGCAGGACTTTCAGACTGGATGGGTCATGGTTGATGACAGATATCATCCTCTTCTTATTGCTCTGCGGACTGTTTGTTGCAAATCTCCTTCTCTGACATCAGGACGATGCTCAATCCTTCAGCCTCGCAGATCTTAAATTCCAAAACCATTTTATTCCGACTGTCGGCAGATGTGCTGTGAACCGAGGGTGGTTCCTCCTCCTCTTCCTCCTCAAAGTCATCTGGGTAGTCACACTTAGCTTCATCTGACTCAGCCAAAACATCTGTAAAAGATAAAGAATCAGCTTAGAGATCTACCACAGAGCTACCATATCAGACACATACGTTTTTATGACTTTTGAAGCCAAAAATACTTTGCGATGAATTACATCTTTTTTAAAATAATGCTTAAATTAAGTTTAATGCAATTTGGTTTTAATACTTGATTAAATTTAACATTTAGACAGACAGACAGGCAGGCAGACAGGCAGGCAGGCAGATAGACAGACAGACAGACAGACAGACAGACAGACAGACAGACAGACAGACAGACAGACAGACAGACAGATAGATAGATAGATAGATGTTCACCATGTTCCTCATCTCCACTGAAGTCATCAGGATACTCATTGTGGTCTGATTCTACAGCATCCTCCTCCTCCAAACTGCTGGAACTGTTCTCCAGGTCTGTTTCCTGTCCTGACGTGACCTCACACAGATGTGGGTTCCTCGTCCTGGCATCAGTGTCACAGCTCTCCTCAGAATTCTCGCCTGTGCTGGACTCCATCTCTGTCAGTCTGAGGGATCCCGCGTAGTTCTGCACATATGCACTGTTGAGTACGCAGCCTGCGCTGGGCCTGTTCTCTGGGTCCAGGCACAGCATTTTGTGGATCAGAGTCGCGATGCTGTCAGAGAACACGTGTGGCACAGCCTCGTACTCTCCTCTGGTGATCTTGTAGAACAAACTCAGCAGGTTTGTGGATGAAAACGGAGGACTGAGGGCACAAATCTCATACAGAAGACAACCGAGAGCCCAGATATCAGACTTGGAGCTGTATGGGACGTCCTGACAAAGCTCAGGGCTGAGGTAATGGGGAGTCCCAATACAAGTGGATGCCATATCAAATGTGTTAGTCATCAATTTGGATATCCCGAAGTCACCTAACTTAACTGTACCTTCCTTTGTCAGCAGGACATTTGATGTTTTAATGTCTCTGTGTAGTATTTTAGCTGAATGTATATAATCTACAGCCATGGTGACCTGCACAAACCACCTCATGATGGTGTCTTCAGTGAAAAACTGCCCTGGCTTCCTCTCTTTGACCCTGTCATCCAGAGTCCCACCATGACAATAGTCCATCACAATGTGAACACATCCCATACCCACAAAGGCCTCACTGCATGTTACTATATGGGGGTGCTGCAGCCTCCTGATGATTTCAGCCTCCTGCAGGAGCTCCTCCTTGGATTTCTTTGCGGCCTGTGCGTCAGCGACTTTCACCATCTTCACTGCGTGCAGGGTGCGGAGCTGCAGATGCCTCATGAGCAGCACATCTCCTGCTCCTCCGCGTCCCACACACGAAACAAGCTCGTACTTCTCCATGTTGTGGAACTACAGTCAGAAATATTAAAAAACAAACAAACAAACAAAAAACAATGTCAAAAGACTGCAGCAACACCGATGTCAACTCAGTTTGTGTACATTCTTGTTGCCGGGGCAACCACCACGCTTGCGAGCATGGCGCGATTAGCGCCGGGAGACATTACAACCTGTCGGGGGCGTGACAATGTCAGACCCAAAAGTGAGAAAAATGAAAAAAAATCCACCACAGTGACACATTTTTGTATAAATGCAACATTCGCAAATGTTGATTTGTTAAAAAAAATTCTAAAATGTAAATTTGTTTCCAGCTTTGTAAAAGTGTTTTGAACCTCTCGGCCACCGTAGTTATTAGTTCAAGTATAAAAGAATATTAAGACCAAAATATGGCATCACTGCACCCAGTGCAATAAACTTTGTTATCAGTTTAGGAAACACGTATTTTGGGAGGATATTTCTGCATATTATCACAGATCACTGAGTGTAAGTCTCGTGTAAAATACTTTTTATCTGTAAAATAACATAACATTTTGTTATGTGAAAATAACATAATATAATATAAAATAAATATTGATATTTCAGTTATAAAGGTCGTTTGTAGTTTGGATGTAATTTTTTGCTACCCTGGCTTAAAACAATTTTTAAGGAAATGTCGCTTTACCCTCCAGAACAGCAGGTGGCGGTAAGTAAACGTCACATTGTTGCCACCGACCCTAAAACAAGATATCGTGGAAGGCGCATGCGCAGGTTTATGAGCACGTTAACAATTGTTGGTGCGGTTTTGTTTTTGTTTTCATTATTTCGTGAATTCTACTAAACATTAATCTAAAATGCCACCTAAAGGAAAGGGTGGTAAAGGTGGCAAAGGTCAGTGTTTGTTTGCCATTCTGCTCTTAGCTGTGTCTAGTGGAATGTTTGCTTTAAGTAAAACACATTTACTAGCAGATGAAGATGTACTCCGATAAAAAAAGGTTTAAAATAACACCTAATAATCTCGTTATAGCGTTAATGGTGGTGGAGTCTTCACTTTTAATCATGTAAAATCGTTTTTATTTTTAAATTATAAATTGTTACACAGGAGGAGGAGCTGCTTCTGCAAGTGCAGAAGCTGACAAGAAGGAAAAAGCTCCCAAAGGAGGCACTGCTGTGAAGGTAACATGTCATACATGTAGTTCAATCTCAGAAGTCATTGTTTGGAGCTCAGCTCAATTTCTAGTTATTGGCCACAAATGACACAATGCTGTAAAAGTGTGTAAAGCTGTAAACACACGCGTCTGCTCCATATGTCACTATGTGTACAAAGACTGTCATCTCCCTTAATTTTCCCAGTCATCGAAACCTAACCGTGCATTTACTGTCTTTTTATCAGGTTCGGCATATCCTTTGTGAAAAACATGGAAAATGCATGGAGGCGATGGAAAAACTAAAAGCAGGAGTTCGTTTCAGTGAAGTTGCATCGCAGTACAGTGAAGATAAAGCAAGACAAGGAGTAAGAATTTTTCTAGTTTTTTTAAGTTGACTCTATTGACCCCATCTGGCCTTGAAATTCAATTATACAATCTTATAGAATGACAATAAAGTTTTCCTTTTCATGTCAAGTTTCCCTTTTCGTGTCATGGTTTGCAACACTTGTACTGCATTTATGCAACTTCTTTATTACTATTGTGTGTAACAGGGTGATCTGGGGTGGATGACACGTGGTTCGATGGTTGGACCTTTCCAGGATGCAGCATTTGCCCTGCCTACCAGTTCCATGGATAAACCCGTCTACACAGACCCTCCCGTCAAGACAAAGTTTGGGTACCACATCATTATGGTAGAGGGGAAAAAATAATTGTGTCTGTGTGTGATATATGATGAAAGTGATGTTTTACACATCAAGAAAAATAAATGATTTTTGGCCCTTTGGCACTGGTTAAAACTAAGCCACTGCATAATTATTATGGTCAAATTCACAATAACAATATGTATCTTTATAGATATTACTAGGTGAAAAACAAATCTTTAAATGTTTATTTTGGTGGAAAATGCTTTGGTGATGTGGAAAGCTCTGTATCCATTAAGATGCACTGGACCCTATCATAATAGGCTTCTACTTAACCAATTGTGAAAAGGTAACTCAATGAACTTAAATGATGTGTACAGTTGCGACATTCACTAATTTAAATGTAGACTAAATAATCCACCTGGAGGGAGTATTTGGCAAGTTTAAACTTTACATGCAGATAATTCATTGTATTGTATTTTACATATTGCTGTCACTGGAAAAGAAATTTCACAATAAACAATTTTGTTCAAATATGTGAAATATACAGGAGGTGACGTGATCAGGGGAAAAGACTACTGACTCCACAGTTTTCCAGAAGACAATCATCAACATCTGAACATCTGAACAAAGAGGATTAAACACAATAGGACATTGCTAAAAAAGCTGGCTGCTCTCACAGTGCTGGATCCAAGTACCATCGTGAAAGGGTGACTGGAAGGGAAAATGCGGTAGAAAAAGGTGCACAAGCAACTGCAACCTCGAGAGGATTGTGAAACAACTCCCATTCAAGAATAGGGGGGAGATTTACAAGTTGTGGATTGCAGCTAAAATCCTTTGAGATGAGACTTTTGAAGAAGAGGGAATTTTCCACACTCTAGAAGGGTTTAGTGGAGTCATATCTCCTGCTCCTGCTGGTGCACACTCTGCACTATTTAAAAAAGCAAAACAAAAACTTGAGGCTGCTTCTATTTCTGTTTCAACATTTACATATGAGAGCTGGTAGTGGATGACACAAAACCACTGCAAATAACTGCTTGCAAATATCTAAAGTATGTCACATTCCCGCCGCTAGGGGCGCTACGTTATCGTGGCTCCAGGCGAAGCGTCGGGAAAAGATAGTTGACATTTCCGGTTTGCTTAGCTGGATGATTGGCGAAGTAAGATGGCGGCGCCAGAGGAACCAGAATTATCTCAGGCGCAGACCGAAAAACTCCTGCAGTTTCAGGTAGACAGTCCAAGTGTTGCACGCAGCAGTTCTCAATTTGTAACCCATTTAAATGATTTGTTAACGCCAATGCTGACTGTCTGTTAATTTGTCGGAATGTCCGTGTTTAAAGGCTGTTTGCCTGTCAACTTCGATAACGCTGCCCCTCAGCCGTCAACTTGAGTCGGAGCTAACGCGGCTGGCTAACGTTAGCTAATCTATCTTGGAAGCTAACAGACTTCAAGGGCTACAGATAGACTTGATGTGGTAATTATGTATCAATATGTGGACATATGCCCTCAAAATGCTTTTCATCAGTGTTGCTGGCGGGGCATTATAGCGTATTTTGCGAATTTATTTGGCTGTAAACTAACGCTCCCCCAATAAACAACCCGAGAATGCAAATTAGCATATCACACACATCGAGCTGTCACTAAAGTTTAATGGCAACAGGCTTTCATCATTTTGCTCGTACAACTAAATGGCGACCATCGAGTTGTGGTTTCGCAAATCTGAAGAAATACGTGCTTCTGAATTACCATTTCATATCAACATTGTATTTTGTGTGTGTGTGTCCGCAGGACCTTACTGGTTTGGAATCAATGGACCAATGTCGTCGTACATTAGAACAACATAATTGGAACATAGAGGTAAAGCCACACGAGTTTATCAGTTTCCTCCGTCTGATTCGTTTAAAATATTCTCATCCAATGTGCATCTCCCAGGCTGCTGTACAGGACACGCTTAACGAGCAGGAAGGAGTGCCCAGTTTGTTTAACCCTCCACCACCCAGGCCTTTGCAGGTCAATACAGCAGACCATAGAGTTTATAGTTACATAGTGTCAAGGCCACAGCCCAGGGTAAGTCTGGAGCACTTCAATTTCCTGATATCTGTAAATGATGATCAACACGATTTTATTATTGTTCATGGTGTTTTAGTTTTAGGGCAGATATTGGAATATATGAAGAAAATACTCCATGTTAATCCCTCTACGGATGTGTTTACTCTTTCCAATTGTTTAAATTGCTTTATTCTCCAATGGTTATTTACAGGGACTACTAGGATGGAGTTACTACTTGATAATGCTACCTTTCAGATTTACATATTACACTCTTCTGGACATATTCAGGTAATCTGGGTAAAATGAGTGGTTTCTAAGTGGTAAATGTGAAATTATGATTGCCTTGCTAAGCATGTTTTTATTTCTCTTTCAGGTTTGCGCTTCGCTTCATCAGGCCAGATCCCCGTGGTCGTGTGACAGACCCCGTTGGAGATGTTGTGTCCTTCATTCATGATTTTGAGGAGAAGTATGGCCGTTCTCACCCTGTATTTTACCAGGGAACATACAGTCAGGTGAATAGAAATATAAGAACATATTTGTTAATAGTATGTTAATATTGGTTTTATTTCATTAACACGTTTGAAGCTTTTGTTTTTCAATGTGTCATTAAAATGTTTAGGCACTGAACGATGCCAAACGGGAGCTCCGGTACCTGCTAGTGTACCTTCATGGTGATGATCATCAAGACACGGATGAGTTTTGTCGGTATGGTAGCTTTACCTTTATTTTACGCACTTTACGCACTCAGGAGGACACATCAGTTGAACCTTAATGTTATTAATGTAGTTGTCTGTTTATGAAAGAGGAGTTAAAGATTTGTTTGTGCATTTCTTTGTAATTTCCCAGCTCTACGTTATGTACAGAAGAGGTTACAATGTTCCTCAATACACAAACGCTGTTTTGGGCCTGCTCGACCAGCAAGCCTGAGGGCTACAGAGGTATGCTGCTGTATAATGTATTCTTTATGTGAAAAGAAGATGAGAAAAAGATTAAACTGGTTAAAAAAATGAATAAACTGCCTAAGACTCTACCATCATGCTAGCCACATACTTTACATTAAATTATTGTAAAGAATTCTATGCTGTACAAGCACAACAAAAAGACTTTACATTCGCTTCCATGACTGAAGTGTGGCTGAATTTATATATCTGGATAGATTGATCATGAAGTGAAATCTACCAAACAAAGAATATATCACTATACTACTTGGTTTGCCATAGTTTCCCAAGCGTTGAGAGAGAATACCTACCCATTCCTGGCCATGATAATGCTCAAGGACCGTAAAATGACGGTGGTCGGCAGACTCGAGGGGCTCATTCAGCCAGAGGACCTCATCAATCAGCTCACCTTCATCATGGATGCCAACCAAACACATCTGATGTCGGAGCGCCTTGAACGGTAATAAGGCCACTGGTTCTGTGTAGTTTGCTGACATACACAAAATATATTTGCCCAGAGCCAGAACTCGCAGGCTGAAATTCACTTTTTTTACAGGCAGATAATGAATCTCAAACTGGAAAAATATGATTTCTGGTGCTGTGGCTGCAGCACTTTTGTCCAGTTTAAATTGTTTTACGGGAACTTTGTAGGGCAATTAGTTAATGAATTGAAGTCTTGAACAACTAAATGGAATTTTATTCAATATCACCCTGAAACAGAATGTTCCTGATTTTTATTTTTTTAATATGCTATATAGGTGAAAGAGAAGTCTTGTGCACTTCTGTCTTTCACCTATATAATGTATATAAAATGTGAGTGTGTCAAAGGACAACGACAAATAGTCCAAATGTACACTTAATCCTATGTAAGTTTTTAATGTTTCTTTCATTTTGTCTGCATTAATTTGCATGTTTGGGAATAAAACCAAGCAGCCGTCTGTCTGATGTCCTTCCAGTTCAAGGCATCATAGTGTAATGAGTTTAAAATATGGGGAATAAGAGTAATTTAACTGTTAACATACACATCTTTCCTATAGTCTGTTTTTTTTTTTGCCTATTGTGCATAGATTTTGTATTGTTAACATATATTTGGTCATTTTAGTGTACTTCATAATTATTACCTTTGAACCAGAAGGATTCATAGCATTAAAACCGACGTTTTCAACTCTCAGGGAGGAGAGGAACCAAACGCAAGTGCTGCGGCAGCAGCAGGATGAGGCCTATCTGGCATCTCTCCGTGCCGACCAGGAGAAGGACAGAAAGAAAAGGGAGGAACAGGAGCAGCTGAGGCAAGAAGAGGAGAAAGTCCGGCAGACGGCTCTGGCAGAGGAACGCAGACGACGAGTGAGTCTCATTTCCTATTAAATCTGTTCAAGTACACAACCAGACAATTTTCATTTGTCGAGTACAAATAAGTTCATATTCTCAGAATCAGTCAGCGACACATTAGTAGTTTGAGCATTTCTAAAATATTTTGTCTTGGAGGGTTGGTTTTTTTTCCCCCCCAAAGTTCTCCACAAATAGCAGTAATTCTCCAGTCTGTGTGGATGGACTGATGCTGAACTGGAACAGCATGTGACAAAGCTAAAATAGTCTTTATGGGAAAAACATGTGGGGATGACTGAACCGCCAGTCTGGACACACATCAAAGTAGACGCAGTTTGACTGACGTGCAGACAAGAGTTCTAAATAAGTTGTGGTTTTCTCTTTAACTTCAGACGCTGGAAGAGGAGAAGGAGAGGAAGTCTGAATGTCTCCCCCCAGAACCACCTGTGGACGATCCAGAAAGTGTCAAAATAGTGTTTAAAATGCCCAACGACACAAGAGTAGAGAGACGGTTCCTCTTCTGGCAGTCTCTCACAGTGAGTACCACTGTTTGTGACCTTGTGTTCAGACCTTGGGTCCAGCGGGGTTAGCCGCAGAGCCTAACGCCTCTTTCTGTATTTTTCTGTCGCAGGTCATCTACGACTTTGTTTTCTCGTTGAAAGAATCCCCGGAGAAGTTTCAGATAGTGACAAACTTCCCTCGCCAAATTCTGCCATGCCTCCCAACCGAAGAGCAGCCCAACCCACCCACGTTGAAAGAAGTGGGACTCAGCCGGACCGAGGTCCTTTTTGTTCAGGACCTCACGGACGATTAACAGCAGACATACCTCCTCTGTGGAAAACTCCTTTTCCTCCATTGCTCAACCGCTCCCTTTTTTTTCTCCCCTTTTTTGTTTAATGGCCGTTATGCACAAGGGATCATTCAGATAAAATCCTCACAGGGGAAAAAATAAATTAACCACCCTGCATCCATTTCTATTTTAGTTGTTTACAGGGTTCCCAGTAGCCTGAAAAGTCTTGAATTTTATCAAATAAATATATCTTGAGGTCTTTCCTTGAACTTGTCTTTTTATCAATGTGCAGAACCTTGTTAAATTCAAGTATGGTAAAGAGGGAAGGGCACGTGGAAGGTGTAGAATGTCGTGGTCCAATTCAGCTTCATTTTTAAAACCAAGGTTCAACATTTACTCATGCTTCCGACAGTGATTAAAAGCAAGTCCGTTTTACTCCTGAAATCCTTGAGGAAGTTATGGGAACCCTGTTGTGAGCAGTGGTTTGTACATATGTTTGATATTTAAAACTCCCAGTTTTTGATTTCGGCTCAGCATCTTTAAACGACCAAATTCCGACCGGTCGCTACGTCCAGCAGACAGCCGCTACGGCTTCTAGTACGAGTGCAAGTACCGTTCCTGGGGTCGCATATAGGAGCCTGGTCTGCCTGTAACATCTTTAATAGGGTCATGTAAAGATGTCATTTTCCAATGAAATTAAAAACATTTTAAAAAAATTCAGGGAGTCGGAACTGATTCACATCCTGAAGAGGAGGCGTCTTTCCCAACCCGAATCAGAGCAGACGGGAGCGGCGTTGGTATACATCATACATTTATTAGTGAACAACCCTTTCAAATCAGCCACAACGATTAAAAAAAATATGATTGCACTACTTGATAAAGCATAACTAGCAACTTTCATTTAAAAAAAGTACAAATCTTAAAAATTTCAAACAGTATACAGATGTATATATAATACACTAACTAGTTATGTTAAATGCTACAAACAATACGATTCCAATGGAATGAAAAATTATAACATTGATAAGAACCATTTTCCTATATATAATATATATTAGTTGTTTTCCCCCAACCCCCCCACCCCTCAATACAAACATGGAAAAAATGAGGTAACTGTAAATGTGCAAGTACCAAAGCAAAAATATCTGCCTCACACAGAACACATGCCCCTGGCTCTGTTGGCGGGTGGGTAGTCCGGTGTTCAGGCGAGGACCCCGAGGTGGCCAGGGAGAGTTAAGAACAGTAAACCACTATCCCACCACAGCAAACGTCATTGGTAAACAATAAATGGCATCTACGGAGCGATCGATCACAAACCCTAAATAAAGTTTAGCTGCTTATTGGAACACATCTTTGCACCACACAAGCTGTGAGATTATTCAATAACTCTTAACAGAAGGACTACAAGACTCTATTCTTAATTTTCGTTACCTTATTAAGTCTTAATGGGAGTTTTTTTTAAATGTATTTAATAGGGTAGCTGGATATTGTCAAATATTTACTCCAAAAATAGTGCTAAGATTAACATGAATAAAGGTATCTATATGTGAACAATACATTTTAAGATATTGATACACAGCAAGAGCCTGACAGGCAGGTACACACTGAAAGAATATGACAACACTTAAAAGAAAATCCCTTAAACGATACTGATTTTCACTGACATTGTTCAGGGGTAGTATTAGTATAACATGCTGTAAGAATACATGGAACCCATGACAAACTATTGCATTCACGCGAGTGATTCTTCATAGCTAAAAGCAGAACATCTAGCACCTTTTCACTATGGCTTTTGATAAACTACAGTAGTTTCAGAGCATGTAAATTTCAGTCGCCAGGGCAGAAACAGTAACACAAAGGAACTAAGGAAGTCTGGATTCGAGACCCGTTTGCTTTTTTTTTCTTTTTCTCATTTTCTTCTCCTATAAAATGATGTTAGCGCAATAAAATCTTGTAGTCATTCAGTTCTATTACAAATGTGTGCAGTACAATGCATGGCAGTTATCAGCTGAGCGTTAACGTCCAAACCCCCTGAACCCCGAAGCCAACTAGAGCTAAAAATCAGTTGGGATCTGGTCGACGAGCATGCATGTTGTGCACCGTTAAATAGGTCCCCGTCCGATTTTGAGATGTCCCCGGCTATAACACACTTGCTTTGTTGTTATTTTCGTCTTGTTTTTTTTTTTTAAATCATGCAAACATCTTAAATAGATCTGGGAGTGAGTTCCTGTAGGTAGAATAGTGCGCGTCATTGGCACGGTTAGAAATGGGAGCACGACTGCGATGTTGAACATATGATCAAGTAGAACAACTAAAGTCAAATAGGTTTGGAATAATACACTTGTTATGACTTGCAGTGTACATTGCTTATTCTTAGTGAATATTAATAACATGTACTGATATTTTTTTCTTGCATGCCTATCTTTAAATGACGTAATATCTATTTCCAACAACAGAATATTGTAATCGGTTATATTAAATTATTTATGGTCTGAGGAAAATGACCAAACTAAATTCAGATATACCTTTTTAATGGTGTCCTTTTCTTTCAAAAATGGATTCTCCTCCCTTATTTTTTTTTAATATACCGAGGCCCTGAGTGATTTTTTTTTTCAAACTTACAATATATGCCAGCGAATAGATATGTACATGTAGGTTAATTCTCAAAGCTGTGGGTTTAACTCATTAAATGGCTTTTTTCTTAAGGGTGGCACACACATCAAAACTCACATTCACTTTAGGAAAAGGAGGAAAAGGCAAGATACCTTTACAGGAAAAAGCAAAGGTTACAACTGCCTGTTAGTGCTTATTGGGGCAGCTGAGAGTTAATGCAAAGCAAAAGTCCATCTGTTGCTATTTAGCCTCTCGCCCCAAGTGTATCCTGTATTTATATATATTTTTTTTAAAAAAAACTTGTTTAGGTGTGAACACAAGCAGGGAAATAAAGGTCTAACAGTGTTTCTATACCAATGAACACTCCAGATTCTGCCTTTTTGCGTCCTGATCGACAGTCGGCCTTTCACGGAGCGTCACCAGTGACCTCTACGCGTGTTTTCAACATTCTTATGTCTTTATCTAAAAGCATTCACGCTGGAGTTACACATACAGTTGCTCTTCTACAACACCATGGCCTAAAACATGACCTAATAAAGTCACCGGAATAGAACTCACACCACACACAAACATTGTTAGTGCTCAAGCTGTTTCCTTCAATGCATTTTCTTTAGAGGATAAAACCAATAAATAAACATTCTCTTTTTCTTTTTAAAAAAAATGACACTTTTAAAACAAGTGGAAATGACAAAGTATTTTCAGGGTTATTAATAGGTTTGTGCTTGTCACGGTCAGAAGAAGGCAGATCTGAACTATTGAACAGTATAGGCTATAGCTGGATATTGGATGTGGCTCACAAAGAAATAAATAAAAAGCCCAGTCTTCCTAAAAGGGGAAGAGAGTGCGTTTAAAACAAGCCACTCTACACATATTGCTTTCTGCACAGACCTCCAGGAGAGGACTCCCATCCTTTAAACACAGTGAGGGTGGAACCACATGCTAGTCTTTACCTTATAGCACGCTCTGGATAAGCAAGCAGTTCTTTTAGTATGCTTCTTTGTATCTTTTTTTTTTCTTTTTTTAATTTGATCATTTTGGTGGCAATAGTTGATAAAAATATTGCTAGTCTGAGTTAACAGTTCATGCAAAAACTAGCATGCTGCCCTGTATCCAGTGGTTACACAATGCATTGGCTCTGTGAACAGGACAAACACACGCGCCCAATTCCACACGCACACACACACACTTGCCAGAGGAACAATGCTGACACGGAGGTTGGATGTAGCACTTGTGCAGTTACGCTAGGTGACCTTGAAAAAGATGCAGTCTATTAAACAGTGACTGCTTTTATACAGCTCTGTTCCAGAGAGGATAATCTTGGGTAACAGTTACCCCACAGTTGCACGTCCCATCGCTTGCAGTCCAGAACATCGGGTTTGAAAGAATCTGCATTTCAACACTGCGTGTGACACGTTCACAAAAGCATCGCTAAATCTAACTTAAGGATTAAAAACATGCACCTACGCTGTTGGCGCGTTAGCTCTGCAAACAGATACTCGCGTTGAAGTATTTTTCTGCTCATTGCACAAGATCTGCAGCTCACCGTCCTCCAGCCCGCTGAACTCACCGCTCTCTCTCCAGGACTTTACTACTCATCACCACCGCAACCAAATCCACTAAATTCAAATGAAACCCAGGAAACAGAAGCAGCAAAATAATGCATTGTGGGGAAACTCTTTGGAATAGGCAGTGGGTTTCATGAGACTCGGACGATGAAGCACAGCAGAGGTACGAGGGCTCCAGTAACATTCCTGGATTACTTATTTCTGAGGGCAGGGCAGGAGTCTTAGGTGGTTAAGCTATACTGGGACAGATTCTGCTGTGTGCAACTTTTCCAGTTCACCGCTCATGACAAGACAGTTCTCACTGCACCTCTCGGTGCACGTCCGATGCGTCAGCCCGGCAGATGGGACAAGTGCGATTGGTCTGAAAGTAAGCCACACAAAACACGGGTTAGGAACATATGTAGACGCTATATGAATGCCGCATTACTGGAATCCACGTACCTTTAACCATTTATCCACGCACTTGGCGTGAAATTCGTGGTTACACGGTAATACCCGAAGTAGCTGCCTACACTCAAAGTCACTAAAGCACACAACACACCTGAGGGGAGGAGACACGGAATGAGAACCATCATTGTGAGAAATGTGAGTTTTTGCTGGGAGAATGAGAGAAGAGCTTACAGCGTTTGTTCAGACAGGTGATTTTCCGCGTTGAACCTGTAGGACGGAAGTTGTTCTATGTCTGCTTTTGTAAGTCCACGTGGTTTTGCCTCACCCAACCTCTCTGCCAGATTCAGCAATGCCTGCAAGGGCAAAGCAGTACAGATCTGCCACATCTGCATATTGGGAGGTGGAACAACCACCAGTGGTGCAACAATCAACATAAACAGTCTGGAGCCAGAAGCTGATGAGTAAAGTAATAAATAATGTAAAGCCACGTTTACCAGTAATGTAATACATGTGATGCATACGTGTTTTAACTACAAAACCTTACACTGACCTCATAGTTCTCCATTTCCACATCATCTACATCCAGGTCCAGGCTGATTGCAGGACCCACTGCAGTTGGAGGCACAGGAAGCACTGACCTGTGCAGATGCAAATGTACAACCTGTTGAAATGTTTGCCTTGGGTGGAGCTGAGCTGAGAATGTGACTATAAAAATCTTTAGTCTAAAACAACAGTAAGAGCTTAACAATCAACAGCACAGATTTAGAGTTGACGTCAAGACTTTGCGCAGTGATATATTGGAGATGTAATTTCACCCCTGTCCAGTAGATGGAGACAGAATAAACGCTCTATCTTTGATGTCAGCATAATCTTGGATTTTTATTTAGCATAAATACAATTTACAAAAAAGAACCCCAAAAAAACAGCCCAAAACATAACACGTTGTCTTTTGAGTCAATTAGCTCAAATTTCAACAATGATGCAGCGAAATTGCCCGTCTTTAAACCACGTCCGTGGTAAAAACTTGAACTGAACATCATACAATGTTAGGGTACTCACAGGAAGTCAGGGAGGAAGCCTGGGTAATATGATGGGGGGGGAGGAGGAGGAGGGAGAGGCTGCTGCAACCGATACCTCTGCCCGCTCACTCGCCGGGGCAGCATGTGGGGATATGGCTGTGGGTAAACACAGAAATACAGGACGCAACACGATCACATTACATTTTTGATTCACTTTTATTCCTAAGCGGTACCTATTGATATTTTTGTGCAAACCTTTTAGCCCTAATAGCTATGCTATTGTCAGTATCTAGGTTCTTCAACAGTAACAGTAACTGGTAAATAACAGCCTTACCACACCGAAGGGAAGCTCTGGATGCAAAGGCTCTTGAGGAAGATACTGTAAGGGCAGAGACGGAGGCAGCGCTGGTGGGTGATGAGAAGGAGAGTAGGAGAATGTCCCTAATGGGTGTTGGTCCCCTCTTAGGTCAACGTCATTTTCTACCCTCTGTAGAGGCTGGGGGAAAAAAAAACCAAGTGTGATGAAACAACAAGTGTGCAAGCGAGCAAACTACAAAACCTGCGACTGTAGGGAGGGCTACTCACCATGCGTGGGTGCTGAGGCTGTAAAGGGACAAATTGGCTCAAAGGAGTAAGGTGCGGTGGCTGGTGGGGTGTTACAGAGGGGGCTGGATGCAATACAAAATGCTCGCTGGAGATAAGGGGCGGAAAGGCTTGATACGACACCGGCATGTGCTGCATGGTGCACGCCTGTATGAGCTTAGACGACAAAAAACAACAAGGCAGACATAAATTTAAGAGAGTCTAAGGTCATTTTCATGTATCAAGTATCACCAAAGGAGCCACCAGCTAACACATCACATTTGCTGTAAATTGGCAATAAAACATGAAAGCATGTAATGAAGAGCAGTGATGAATCACATAAATTCAAAGCACTGGCAGTGTTGCCCCAAAGCATCAATAAGAATCTACTTCAAGAAACAAGCTCGACAAGAAAATCTTAATTCATGTTGCTAAACTTTTAAATGCCTGTTCTGTTATCGACTGTAAGACCTGCACAAGCAGCTAGGTAATCACGAACAGTGACAGACTGTATGGCTGGTATGGTGTGCAACATGGATGCCACTGACATTTGGGCTCTTCCTTTTTAAACTCACAGGAGGAGGAAGGCAGCAGAGCAGAGAGAGCTGTCCGCTGAACATTACCGAGCATGCTGGGAGCTGCTGCGTGTTGCACCCTGGAAGGGGCTGCCCGGTGTGAAGGGGGAACCCGTGGGTCGTCACCGTTGTAACAGTGTATGATATTGGTACTGATCCCTGGTGCATCTTTTAGGAAGAGGAGTAGGGTGGGGGAGATCAGTTAAATCAATTCTCTCAACAAAACAGTTTGGCTGTAGATAACAACTTTTATCTGTGACCAGAGAGCATCGTTTGGATACATCTGAGTTTAGATCTGCACATATTTATCCTTCATCTGTCACCTGGTCGTGTAGATCCACCATGATGGGGCTCTGGTGGGGCAGGGGAGCAGCGGGGTGAAGCATGCGTGGTGGTGTGCTGGTGTGGTTGTACTGTCTGGACTCATCTAAAGGAACCTGTGGGTGGTGTTGGGAGAAAATCAGATGATGGAAGTTCTCATCCTGGACCAGGGAACTGAACAGTACGGGTCTGTCTCGTCTCCCCCAATGGTGTCGCTCTGGTGGGCTGGGACATCACGCCAGAAAAAAGGAATAATTGTCAATACAGCTGCTCAGCAGGTCAGTACAGACTTTCAATGATTAGCAAGCCAAAATATCAAAAGCTGACATTGGTTTGCTACTATAGGTTTCTTACAGAAAATGTATTAAAGACATTTTTCATGTCTGAGGTGAGGTTGGAATTTTACCTTCTCCTGAGATGCACTGGAGCGTTGCAGGGCTCTCCAAGGAACCTCCTTGGATTTAAGGGGGCTGTTGGTGGCAGCCTATTTACTGCTATTTCCCATGGTCGCATTGGTGACGTCGTGCAAACGAGTCACACTCTGGGAAAGGAAAACTGTACAGAGGAGGCACTTGTATGTTGCCTCTGATTGTCGTAACCCTGTGGAGAAAACAAAAGGGACAAACTCAGATACTTATAAGGTCAACGGAAACCAAAACAAAACCGTGCAATGCAATTGAATAAGCCACTATGTAAATCAGTGTTCTCATTGTGCTTTTGTGAGTAGTGCATATACAGGAAGTCAATTATTTTTCCTAATATAAAAGGGTTGAAATAAAAAGCAACTTATAATGTTTATTGCTCTGAACCACTGTACCATGCTTGCACATTACTGCATTATGCAAATTGTAAATACACTATATACAGCTTCATATTCTGTAGACTGTTAAATATTTGCTTGCAAAGACAAAGATAATGTGCTAATTTTGTGTCTCTATTGCTGTTAAAGACTATTTCATTTCCTCCAGGTCTTAAAAAGGTCATCCATAAATCTATGACCATACGGCAATTTTCTTAAAAAAACATTTGATGTGTCAATTAATAAATGACCGAGTCTACTACCCGGATATAAACTTTATTACCCACAATAGTCTGCTGTGCAGCTTATATCATAAAAAACTAAGTATATTCTGCAGGAACATTGTATTATTGTAAACCGAGTACAAAAATGATAATGAGACTTCTGTATTGTAAAATCAACTACACTCATAAAAAAAGGTCAAAATCTAAAACATTCAGCGTCGTCAGTAGGAAGTTTAATGTTTACTACAGTGATATGCATTCGCCCATTACAGGTTTACCTAATTTAAATATAATTATGCAAGTCTGCTAAAGCAGTAGTTAAAATCTTGGCCACCAACAATTACACGTATCAATGTATCCTGGGATTCACTATGAGGCTAAAAATAATGTAAATTCGGTGTTTTTAAGGCTAACTATGAAATGTGGTAGCTTCGGGGCTAAAGTGAACAGGGGTCGCTGTGGCCTGCCTGAACAAAAACATGGAGAGCCATGTGCTCCAGAGACAAAGCAACAACAAAAGAGGTGGTGAGCAATCACGGCGTCTGGCTACCAGACAATTAACTGGACCACAGTGCTCCCAGCGTGTCTTGCAAGACATTTTTAAAGCTGTAGACAGATCGCTTTGAAAACGATGTGTTCGTTGGTAAAACTGTTTTATTTCTCAAAAGAAAAATACGTTTGCATATTCGACAACCGTGCTGAGGGAGAGCGGCTAATCTTAGCCATGCTAAGCTATCGCTTTGTTCAAGCAAAACCAAAACCTACTCAAAACACAGGTTTAAATTGCAGATCAACCAGCAAGTTTGCCATTCTGGCACCTGAAACTTCAGGACTTCCTGTTTTGCTCATGTAATGTGTTACACACACACACACGCACAGGAAAAACCGTTAGCTAACAACAGCTGGACAACAGATACTTTCAGTGAGTTTGCTTGCTCGCAGTATTTGCATGCGTCGATAGGTCGCGTCCTATCGGGTTATCCTAGAGTGAATCCCCGCTGAACTGACAAAAAAAATCGCATATTGGAAAGAAATCTTGTATTGGTTACCTGAATACGAACCAAGCGACGTTTCCTCCAACTAATTTCCAACAATGTCGCTGCGATTAGCTTGCTATGGCTAGCAAGCTGACACGCGCTCTCAATTGCAGTGGACAAATATCATCGGTGTGTCCAAATCGCAAAAAAAATAACGTGTCCGGTAACGGCTTCGTCGGAGCAGGACATGGAGTTAAAGACGTGCAAATGAAGCTTTAGCTTTCCAGCGATACAAACTCTTCCTTGGCGCGAGCATTTCGTTGACATGCATTGTTAGGATATAAAGCCACGCCCCCCTTCGCAGATTGACCAATAGGAGCGCAGCTCTGCTCCAAACACTTTGGCTTCAAACAATTGCTGCAATGTATCAAAACAAGCGTTTCCTGTTGTTGAGTGGAGCTTTTAAAGAAAAGGCTTTTTTAAAAATGTCAACATCCACAACAACAATTTTTAACCAAATGCCCCGAAGCTAAATGTTAAAGGAAAACTGTCCGTCTTTGTCCTCCTGTTTACAACATGCTCTTTTATTCCATGCTACCATGACATTACTTACATGGTCATGTTGCTTTAGAATCTGGTGATGTTATTGCACATGGGTTCAAATTCCATATAGTCCAGTAACAAATTAATTAAAATTAAACTAATTTCAGATATAAAATAAGAAAAACAAGATGATTTTCCTCCTTTTTTGTATCAACGAACTTGTGCCCACACAAACACACAACTTGACCCACAACAGGGTAGGGAAAGGACATGAAACCACAAAAAGGAGCCATAGGGGATATGGAGGCACAACACACCTCTTCGGAAAGAATAAAAATATGTTCACAAAGGGGGAAGAAAAGTCACTGTTTTTCATAAACAAAGAAAATAACCAGTTTTGTAATTTGTCCGTTGATTTGCAGACCTTCACCCTGTGCAGCAATGTGGCAATTGCACTGCGATGTATTTCCTGAAATAGCACGCCATGGAGCTGCGTGCTGACTTCCTGTTTCAGGTGATATGTTAGAGCGGAAGCCTCAAGTGTGTGAAGACAGATTGTAAAAATAGATTATGTTAATATTCCTCAGCACCCCTACAAAGTGAAAAGGTCAAACATTTTCAGTGCAAGCACCTGCTAAAATCCAGCTTTAACATCACTATGCTGAAAAAAAAGTTTGGTCTCCACTGACACATCTGCAGTATGGCAAAATCCCTTCACGTGTAAGAATTCTGACAGTCAGATAACATTTAGCTGTATAGAAAATTTTGGTTTGCGCTCCAACATAATCACCCAGAATGTCTGTAGCTCTGCTGTGGCCCATAGCCTTGACTGTCACTTGAGGCCATGGTGTCCTGCTGTAGTCTACCCAGCTACCCAGTTATGTAATATTGCACTTGCATGATCAAGTGAGAAAATCCTCCATCACCTGTATAAGGCTGTGACATTCCTCAAATGTTCCACAGACCAACGAATGATGCCACATAAAAATATTAATAGCATGTTTTCCCCATGCAAAACCTCCAAATCCACCTCGTAATAAGTGTTTTTTTAAATAATAATATTATTATTAATAATAATAACAATAATAATAATAATAATGCTTTTTTAACGCTTTACGACGAAGCATTTGAACATATCTCCTCTTCTTAATGCACTTACACATCCATGCAGCCAATAGCTGCACCAACACGGCAGGAGCTATGCAACTAAACAGACTAAATGTAAACATTACAACATCGCTGTCGGTAGCAGCAAAACAAGGAGGGGCTGGAGGTTGAGGATGACAACCCGAACAACCCGTCGAGCCGTCTGCCAGAGACGCGCACCGGGGGTCCGCCAAACTCGGCAAAGACGAAGCAACAACAAGTGGAGAGACGCCCTCACCTGATTGTTAATATGCGAGCATCTGATCGCTGTTATTTGCCTTGCAATGTTCACATCTCGTCAGGTTAAGTGCGGCATCCTGGTCAGCTGTTCCCGTGTGGAACATTCCGTGGGTCTCACCACTGCCGTAAAAAAGGTGCCCAGCGTCAACGCTTCGGTCGACTGGGCCGAACCACCCGGGTGTTTCGCGGCTTTGTCGCCTGCTAGCACTTCAATTTTTCCCCCTTTGTCGAAGATTAGTTGTCAGACATGAAATTGCAGCTCGGCCGCGGATTTTATTTTCAGCTGTGCCGCGCTACACCCCCGTCCCTGCGTCTTTCTGGAGCAGAGAGCACGCCCGCCGCGCTGCCATCTTTACCGTAATCGACTGAACGTTCTGACCCGTAAATATAGGGTCGCCCATTTTTATGTTTTACTGTACAATCGATGATTGTGTAACACTTTTTCCATCAGTAACCAACAGCCATGATGGGACTAAAATTCATTTAAAAGTCTTGATCCGAACGGATGAGCAATAGTTCCTCTCAGCAGGCTGCTCCCAAAATAACTCATCCACACATCCCACATGTTGGCATTAATTTGTTGGTCTGCTACCCAAAGAACCCGAAGAAGGTGATTCACCGTGGAGCTAATCTCGTCTCTTAAATTTCAACCAACACGACGATGTATCTTCTGTTCTCCTTTTGTCTAAATTATATCAGAAATCTGTGATGTAATAATCCAGCCCAAACAACTTTATTCGCGCAACATGTGAACGCACACATTTAAATAAAGTAAAATAAAAAGTAGACAAAACAGTGTCTTAAACCACACAGACAACGAAAGACAAAAAACCCCACAACCCTTTCTTTATTATGTATGTATGTGAGTATTATGAGATTTAAATGTTTCTAGGGTGGGGGTCATTTTAAAAGTCAGTGCTCATATATACATTTGAAAGAATGTGAAAAGCAGAACAGCAAATCCAAATGCATAAATATTTGCACTTTTAACACACATTTGTACATTTTTTTCGTCTCAAATTAGCATCCCAAAACAAGAGAACACTCGTTTGAGACAACACCAGATCCTGCAGGAGACCTAGAACTGTCCGGGAAAAACCAAAACGTAGCCACTCTCACCCTGCTGCGCACGATCACACCGCAGTGGTGGGTTTGGGATTTACTACCGCAGAGAAAGTATTAACTGTTATTTAACTTTGTTTAATATTGTGTTCATGCAGAGGTGGAAAAAGTTGGGTATGTGACCAGCAGGTGGCGCCAGATACATTCAACCGAGTTACAGTTAAGAGGGATTTTATTCTATTTTAGTTTACTTTAACCTTTTCTATATCTTAACTAACAAAAGCGCAAAGCTAATAATGACCAGGTTTAACCTGGAGATGTTTTGTGTCTTTCTCAATATAGCACGACATTTCTCCATCCTCGAGTTTTGCATTTATGACTTTACTTTGGATTCTGACATTTGAGGTGCAGGCATGGGAAATGCTGCAGTGACTGCGAGGCACAGAGCAGATTACATGAAGCTCTGTGACATGTTTTATCTCCAGTGACGTGAAATTCAAACACTATTAGGTCATTGTCGCCTGTCTGTATTTCTATTTCCTGAAATTAGTTTTATTGCATGTTCTTACATCCCTCCCATACTTTTATTGCTGGGACATGACTGCTGATAGTCATAAACCAAAGTCTAATTTGACTGTGTGTTAGAGATAAATTCTGGGCTGCATGGGTGAAGACATTTGGTGATGTTTGTCAGTTGCCTAACTTCCACACAAACCCCACTCCGATCGGCTCAATTTCAAGTTTACTGGCATCAAAGAAGTTTTAGTAATATAAAGGCGTCTTTAGCCAAGCCAGCACCAGTTCTGTAGTCGAAGGCCAGTGTCAGTCCGTTTGGAGGTGACAGCAACGGCCGTAATTTGCTATTGGTGAAAGATTATTCTCAACTGAGATTTTGGTTGTTCCCTGAAATGTTCTCACCATGGTTGCCGCAGAAAGTTTAGGTCTGTTTCTCACCTTTGTTGATTGTGCATGTTCTCTCTGTGCCCGCATGTGTGGGTTTCGACTGGGCGGATTTTGTTTGTTTGTTTGTTTATTTAGTTTTCCTCCCACACTTTTACAGTAACCAGAGACCCCAGTATGAGTGTGGACCTGTTGGACTGGTGAGCAGTCCAGGTCCAGCCTCACACCCAGTGCCTGCTGAACTCAACTTTATCGGGAGGAATAGATGCTCTCACTAGATCCAGTCCAGCCATCAAGAGCATATATTCGACATGATTGGCTAACATTTTATCCATGTCTTGCTGTAACCAGTATCAGTGACCCTGGTGTGAATGTGAGTAGTTCCCTGTCAGACCACAGTTGTATGGACCCCACTTTGTTTAGAGACAAATGTCTGGTTATGAATGATGCCAGTCAACCGAGGAGCAGAACCGAAGACAATCGTTTGTGTGGTCTCATTAAGAGGACAAGCGTGGAGGGAGGGCATATTTACTGGAGCTCATTAGTGAAGCGCAGGGATTTGGGCCCTGATTGGTTCCGACACGACGCGCTTTAGCAACGGTACTGGTCTCTCTGGATCTTCTTGGCAGGTGGAAAGAGATTCCGCCCGTTCCCATGACTACCAAAGCGCCCGCTCAAACAATGGGACGGTTCTGATGCCAGTTCTTGACGATGATGAATCACTATGGCACGGTTCCCCTCACGGGCGAGCAGCGACGGGGTGACGGGGTCGTCTCTAATTACTCGTTACTCTCACAGACACGTGAGAGCGGACAGCTCACAGACGGTCCCAGTCTGGAAACTGGAAAACTGGGGTTGGTTGACTTAAGTGAGGTGCGTGTGGATCTATAAATGGGAAGGTGTTTAGTGCGGCCCGGTAAATCATTCATGTTTTACAGCCGCAAGACGTAATCACAGGAAAGAGACGGAGCCAAAGGTCTCATTTTGCATCCGTAAAGGGGAAGCTGCGAATGCCACTCGGTGAGTCTGAAGTTGCATTTTTCTTTCTTTTAATCAAGTGTGAGCAAAGTGAATGCAAAAAGAACTGACGCTGTGGGCAGGACGGCCTATGTGATGTTCTCTTCTCCAGCTCACATTTGTTCTTCCCTTTCCTCCTTTCCTCAAAGTGTTCTTACAGTGCAGACGTGCTAATGTCATAGGGGTTTTGCTTAAGTCTTATGTTTTATTAAAAAGCAAAACATTTCCCTAATTTGGGTTGTTAGCAGTTGCCATAAGCACCCGCCGATGTGCTGTTAAACGTCACCCCAGAGAAGCTGACGCGCCTCGATCAATCGATCAATCGATCAATTATCGCATTGCTGTTGTCTTTCCTTGGTGTACTTTTATAGTAACTATAGTTGCTGGCTCTAGGAGAAAGAAACCAAATATGCACATGCTTGACAATGTTTTCCACTTTCTTTCTTTATTTATTTCACATTTTAACTTGGGAATTCCTTCCGCCCTCATAATCCTGGAGTTTGGTGCAGTTTATTGGTCATAAAATGAGGATCTACTGTATCTAACATTCCTCTTTATTTGCAGGGATGGTGGCGGTCACGTTGAACACGTTGCTTTGCCTGCTGTGCTTTGTCAGCTTCGCTGATGGTGAGTTCACTTTTAATTAGACCGATTTCAATTTCTAATCATCATGTCTTCACATAATCTGCTTCTGAATGCTTCCACAGCCAACATGGCTCCACAAATCAACAAAGTACTCTACAACGTGTGTGAAGACACTCCTGTAGGTAAGCTGTGTTTGGAATATTAAAGAATGTTCCTTCCTCACATCATTCATCAGCAAATATATGTATTTATATTTGACCCATTGCTTCCCCAGGTGAAGTTGCATTTGTTATAGACGTAAGTGATCCTGAAAATGACCCACTGACATTTGAGCTCATTGGGCCAAACTCTGGATTCTTCAGTGTGCAACAAGGCACTGGGAGAGTATCTGTCGATCAGACACTGGATAGAGAGGTATGTTGGCTATTTTATTTAAGTCTGTAAAGCAGATCCATGCGGGTTCTAAATCTCAGCTTTTCCTTTCTTTTTTTTCAGAGTTCTGAGGTCATGCCACTCACTGTTCGTGTCTCTGATGGTCCCAACAAAGTGAGTTCCTGTTCATTTTCAACTGGTCTTCCAAATCACAGTGGATCATGTACTATGTATGTGGTGTGTTTCAGATACAAAGAGATCTAACTATCTTCCTAAAAGAGGCCAATGACAATAAACCCATATTTCAGCAGTCTTCATATGATACGAAAACCCCAGAGGTCAGTCGCTTCTTCGATTTTTCTATCTTCTTTTTTTTAAACAAAAGCAAACAAACATCAAGATTCAAAGAATTATTTTGAGTGTTTTTTGATTGGAATTGGTTTTTTTCTCCCCCCCTCCCCCAATCAAATGAGTCAGGACACTGCTGTCGGTGCGTCTCTGTTCACCGCTCTGGCCGAGGACAGAGATCTTTCAAATGCAGGTGCTGTTCGTTACAGCATTGACGAGGTCAAGCATCCTTCTCTTTAAATAACTGGCTACTGTTGGTCGTCATCTTCCATAAAGTCAATTATCATTATTATTTTTTTAATTCATTTTTCAGGTTATTCCAAGCAGCGGTGTGAATCTGTTTCGCATCAACGCATCGGGGGTCGTCTGGTTAAATGGGGGCCTGAATTATAATACCCTGAGCACTTTCTATCAGCTTAAAATTAATGCAACTGTAAGTAGATTTGATTTCATCATCCATGACAACATTCTTCATAGGAAAATAGCATAATTCCATTCAATTGAGGACATGTGTGCATATCCAGACATGTCGCTACAGCTAACTTAGCATAGAAGGTGCTAAGCTAAAAGCCAATAACTATGGATGTCAAGTCATGTTTTTAAGACCTTTATTATTATTAATCCAAATATAGAAATAAAAGCATCCTTTACCAGCTATTCTGTCTTTCTTTATTTATAGGATGGAGGAGGCCGGTGTTTTTATAACGAAACAAATTTTTGGTCAAATGTGGTTTTCTCCTTCATCACCATTGTGGACGTCCCAGATCTTAACCCAATGTTCCTCGGTCTTCCCTATGTAGCATCAGTTGAAGAAAATTCACCTGTGGTAAGTGCAGAAGGGTATTTTTTTTTGCTGTTCAGTGGGTTTAATGGCAACTGAATGAACTTTTCTTCAACAGAACCATTCAGTGTTTACAGTCAACGCATTTGACCAGGACAAAGGAATCAACGACGCCATCATCTACAGCATTGAAGGTTGTATTCACCACCGTCAGGGATAATGGCCATTGTTGTTTGCATGTGTTCAGTAAGGTGTTGTTTTCCTCCACATTGTTTAACAGGTTCAACAACAGAGGGCCTGTTTAAAATCTCAAGCGACGACGGTGTCATTTCTGTAGCAGGTCCAATTGACAGAGAAGTTACTGGTGACACTGTTAATCTGATTGTAAAGGTAGAACTCTTATTTAAATTTGTGTCATTTTTAAATGGCAACTGAATTGGCAAACACAATTAAACAGATACGAAGCCACGGCCTGCAGGTGTAGCTTAGCATCATGCTATTTTGTTGAACCTTAGGCTACGGAGTCCAAGCAAGATGTCCATGGAGTGTTTGCCAACACCACAGTGCAGGTGCAGATCAACATCCAGGACGTCAATGACAACGGGCCTGAATTCTACAAGTGCGGCTTCTATTGTGTGAATACAAGTCACTTCACTGGAGAGGTCCTGGAGCATTTTTTGGGCTCCATTTCCATCAATATGACGGTTAAAGATCCAGACAGGGTGAGTAGAAGTACAATCACCAGGACTCCGGAGCCAAAGGTCTGGCTAAGAGTAACACTGACAATCTTTCCAAAGACTCCCAGAACTCAGCTGATCCTGGAAGGAGAGGACAAAGACGTGTTTTCCGTGCAACCTGAGTCTCTTGTATCAGGCATTAATGTTCAGCTTCAGGTGAAGCAGCCTCAAAACCTCGATTACGAAGTCAAACAGCAAATGATTCTAAAGGTACGTAAAACTATGAAGAGTCAGTTTGTCATTTTGGAAGCACTTTGGGTTGATTTTTGCGACCCTTTGGTGGTTTAGGTGGTCGCCATAGATGAAGGAGAAAGCAAGTTCCGGTCCACTGCTACAGTTACGATCAGCATCATTGATACCAATGACAACAGCCCCAAATTCCCTAAGGACACATATAAGCTGTCCGTGCCTGAACACGCTTCTAATGGGATGGTGATAGCAAATATTACCGTAAGTCTTGCACCAACTCCACTCTTAGAGAAAGTTTACGGTACATCGCTCAGTTTGTTCTTCCTTTCCCAGGCGGAGGACCCTGACACGATGGACCGAGGCAACATCAGATATAGACTCCTTCCTGACAGCATGTGTGTCACCTGAACCGAACTGGTTTTTAATCTGCTTGGTCGTCTGTCAAGCCTGACGCCACTCAACAAGCTCTCGCTCTGTTTCAGACTGCAGTACTTTGACGTCAATAACCGCACGGGCGCGGTTTTCGTGAAAAACAGCACCCTGTTGGATCGCGAGGTCAGATCTTTGCACTCAGTGACTCTGCAGGCAAGAGACAGCGAAGACAACACGGGCAGCACAGAGTTGGAAATCACCGTCACCGACATCAACGACCAGTACCCAGTCATCAACAGAGACTCCTACCAGGTGTTTGTGAAGGAAGGAGGGGACTTTAATCTAAAGATCGAGGTAATAAATGTTTAAATATGACAGGAACAGTTTTTCCATTATGGAGACACGCAGGCGCTGGTTCGCTGAAAGAAACTTAGAAATTGTTACAGTTGGAAACCATAGCAACAACGGAGCCTACAGTCGCGCCCCATCTTATAAAGGACATTGAAAGAGGTGCAGCTAATGCAGATGTAGAATTGCCTTTTCAAACTAATGGATAAAAATATAAAAGACAAGCAGCAGGGGGCGACCGCACTGATGCATGCTGGTCTGGAAAGCTCCCTATTGGTGGAATTTAAAGATATTGATATATGTCTTATTGTTTTCCTTTTGGCCAGGCTACCGATGCTGACATGCCTAACACGTTGAACAGCCAGATAGTGTACGCAATCTCACCGAGCACGTACAGCGATAACTTCACCATTGATCCGAACAGCGGAGTTTTGACAAACAGCAGCAACCTCGATCGTGAGTTCCTCGACTCCAAACTGCAGGGGAGGGTCGAGCTTATAGTAACAGCTACTGACAAGGGCACCCCCCCATTGTCTTCTAACGTTACGGTCATTGTTAATATTGAGGTAAGTATCCAGATTGTGTTTCGTGCTGGTTTCTGCTGATGTTGCCTAAACGTTTTAATTTTTAATGCATTCCAGGATATTAATGACAACATACCACAATTTAGCAATGCCTCCTACACATTCTCAGTTAAAGAAGGGCAGAAAGGTATTTACCTGCACCAAGCACTTTGTTGTGATCACAGCGTTGAGGCCGAGCATTAACTGCATCATTCCATCCCATCAGGAGCATATGTTGGTTCAGTGTACGCTGAGGATTTGGACCAGACCACAGAGTTTAACCGCATTTCCTTCAGCATTGTCGACGGAAGCTCCGGCAGCTTCATCATTCGTTCCTTCGCTGAGGACGGCCGAGGCTACAGGGGTGACATCAGAGTGGACCCGGACGTCGAGCTTGACTACGAGAGCATCCGGAATCAAACGCTGCGCATAGAGGCAGCAGATCTGGAACAGAGAAGTGCTGAAGCGGTGGTGAAGGTGAATGTGCTGGATGTGAACGATGAGAGGCCCGAGTTCGGGCCCATAGAGCCTGTCTCAGTGAAGGAGAACACCAACAACACGGAGACCGTCGGGAAATTTACAGCTTACGACAGAGATGGAAATCACTCCCTGTTGTATGAACTGGAATCCATCCAATGCAAATGCAACGACTCCATGACGTCCTGCAACAGTTTTATCCTGGATACAACAGGGGAAGTCAGGGTGAACCCCAACAACCTGATGGACTATGAAAAATGTGATCAGGTGCTGATAGAAGCTCAGGTGGTGGATCAGTTTACTGAGAAAGGAGAGAACAACAGTGCCAAACCAGGTCAGTATTGGTCTTTAAATAAGCATCAGATTCAATGTCATGAGCACAGCTACAGATACATATGTCACTTCATTGATTCAGGGCTAATGGTGATCAACATCGAAGACGTTAACGACAACGCTCCAGAATTCAGTTATTCGGATTCTGTTTTTGGTGAGTTTATATCTGAGTCGGCACTTGAATGCTGTTCTCTGTGGTTGGTTGGTGTGTAATCCCTTTGTGTTCTAGTTGTGGTGTCTGAAAGTGCGAGTAAAGGGACGTCGGTCGCCGGAGTCACCGTGAGTAAGAATGTAAAACAGTTGTAACCTGAAGTATAAAATATTTTGATCGTGATTAAAGTTTTGCTGTTTAGGCCACCGACCGTGACTCGGGTCTAAATAGGCAGATGGAGTTTAAAGTAACAGCAGTCCAATTTCGGGACAACAACGATCAGACCAATACCATGAGGATCCTGTTTGAGGCCATCACCACCCAACAAAAGGACTCATATGTTGGGATAATCCAGTGAGTACAAAGTCAGTCATCCACAATATGCTGCCAGATGACTGATACGCTCCAACCGTACATCTCCATAATCGCGGTTTATTGCAGCCTCGCTGACATTTAACAGCTCTGTGGGGTTCAAAGGTCAGCGGAGTTTCTGTCAGCTGTCATTGCTGGGATTTACATAACTTGTTGATGACAACAGACACTAAACTGCTGGGGAAAAAAAGAAGAAAAAAAGGTTGTTAATGTAGATTTACATATTAAAAAAGCTGAGCAGTCACAACCACAACGGACAATCTGGTCAAAAACAATCATAAAATCAGCTTGTCGTGTCGCGGCTGAAGATCCTTGTGCGATGGACTGAAACATGTGTTTGCTTATGTGGTATCGTCTCCAAATATACCTACACGCAGCATTTATTATTTTTCATCTCACAGAACCACCGAAGGGCTGGATATGAAGCTCAAAGGGAAGTATGTGGTCACGGTAACTGCGACTGACACCGGTGGCCTCTCCACCAACACAGAACTGGAGGTGCGTAACCTGAATGGAGCGCTGCAGCCAGACGAGATTTCAGCTAACAGACACACGTTTCTCTCCTTTGCAGATTTTTACAGTTGATGAAACATATAAAGTGGAGCTTGAATTTACATCCTCGGAACAAGAAGTAGAACAAAAGCTCGATAAAATCATCAAGTTCGTCTCCTCACACTTGGTCAACACTTAATTTTGTCCTGTCATTTTATATTCATTTTCTGATTTGCACGTTTTAGTGCGCTCACTGCTGCCACCAAAGCCGCCATTGAAATAGTTGCAATCAGGTCTGACACCGCCATACTGTCCAGGCAAGTTTGGAATAATCTGCCTTTTCGTTCGGACTTTGTCCACTAGGTGGTGCTACCGTTCATGTCACCTCTCATAATGAAGATTAATTTCTTTGCAATGATGAAAGATCTATTGTTTCAGGGCTTCTGGTAACACTATCATAGTGGCATATTTTGTCTATGCTAATGGGTCTGCTCTCACCTCTGCTGAAGTGGAAAGGATGCTCTCTGCTCCCGAACATTATCTTATCCTCGGGCAGCTCGGCCTTAAGAACATAGTATGTACACAAGTATTAATATAAAACCAAATACAAATCATTAATACTGATAAGGAGTTTTGCTTGTGGTTGACTTTACTGTATTCATCTGTAGAACCATATATTTTTTGAATGAGACAGTAAATGGTAAATGGCACAAAACAGGAAAGTTTCTACTTTATTTCAGGGTAATGTGCCAATAGTCACAACAGATGCGAACCCTCTCCAGTACATTCTGCTGGGAATCGTCGCAGGCTTGGTTATCGCACTGGTCGTCCTCACCACTACCCTGTTGTGCACTCGCAAAAAGTATGAAGAGATATTAAATCTATGTGTTGATGTGATGTGTTAAATTTGATAGAACATTTAACTAACAGTAATACTAAAGCCAAAGTTGCTTAGTGTGTATTTGCAGCAGTGTAAGTGTTTATGAACCAGATGACTTTATGCCGTAGCTATAAGAGGAAGCTGAAGGCTGCAAAGGCCTTGAAGTCTGCTACCATGGTGATATCTGACAACCCAAAAAATACTGCAGTGGTGCCTGGAACCAACAAATACACCACGGAGGGGTCAGGAGTCACATACCTTAAAATGTAACGGTAATTGGAACAAATGCACATCTCTGACAGCGTGCTGTTATTTATCGCCAGGGCCAATCCTGTTCTGAACCTCAACATTGACACAGCTCTTGTTCTGGGCTTGGACGAAGAGACCTCTGATGTGGACAAAGTCAGGTACGAACCAACACATATTTCCTCTGGCATCTGTTGATGCTCGGTTGTCGCAGTTTTTATTCAAGCTGGATGAACACACTGACGCATCAGTGCTAATCTGGGCATGTTTCCAACATTTTATCCCAGTGTGGATACTGTGACGGAGAACTAGCCCTCAGTGTTTGCACTGCAAACTCAATGTGGAGTTTGGACTTTTATATACCGGTAATAATTTATTTATTTTTTAAATCACATCTATTTCAGCCTCAATTCTATGGATTATGATGAAGACTCACACTCCCTCCCAAAAGAAACTGGTTCTGTTATGGTGAGTTGAGCAATAATTCAAATGAATGGTCTAAAAAATATCAATTACAATTTTTTTTTAAAATATCATCCTTCTTCGATAAACTTCATTTGCCACAATTAATTGATGCAATCAGGAATGAATTACAACTCTGATTAACAGGAGATATAATCTTCAGTTATATATTTATGTCGGTAAAACATCAAACAAATGACTATACAATTCAATACATTCATTCATCACGGAAATCACTGATACTGGAATATTCATTTACTTCTCTCACCTGGTCTTCATTAGCACATCATTCAGGAGGAGGATGAGGTGGAACCACCTGAGTATGAGGAACCTCTGGGTGCAGCGCTGGCCTTGCGGGACAAAAAGAAAGACAAAAACGCTCCTTCCCTGGTTTTAAATAATCCTGCTTTTAGCACGACTGACCTGTGATGAAAACAAATGCAGAGACTGACACGATGAATGTACTGCACGTGGCCTCTCGGCAATCGCCTTTGTGCCGAAAAACTTACTATAAGAGACAAACAAGCCAAATCTGAGATCTTTGCTCCATGGAAACAGTACAGAGGCACAGCAGGGATGTTTGTACAGCAGATTGTTTGACACTTCCATTACGTTTGCAGCAACTTAATTGATATTGAAGTAGAGTAGCGTTAAGAATGATCAAAGGAGGGGCAAAAAGCTATGCTAGAGGTTCATCTGTACCGTGTCTCCACAGCTGCGGCTGCATATTTAAAACGTCATTATTACAGAACAGCAGGTTATATCTAAAGGCAAGCAATGGGGAAGCCAACAACTGCTTTTGTTGCACACGAATCACTTTATTGTTCTTTAACCATAATAAGCAACACTGAAAACCATTTTTACCTTGAACTGAACTGAATAATATCCAATGCAATGATAATTCCGGAGATGATGCTACTGGAAAGAAAATCCAAAAAAGATCAGTACAGACAAGCACGATATATTTTATAATGTCAATGTATGAATAAAAGGGTTATGTATGAAGACAGCTATTGTGTATAATTTGTCAGGATTTGTTTTTAGTTTGAAATGCCTATATGTCTTTATAATAAAACCTCGAGCAGTGTGACTTCCTGCAAGCAGCTGATTAAAAAGACAGATTAATCAGACGTTAGTGCAGTTTGTAATTAAAACATATTTCTACCAAATGTTGATTTCTATGAGGAAAACATCAAAATCACTGACAATGTTGCCACTGAACTAAAACACTTTAGCAATTAGAACTGTCACATGAACTGAGTTACTCATAAGGACATTAGAACACATAAAGTTGCCAAGATTAAAAAGACCATCTATACAGATATTATTGATCTTGAAAAAGATGATGAGTGTGCTCCCGCTTAATGTTACAAATCATGGCACCACATCTAAAAAAACAGAAAATAAGACATAGAAAGCCGTCATAGTCAAGGGTTCTTTTACACACAAGGCAACACCGACACCAGTTTGAACTATAATTTCAAAATAAAAGCCTTAACCAAGTCCATCACTCATTTCTCAAAAGCTAATTAGTACCATGGCTTTATATTATACGAGGCATTAAAAAAGGCATCAACACCTAAACTGGATCATGAAAAGCCCAAAGGGCCTTCAGAGAGTTCTCCACATGGAACTCGGATAAGGGCAACAGTCCAGTTAGGCGTGGCTGATTCTCCGACGTACACTGAAGATGTAGGCCCACGGTAAATGCCTTTGTGCTTTTTCTGCCACATGACAATGTGATCCGCCTCTCCAGATTGTGATGGAATCCATCAGTTGGTGAATGTTCCTCATCGCCGCTCTGACTGCACCCACCTGATTTGTCAGAGTCACTCTGTGGTGTGTGCTTTGGCACAACAATGCGGCTGCTGCATGTTCTCCATCATCTGACGGAAGGGGTTTCTTCTGCGCTGGCTCACCTCTCCCCTGTCCCGTTGTCTCCTCTTTCCCGCCCTGCCTTTCCCCGCCGGCCCCTGGATGGACTCAAGCGAGAGGGGCTTGGCCGAGGGGTTGAGTGGAGGAGGTGGGGGCATAGAAGGCTGCCTCTTCTTCATCACCTGTTTCTCCAAGTGTTTCTGGATGGCAGAGCCCAGCACCGCCACCTCCACAACTGCCCCGTACACCTCCCACGTCATCCCCTTTTCATCCCAGCTCACCTCTTGCACCGGCTCCTCGCACTTCTCCTTACAGTTCCTCACCTCTTTTGAGTCATCTTCAGCAAGTTTCACTTCAGATCCCTTCTCCTTCCCTACTTCCAGTACCTCCTGCTTGGCCTTTATCTCCACTTCTATCTTCCCTATGCTGTCTCCCTCCTTGATGTCCGGAAAAGTTGCGGCCGTGGGTGTCCTCGGTGTCATAGGTGCTGTGGCCACGGAGCGAAACTCCACCTGCCGACCCACCTGCAGTTCGGCGTCTTTGGTCTCCATCCCCACCACGCCACACTTCCCGAAAGAGCTCGGAAAACAGAAAGCCTGATCACCCTCAGGTGGCGTCATGGGGCTGGTGGCGACCGACTGACACTGCACCACCTCCAGGCTCACCTGCGTGCGGATGTTGTGGCAGCCAAACGGAGCTGGAGATTCGGGGACAGAGGGCCTCGTCACAGAGGCATCTGTCGGATCTTGATGTGAGTTTTCCAAATGTTCGGCTTTCACATCTGCTGCTGCTTCAGAGGCAGAAACCTCTCCGGTGTGATTTGTGTTGGACATGTCCGGTGCGTGTGGAATGTGTCCCATTCCATCCACATCCTTCACATCCATTACACCCTCTTGTTGTTTACGTTCTTGCAGTTTGATCACGTGTAGCTCTAACAATTCCTCCTCCTCCGCTTCCTCTTCAATGTTATACTGTGTCACTGTGATTGTAATATCTTGGTCCATGCTGCCCAGCCTCGTCTCCTTGAGGGGACCATTCTTATCTTTCAGACTCTCTTGTTTATCTGTTGGTCCGGCTGCACTGTCAGAGCTCTCTGGACGTTCATTTGACCCATCTTCACTCAGCTCCTTTGATGCGTTGATCTCTGTCTCTTGTTGGCCACGTTTTCTCTGTTGCTCGCTCATTTCCACTCCCTCCCCCTTGTGTACCGCCTCCCTCCCGACGACCTCTGGAAAGGCGCAGCTGAAAGGTGTCTTTGGGGTCATGGGAGAGGTGGCGACTGAGCAGAACTCCACCCGGTGACCAACCTGTCGGTCAGCGTCTTTTGTGTCAGAACCAGAAAATCTCTCAAGGGAGGCTGGGAAGAAGAAGGAATATCCACCTTCAGGGGGTGTCATGGGGCTGGTGGCTGCCGAGTGACACTGGACCACCTCCAGACTGACTTGTGTGCGCATGTGATGTTGGCCCTCAGGAGCTGGGGAACGAGGATCATAGGGGCCCGGGGTGAATGGAACAGGTATTGAAATATTCTCAAGTTCTGCATTTTTCCTCTTTAGGTCTTCCTCCTGATTGTCAGCATCTGCATCACCAGGGAGCTCGGTGGAGATTGCCTTGTCCTCATTTGTGACTGCAGTTTTATCAGCTTCAGGCTGCTGCTGCAGAGGAACGGGCCCAGTGTATGGAAAGGTTTTAACTTCTATAGAGTCTGATTGATCAACGTTGTTACACACACTGTGGGAAATCTCTTTGAATATTGGATTCTTGTCTCCCTGTTTATCGCTATTTGCTTCCATGTGTGACCCTGTCTCGTATTCTCCCGCATTCGGTGCTGCTGGACTCACGCTGGTCTGAGTTCTCCCAGCGTCAGTGCTGCCATCTGAGCTTCCCACACCGTGTCCTTCATCCAGCACCTCGCCAAGCTTGTGGTCTTCCCTGAGTCCTTTCAGGTTTTCCTTAAGGCTTCCCATGTTTTCTTCTGCATCAATGTTGTGCAGCAACCTGTAGGACATAACACACCACTGACAAAGTGTATGTGAAATGAGGGGAAAGAAAGTATTGTGTAACAGCACACTACTAGAATGAGCAGCAGCGACCGTGACAAATGTGTCGTCAGACAGTATATCGATAAAGGACCCAAACACTGAGCAGTCAAGTTAAATCACTGTGAAATTATCAAGTTGCTTATTAAGAACTAGGGACCACCAATCTAAATGAGCCATGGTTGCTCAATATATGGATGATGCAGTTCTACCAAATCACGATGAGATCATTTAGCCGGCCGATTATAACAAAGAAGACACCAATATCCAGAAGCATTGTTCTTCTTTAATGGTTTTGATGCAGCTTGGTGTTACCGAAGCATAAAATCATGCACCACATACACAAATAATGTAATATAAAAAACCAAACAGGATAGAACAAAAATTTCATACCTCAGCCCTTAAAGTGAGAGTAAAGCCTGTCCATACATCGTTGCTGAATTTGGGTCAGACATAGCAAATCTCGCAGTTGATCTGGAGCTGCATCTGTCCACGCACCTCCCCTGCAGACTGATAGTGATTGCAGAGGCTACAGGTTTTTCTCTAGAAGAAACTGTCTTCTGCAATCCTCTCTCTTTAAGCTGTGGCTCTCTCTATTCAAAAGCTTCACATTTCCAGTTTCCCTGGAAACCACGGTGGGGTGCTGGCAGAGTCTGGTAATGGAACGACAAAATATGTGTTCTGCTCTCTGATCATCAGTAAATCATAGTAATTAACTTGATCCTCTCATAGCAACACAACGGCAACAGCCGAGAGCGAATATATGTGTCATATGGGGCAATGTATGGCTTGGGTATGGGTATTTAAGAAATGGCACCTTCACTATAGACAAAAGTTTCGGAGAAGATGAAGGATTTGTTATCAGTACTTTAAAATAAGACCACAGTGTGCTCGTCTCTGAGTCCATGCAGGTGCATTCATAGCAGGAAAATGATATGCTGGAGCATCATCGAAAGTGAAGCACTTGTCGAGGCAACCGGAACCAGGAAATTTATGCTAATTGGTTTTAATGGAGAAAATGTATGAATGTCAGAACGTAATGTTCTGAGGCAGAAAGCACACAGAGGAATATGGTTCTAACAACTGAAGCCTGAAGGACGAGGAGCTGTACCTCCCACACCAACAAACATTTATAATCCACCCTGTCTTATTCTCAAGTCTCTTCGCTCTGCCTCTCCCCTCTGTGGACACAACACTTCTGCCCTGCCTCTACAAAGACGAGGGCATTATTTTCCATACTTGCCCCTATTTTAAGAACCTTCCTTTTCGTGTTATTTTAGAAGCGAGCCGTAGTGTGGTCAGAACACACTGTACAGATATAAGTATTCTCATCATCAATTCAAAGGCTTCCACCAATCACACGCTGGCAAAAAGATCTGTTGCTTAGCAACCAGCTAGTGTGATGCCAGGAGGTGTTTCTACTGAGGGCCCAAGTAGACTGTTTGGATGACATCCTGATCAGAAACTCTCAGCATGCCAAAGGCCATCTTTTCTGTGTAGTGGAGATAACCAGGACACACACCTCACATTTCTATTGTTATGGAGACTTTTATTGACATAATATCTTACGCAGCTCCTTACCCTAATGCTAACCATTCCGACTGACTCCTCAAACCTGAACTTATTCAAATTCTAACCTCAACCTTAAAACCACATTTTAACCTGTAAACAGTGATTGTGAGGTTGTGAGGCCCATCAAAATGGCCCCACTTTGCTAACAGAATGAGAATTTTGGTACTTGACATGAAGTAAATGCGAGGACCCACACGCGTACAAACACATATATGGGTGCTGAACAAACAGCTGCTATCAGTTATCTACGTTCAGTGTGACAGGATGTCACATAAAAAACACACACACAATGGAATGTTTTTATTTTACAAAATAGTTTCAGATGATTAAATCTAACACCAGAAAAGAAACACAGATGACAAGTGAATAATTTAAAAAAGAAAAGGAAGATTTCCTTGGAATGTTAGCTGAAAACATAATTATATTTCTAATTATAATGAGAAGACATTTGCTTTGGTCTGCCTGACCCACAGCTTGCCAAAAAGCCCCACCTTAGTACAGCAGCTCAACTGGTCTTGAACCAGCTCTGCCAGCTTGCACTAACCAGGTGAGCTATATCACCTGGCTGATGACCCCAGATATAACTCACCATAGACACACCCATCTAAACACCCCCTTCACCACCCAATCAGGTAGCTTCTATTCTCACACCCCCAAAATAACCAATCCAGCTCATACACACACTTTCCCTCCACAGATGGCCCTATCATGGCCTCCTATCAGGACATTCATGCCAGATTGGTTAATTGACCTGTAGGGGAGGGACTAACCCGCCTTCCCTCAACAGTATAAATACCTCAGTATTCGGCTGTTCTTTGGCCTCTGGAAACAATATCTTCAGAAAAAATCAGGGGTTCACTCTTCTGTCTCCTGTTTTTAAAATAATTTTTACCTCATCGATTAGAGGGGATTTTATTTTTTAAAATTTGATTTTCACCATTGCTTTAATTAAAAAACGAAGTCTTCTTGGAAGCTGCGAGGGCAAACTAGCCCTTGCAAGTAACCCCGCTTCCATTCGGAGGAACTGAGACCAAAACCCTCATGGTTGAGACTACGAATTGAGGGAGGTTCTGTAGCTCACACTTGTTGAAGGAGGATTGTTAAGCCAGAGGACACAGGTTCATTACCTGCCAACCCAACGAAACCAAGGCTTTTACCTCAGCGAAGAAACCACCAACTGTGACACTATAGAAAAAGAAACCTACATCTTCCAATGGAGTATATATGTTTGCTCGATAGCACAGGCTGACTGATGTGCAAAGGGACATGGGTTCAATTCCCCCCACTGTATCCTTGTAGAGCTGCGACGAAAGCTCCCCTGGGTTATCGACCACCTGCGGCATTAAGGTAAGAGCTGTCCATCTCCATGATTTATTCACAAAGGGTGATACCTGTGCATAAATCTATACATGCAAACATATGTTCATCCAATAGGCCACACATATTAGGATGGCAACAGAACATGCACCACCTCACTCAGCCAACCACATGATCCAGAAACCAGAACACACAAGCAAACAGTATTTTAAACTAATTCGGGCAATACACCATATGGGCCAGACTCAGGTGCATTTCCACCAGGGTTGTATACCAATTACCAGACTTTGTTAAACCATCTACACCCACTATGGACACATGTGATAAAATTCACAGCAATATTTCAAAATCCAAAGTACAACTTCTACTCTCCACCAATACATTACTATAGCCTCTGTAGCCTCATACTCTCACAACTCCACAACACTACAAATAACTTCAAATCCAATGGACAATACCCTACCCACTGTTCCATAAACCACAGAAGAACTCCAAATATTGCCCAAACCACAAGCCCCCTCTAAACTGTTCTTTCACCTGGGTCCATGCACATTTATTATAGAATAAATCCAGCAATACTGCTCCATATCCTCTCCTCCAACAGCCACTTCCCGGACAATGGCTAACAAAGTTATTGACTTGTTCCAGACCACCCTCTATCTACACAACCAGAAAAATTCCTCCCAGACCACCAACACAAAACTCAACCTACAAAAAGAGGCCCGATGAAACCCCCACAGACCGCTGGACCAGCAGACCATAAATCTACCCCACAAACTCAACAACAGATGACTCCCCCTAAATGGTCCGCAGCATCTCTCCTACACCATGAACATAATCCACCAGGCGCCGACACATCCAAACCACAACCACCGAAGGTCTCGGAGGGTCAATCACTCCAAGTACCAACTCCAATGACGCCATTTGCCCAACTGACAGTCTTTCCCCTTTGGAAAAACCTACTTGCCACCATCAATAATGATGACTGGGTCAGGTAAGGTCAATCATGACCATAATCTAGCCGCCTCTGAGCCTCCCACTTCACACTTCGAGGCTGATATCAAACCTTATTCTTGGAACAGGGACACAATTACATATATTCGCTTTAACAACCCCCTGGGGTATTTGTTTTTAACCAATGTTGGTGTCTTTTCCCAGAAATGGAGGTTCAAGGGCTTAGCTTTTTACTGGGGTTAACTTGTGGGGTTGCTAGATCACTTTTCAATATATTATTTATTCATTTTTTTAATTCGGCAGAATATGTTTTTGTATTGTTGCTCGATTGTGTATTTTATCATGATGTGAGTTGGCCATTTTAAGGACTTGGCCTTGTTTGAATCCCCTGATCCTTGCTGCTCAAACATCTGTAGTTCATGACCCTGAGCTGTCCCTGGCAATTTAGGACTAGTAAATGTGAGGACACACGGACACACACAAAACATTTACTTCAGTTATCACCACGGTGTTTGTCATGATCACACACACACACACACACACACACACACACACACACACACACACACACACACACACACACACACCAACGGTTTGGTATATTTTTATTTCCCAAAATAGTCACATGTGATGAAATCTAACATCAGACGAGAAACACGGATGAGAAGTAAATATTTAAAAAGAAAAGAACTTTTTGTAAAGATTTCCCATGGAATGTCAGCTGAATATATATTTTTACCCCCCCACCCACCAATGATTTGCTGGACTGAAGCCTCGTTGGGGAGCTGTTTGCTTTGGTGCATCAGCCAGAATCCACATTTTTTTTCACGGCTCATTTGCCATCCACTCTCCGTCCAAACTCCTTGATGGTGTTTGCAGCCTTGTCTGCAGCTTTTTCGATGGTCTCTTGTGCCTGTCTGCCAGCTTCCTGAGCAGCTTCAAAGAGACGTAGAAACAAGCATCACTGATGAGACTTGATTTGAATTGCATAAATTCTGACGTGTAGTTTATCATATTTGTGCTTACAATCTGAATAATCAGCTTTAAGCGAGAAGGCTACTAAAACAATATTTTTAAAGTAATTTCAGCACCTACTGTAAAAAAGCATCCATAAATATGACTTTGCAAACATTTCCATCCTCCTGGCTTTTCAAAAATAGTTGTTCTAAGCTCAGGCTGACCAATATGACCTTTACCTGTGTTGGCAGCTTCTTTGGAGGACTCTGCCACCTGCTGCACAGTCTCTTGAGCTGCCTGCACTGAAACACATCACAGCAAATCAAGCTGGAAGAGCTCCAGTTGGATGTTTTTGTGAGATACTAGAAAATAGAAGCCTGGAAATATTTGATACATGTATATATTTCCCCCCAGTCAGTCAAGTCAAAACCAACATTTAGGACCGGATCAAGGCCCATTTAGATCCTCTCTTCTCTACCTGCAGTGTCGGCAGCTCCTTTGACAGCAGTGTGGCTCGTTCCTTTCAGGTTCTCAAAGGACTTCTTAAAAGAGGCCATGGCTCCTGTCTCTGTCCTTGCAGCTTGTGTCCATCCATCTGTGCAGACAGCAGCCGGGCACGGCTGTTTAATACCCCTCGTTTGAGCCCAACACTACCGACCCTGCACGTTCCAGCTGGATTAACCCGAACAAAACCCGTTCAGAGTCCCAGATCAGACTGGCATCCCAGCAATGGCAGCGTTATGCCAAGAACAGGAGCGCAGTCAGCAGATTTTATACACCCCCTAATCAAACTCTCTGAAAAGGGGCAACAAAAAGGGCCATGGCTGAATCAAACCTGGTCTAAGACACAACTTCAGTCGAAAAAACATCAGTTTTTTAAATATGATCTAACACTAACAGAATGATTTTTGTTGTTTTTATTTACAGAGGAATGTATGTCTGGCTTTAACACATAAACCCTTATACTGACGTCCTGCAATTTAAAGCACATATTGATGTGACAACCATTGTGATTTAAAGACATAATATATTGACTTCAACTTGTTAAAATCTTCGGTACACACAAACACGCCCACACACAAACATGTATACTCAGTCCAATTCAAGCAGGTGGTCAAAAAGAATGGGCTCACAGGCAACTATAAAGACACAATGTTTTTTTGTTTTTTTAAAAAAAAATCAAAATAAAGTAGCAGAATAATCTTAAATATTGTGAAATTTCAAAAGAAATGTAAAAATAAAGAACCCACGTACAGGCATTGTTGACACTGAAGAGGATATTATTGTTTTCCATATCTGCTTGCAACCGGGCATATTTATTTTTTCCACTCCCAATGTCCCATTGGAAGATGAACATCTATTGCACATTTCTAAATACAGAAACACACGAGTACAAAGTCACAAGCCACTCTTGTCTCATTTCATTGGGAGGGAGTCAAGGAAAGGAGACAGAGTGAGCAATTCCTACATCTCAAACACCTACATCCAACACATTACATTAATAACATGACATTTACAATATATAGTCATAAAAGATTTGTCTTGAAGGAAGAACTTTTCAGTGGGAATGCTTTTTTTTCTTGATTTCTTTTTTTTGCCACAGGAGGATAATTGTAATAGTTTCAGCATTTGTCCTTTTTATTATTATAAATATTATTGTGCTGCTGGTTGGATGGCGGCTCGTAGTGACGCGTTTACGCCTCTGGCTCGTAGTCCTGGCTCTCCTGTGAACAGAAAAATAGAGACTTGAGCTTAAAATGCTTTGATCACACAGAATTCTTCGGAAAAAACTGATTCTAATGGTGTCTTTCCATCACGGCGCTAAGCACTTGTGCTGGTGCAGTGTCTCTCTTTAGCCGGAAGGGGGCAGCAGCAGATCCATCCTGTCAAGGGCACGTCGTGAGCACATTCCAGCATGGTCGCAACCCCCACACACGCCCACTACGCGCACGATTGTAAATAAATAACAGCACCTTGATGAGGTAATGGGTGCCATATGGTAATGGATGCCTATGCACCCGACGGAGATATTGAATGAGAGGAAATTTTTTCTGACTCTTGGGTTTGTGCTGCAGCACTCCGACTCCATATTTACGGCAATGCAGGGAAAGCCTGACATTACCCACAGTGCTTTGCGGCTTGCGACGTCATCACCACACCCATTCAGAGAGAGCTCACACATCACTGGTGTCGCAAAGGATGGGGGAGGGGAGATGAAATGTAGGAGGAGGGACGGACAGAAAAATGGAGAAGGGCGATAGAAGATCTCTTTTCCTTCACTTTTGATTTGAATACCTGCGTATTTAATACTTAAGCTGATTACTATGGCACTCTTCTGATGGGGAAAATGAAGAAAAGATGAATGGAGAGAAGATCCTTTCCCATGACTGGATACTTTCAGTACTACTAGAAGATTATGCAAGAGCTCATTTTAAATAGATTAGGATGTTCCAAGAAAAAGATGAGCTTAAGAAAATGTCAGACTGGTGCAGTGAATATGATGACTGTATGTACAAAATCTAATTCCAATCAAATTTAATTAGCTGTGAAGGCTATTTTCAGTTGTATGGTTACTCTGTCTGTTGCACAGTTCCAGAAATAACCATGGGCATCTAACGCCCCCCCCCCATCCCACACACAAATATTTGTTCATCTGTGTTTTTCTGTATTTTAATGGCAGTTGAATCGTGTGCTGTGTACATGTAATGACATGCATTCCTCATGGGTATAAGTGCATGACTGGACAGGAGAGCCCCAAACTCTTTCCCTCGCCATTGGCTTGACTAAGCCTCTGTTTTCTTTTCCCAGTAAACAATTACTTGCATGTGCGCTGCAGAGATTGCGTGGAGCAGAAGTGGAGGGCAAGTGTGGAGTGCTATTGAAATTCAATACGGAACAAAATGTGTAACCGAGCGGGGTTGTTGAATACTGATGAGCTTCCATCTGCTGTGAGTCAATGGATTCATCTCAACAGCAACACAGACACACACATACACACACACATTATTGGAGGAGTCTCACCAAACCACAAAAAGCTATTTACAGGCTGATCAGAGACATGCAGGAAGAAGTAGTCAGTTGATTTTGTGTACACGGATTACCTGCTGGGACTCATCATATGTCTCTCCTTCTGGGTCCAGCATTGCCTCTCCCTGGCCCTCCATGGCCTCCTGCCCATACTCCTCAGGCTGCAGAGACAAAATAGAGAACAGCTCTGTGGTGACATAAGCCATGACACATATTTGTGAGTGGACTAAACACAGATTGTTTTCTGCATTCTCTCTATAGTAAACAAATGTTGTTCAATGGTAATCCAGAATCTGCCACTGTTGGAGAGGAAAAGCATCCAGTTGTCAGGAAAATAAACATCCAAAGCTGTTTCTCAAAGGTTTTCTTCTCTCCCAACTTTCAGAGATTTACCACAAAGCCCATAGGAAGAAGAATTCCTTCTAGTGTCCAAAATGTCCAAAATCAAAGTTGAAATCTAAAATGATAGCCTCCAAAGTACGCCCACCCCCGAATTTTGAATATTCCCAAAACATTTCGGACTCCAGCCTCATCAGATCACGTTTTAATTTGACCAGCAGCCGATTGATTTGAGCCCCCTGAGTATTAGCATGTTCAGTCAACAGTTTGGCCTTAAACAGGGTGTTGTACCTGAACACCACCTCACAGAGATGCTAACTTCACCAATTAAGTGTTTGATCAGCAAATAAAATATTAATGATTTGAACTCCTTTGCAGTAAAATGACTAAAAATAAATGACCAATTTTGATCCCAGTTAACCAGAGCTGATGAAGAAAACAAACAGTGGCCTGACAGCAGACGGCTGTGCCTGCCTCATCACGGCCATAAAAAACAAAGCTAGTGGGTCAGCACACATTTATTTTTAAACCCAGCAGTAATTGAGTCAATTAGACCAGAGAAGATCGTCCTATAATCCCATGTTCTACGAGAAGCCGATGCTATTGCTTTAAGCCGACAAACGTGATTACCACTGCCTTAAGTGCTGAATAATAGGAAACCACCACAAAGAGGCATCTAATCAGCCAGATCATCTTCTGGGGAAAAGGGAGCACAATAAAGGACAGACAGAGGAGCAGAGGGGGAAGAAACAGTTGGTGTTTCATTTTACTCATTGCTTAAGCTGAAGATAAAGCCCAGTGTCAGTCAGATGTGATTCAAATATTATTTTTAAATGAAATGTGGTTTTGTATGAATGCTTTTCTTTATAATTCCTGCAGGACACTCTGTCTGAAGAGCATTCATGTAACCAGTGTAGCAGTGTGCTGTCAGGGTGTTGCCAAACCCAGTTTTATCACTTGATAACGCTGTTAGGGTTTTATTAGACCAGTTATCAGATTTACTTGATTAGTGACTCACTGGAGAGGGTTCAGCTCTCCAAATAAGGCTTTAGGAGAGGCCAGGAGAATTCCAGTTTTACAGGGGTTGGGGGGAGGAGCATCAGTCGTAATAAGCTGACAGGGCTGCAGAATAATTTAGGCAAAAACTTGGCAAACATCCACTGCGCTCTCTTGATTTTTGTTCCGCATCTATGGAAAATCCAGTTTGTTCTCCCTCTAGGTACTATTTATTATTATTTTTAATATCAGCCACGATGGGCACTGACACAGGGAAAATAAAAAGCAGATTAAGCTTCATCGTGATGTGCAGAGCAGCATGCATTTATTATTAGCACATGCAAACAGCACAGTGACGTTCCAAGTGCTGAGCATGTTGGATGATGTCATTTAATTCTCCACAACCAGGCTTCGAATTACTGGGGAAGTTCAATGCGGGTTTTAATCCCTCAAATGTGATTTGGACCCTGCAAAAGTTTGGAGGGTAGCTAGATATTTGATCAATTTCATTAATAAATGTTTGGTTACATAGTATTTCCCAATTCCTGTTTATTATGCAAGGAATACTCAAGGCAACAGGATTTCAAACACCCCTTCAGTGGACTGTACCATTTCTGTGCCTTCAGAATTGTTTGACTTGACATTACTTGACTAGCATGGCTCCAATACAAGTCACCCTGTCTTGTCCTGAACTAGACGGTGACTTCACCTCTATCCATTTATCTGCAAACTTGTCTTCTGTTAGCAATCTGTCAGTTTCTCAGCTGATATCATGAACGGACATCTCACAGACATGGCTGCCTCCTATCTAGATTTTATTTTTATTTTTTCACCCTGTTTTCAGTTGTTTGAAGCACATGCCATTCGAAGTGGACAATCTGCTACACTAACTGCCAGTGTGGACAGTGCCAATTTACTTTAAGTTGGTCTTATTTTCCCACTATATCTGGTAATATGTGATCTTTCTTTTCTCCAGAATTGGCTACCTGGCATTTGCTAGGATTGCAGAAGAATGTATGCTACACACCAGAATTGCATAATGATACAGATACGTGTGAATATAAATTCACGGCTCTTGGCTGACACTGTGCATCGAGTGAAACTGCCACCCCCCCCTCAAATGTGAACGCTGTCCACAACACAGCCGAAATAACGAATACAGTATTTAAAGTCTGTAGCAGTTTGCATCATAAAAACTGACATCAAATCGAAATGGAGATAAATTTATCATTAAAAAATATGAAAACAACTGCTGTTTGTCTCATATGTCGTTAATGATGATGTTGATGATGACGTATTGTTATGTTTGTATAAAATATATGTATGTACTGCAATCTTGTAGTTTCAAGCTTGTAAAACTTTAATTGTACTCCACGACACCAAATGTTATGCCGAAAAAATAATGAAAGCATTGTGTGAATGATTTTTAAACGTTATTTATGTGTCAGACAACCCTCACAACGCCACAGTACGTTTGTTAGTTGCTGTATTTCATGACAGCAGCAGACAGTAGATACATACGTTCATGTCAGTAGGGAACTCGTCTTTTTTCACCAGGCCAGTGGCTGCCACAATGTTTCCCATCGCTCCAGTGGTCTTCTCAGCCACTGCAGGGACACACACCGTCATGCATATAAGGTTCCCTCCACAGAGTCAACGCACAGATTGAAAGTGTCGTCTCTGTAATTTCCACCCTCCCCATCAGCATCGCAGTTGTTAAACAAGGGTTTTGCAGATGTAACATTATTTCTATCGATCTCGTTCCACTTGTTTCTATTTTTTATTTTATTCACAGAAATGAACTCAACGTATGAGAGACAGTAAAACTCACCTGTGCCCACGCTGTCTTTGGCTTTGTTACCTAGCATATTGCAATAAAAGAAGAGGGGAAAAAAGGTTAGAATGGGTAATAGCTCTTTTAAAGGTTAACCCACTGTTATTTGCAGTTGAGCCTAACATTTCCTTTGTTTATATAGAGCAAACTTTATTTAAACGTAGAGGAACGTAAAATTTCAGGCATACAATCTGAAGCCTCATAGGGATATAGTAAAAGAACAGCTGCTGCATTTTAAAAAAAAATGTTATTAGCTATTGTTGGATTCACTCTAGCTGGATGGTTAAATGCGGTGAGGATGTTTTACTTGTAAATGACCTGAGGAACAACACAAGTAAGTAAATACCAATGCATTTCTCAAGAGACGCTACAGAACAGCAGCGGTCGAGTTGCTCTCTCCTCTCTATTAGAAACCACAGAACTCCTTATGCTTGTGATCTACGGCAGATATGAAGCATTTGCTACACACTCCGTCAGTCTATTTGGGTTTCACTGTTTGCCTCATTGCTATGATAACTTTTTCATCCTCTTTTCTGCTCAAGTCACATAGGTGGCTGGGATGCTAAAAGCCAAACGAGGAGTGGACTGGTGATAACGTACAGCGCTACAGCCCTAAACCAGCACGTTCGAATCAGGTTACACTACATTTGGACCTGTAAAATCCAAATCCATTATGTCAATTTAGTGATGGAAAAATGCCTTAAAACACCAGAAGAGCATTAGCATCAGATAGTAGTGATGCTTGGAAAGGTTATCACCACTAATAACCATGTAAACCTGCTATACATAAAGCGAGTCTGTATTACTGATTTTGCTGCTCTTGGAGTGGTCCTGTACAAACACCAGAGCCTCTAATACAACAGTTGTGACATTAATTTGCCATGGAGCAGGCCTTTCTGTCTTCTCCCTCTCCTCCCTGCTTCATGCAGGCTGATCGCTCAGCTGAGCCGGGTGGGCGGGCTGCAGCAGCTGTCAAAAGGTGGGCCGCGGCCCTATCGGATCACTCCTACCCCTCCTCCAAGAGCAGCCTTCAAGCAAATCATATGGAGCTTTCTAGGCCAACACCACGCTCGACGAGCGGCACACAGCAGTCGTGCGCGCGCACACGTACAGGCAAACACGTCACAGGAGAGATCAGCAGGATGATGGCGTGTGTGTTGTGACAGCGGCGTCACATGTTTTAATGGGAGGGGCAGAAATATGAATGGATTTTCTTGAAGGCTGACACCTTTATGTGCCTGTCTCCAGGCCCTGGGGTTTGGAGACTGCTCTAAAACATTGAATGGATGGAACTAATCGCTGCAGATCCCTCCTGAGAGACTATCTCAGCTGTCAGAGGGTGGCGACGCTGGGGTGGGGCTGCTTCAGTCGACCAGACATGATCAGCTGTCCCAGCTCCCGCCCCTGTCCCTATTTCAGCCGGTCAGGTGAAAGGACACACGGACATTCAATCATATTTTTACCCTCTATAGGAACTGGACATCGTTTAGGAGACGACATTAAAATGTTGATTTTAGAACGATACTGATCAGCTTTGGTAGGCTGTTGTAATCTAAAAAAGGGCTGCGTTTGAATTCTAATACTCTTTACTAAACTAAACTAATTTGACTTACTGTCTTACACATTAACCATCCAAATAAAATGGATTTACTAGGAAAGACCTGAACTTTAACATTTTTTACCTCTCATGGTTGTAAATTAGGCCTTACTGTGGAATATAATTGAAATCATGCCATTATTCAACCATTTATTGGAGCGCCTTTGCTGCAGCAGCAAAATCATTAAATCTCTTCTCCTCTGAGTTGTTCCTGCTCCTGCATACAGCAGGGACATGATCAGCCTCAGCGGACCCACTTGCAGGCGTTCGCTGATCATCTTACCTACAAACATGACTCCTTCTTTAGTCTTCTCAGCTGCAACTGCAACACCTTCCTTGGTCTTCTCTGCAGCCACAGCCATGCCCTCTTTAGCCTTAGACAAACCCTTCATAAACACATCCATCTTGGCCGAGCTATGGAGAGAGAGAGAGAGACAGTGAATCACTGCCATCACTTTGCAAAAGAAAGAAAAGAAAATTTCAATTTAATGGACATTGGCATGCCGGCTCCCTCACGACCCATAAGCTTCCACAATCAGTTATTTCCAATCGTTTCCTCTTTAGATTAAAACCCTCTTTAATCGTGGGCTTGAAGGTAATGGAAGGCGGCTACGCCCCTTGTGGTCGGACCCTGAACTGCAGGCATTTCACGCTGTAGTAAAATCCCTGTGTTCACTCACGCACGCAAACCCCCCTTTTCCACATCCACGTCAAAGCATGAAATATTCAGCTGCAGAAAGAGTTCAATGAAACGGTGACATGAAGATGGGCTCATTAATTATGGCTCGAGTGAAAAGCAACTCTGGGTGGCAGCGAGATGACAGCGCATGGGAGAAATGCGCAAGGCCCGCTTTTAACCAACCGGGTTGCATTTTATGCTAAAAGGCTGCGTTATGTTGCAGAATGTAGCTGGGGGGAGGATGGCAGGGGTGACATCCAGAGATTGTCCGATCACGGGTGCGGGGCCATCAGCGTGAAACAGGCAGCAGAACAGCATCCAAAGGTTGTCGTATAATCTTCACACTACTACGTCCTTAATGTCGCCCCTTGCTCACGTTTTGCGACCGGGGGGGGGGGGGGGGGGTTGTGAGCCACGTCCTTTTCACGAATATTTCCCGACATTTTGCATGTGGCTTCCACGCTTTTAGCGGTGCAACCAGAGCCTCCGTAGGACGACGCTAATGTGCCTGATCCTCAAATGGGGGTGACCTCTATGTGCATCTAAAATGACGGGGAGAAAAAGATGCGATCGAGCTCTTACCTGTTCCCAAAGAGCCTTGGACTTTTCCCCTTATGATTCGGTCACGCGGTGGAGACAAACAGACGTCTGAACGGGATATATTTGAAATGATCAGTGTGTGGGCCTTCCTCGGGACTGATCTCCACCAACAGGGACGTCCCTCTTCAGAGTGCGGCTGAGACGATCCCCCCACCCCACCCCACCGCTCTCTCTCTCTCTCGCTCTCTCTCTCCATATTCATCATCATGGCAAGCTTCCCTTTATTGCACTTCGACCCATATTTCACACACAACAGATCTAATCAACTTTTCTTTGAATGGCTCTCCGGGGATCCATTTTGGATCTGAATGTGCTGCCTCCATCTATTGCACCCTTAAAACTGCGGCCGTTGGCCCCCATCTACTGTCCTGTTCAAAGCATCATTTGTTGTATTCTTAACTTCAGTTAACCAGTTTTACATCAGTAGTTGCGGTGGAGTAGGTGGTAGACTTAAACACCCATCTTCTTACCCCCGTGTGTCCAGACCCGACATGATCGAAGCTGCAGGGGCAACAGCAGGATCCTGTAATCATGCGGTGAAACCGTGCTTTTCGGTAGAAAACGAGTCATATTTGTTCAAGTCAGCAATGTCGAGATTATTGTCAACAACCAAAACGAGGCTTTAATTTGCAGAACGTCAGTTTGACGGAACACAGCGATCACGATGCAGCCGATCAGATTCAGCTGCAGATATGTGACCAGTCGCCACAGAGGTGGGGATCCACATTTCCACATTCTTTACCGGTTCAAGGTGGCTTTAGCAAAGGGTTAAAATCCGCCCCCCCACCACCACCACCTCTTTAGTAAAAGTGACGATATGCTAGTGACGTCACTCTCGTCGTAGTGCTCAGTTTTGAGGAGAACCCCAGTGTCGTTTTCTGTCGGTTCAAAATCAGGTGAGCAACAGCACATATCGAGGTTTTACCCCCTAACTAGCATATAAAGAAGGAAAATAGACGAATGTGTTGCGCCGTGTTCATCAATGTTTGCTTTACACAGAAAGTTACAGAGAAAAATATGGAGATTTAAGGAGACCAGCAGATGTTATTGTATAGAATTGTGTCTAATAATCGTCTGACTGATTAAAAATTAACGATAGTCTCATCATTCCTAATTTTGTGGGCATTATTTTACACTAAACCATCAGACACTGTCCATGGTTCTGATCAGTTCCGTGTCTCTGTCCATGGTCCTGATCAGTTCCGTGTCTCTGTCCGTGGTTCTGATCAGTTCCGTGTCTCTGTCCGTGGTTCTGAGCAGTTCTGTCTCTCTGTCCATGGTCCTGATCTGAATGGCGCTTGTGCTGTTCACCTACTTTACATGAAGCTCGTTCAATGTATTTCGTCTTTAAATTACTTGTGTTACTGTTACGTCACATAAATTCATTGTGTTGTGAGCTGCTGCCCTCTTGTGGCCAGAACGGAACATGGCCGATTCGTTCATATTTTCTTTTTTGTTTCTATTAAACACATGCACGTTCTTAATTCATTTAATTCTAATTTATCATACTTGATAGATAGAAATACAGTTTGAATAAACTCACATGCAAACAAAAATCTCAAAGCAACAAATTTGGTTAGCTTTTACCATAACTCCCTGAATATATTCTATAGGTGGAGGAAAGGTTGTATATTCCCATGTTTGATTAACCTTGTTACAATGTACTGTTTCTATTTAGAACAGCACGTTTTTCCTGACAGCAATACACGGCATGATAGCTGATTTATTTTACAGACCTGCCTGCAATTAATCAGTCCAGAATTCAAAGGTTTGTATCGATTTAATATCTATAATCTTACTTTCAAGAAAAGCTGCAATAGTTTGTGATCACTGATGTTCTTTCCAGATGATAAACATGCTAATTAGTTATCATATATCATATTGATACCAAAACAGTTAAAAATTATTGATGGGAATGCACACATTTGGAAACACAGAACTAAAGAATAAACTGGATATTTGAGACTATTTTACTGATTTAATTTGATCGCTTACCAGAATTTTGATGTTGTCCACAGTGATTAATGTGCAGATTTGTCTGCATGTTTTAGGTCCTTATCCAAATAAATCTGCAGTCTGCAGCCTTCTTGCAGACTGATTTAGGCTGAATTGGACAGTTACTTTATGTTTTGGCAAAGTGATCCAGGTGAAAGTGATCTGCAGAGAACAATCTATGAAACATGCGTCTGAATATATCAACATTTTTTGTGTGACAGTGGCGAGGATCATTTTTAGAGGAATAAACAATTTAGCTCATATGGATGACTAGAGTTGAAGGGGAAGAATCAAATAAAAAGTCACATAAAGCAAGTATATGAGTAAATTTATTTGGTTACTTGTAAATGTCCAGTTCACACAGAGTGAAATCAACCGCTCCCAGCGCGCACCATAAAATCACTATAATCAGATTTCTTCGCAGGCCCTTTCAGCCTCAAGTGACCCTCCTTTTATAATTATGGCTTCTTTATGACCTGAGCTGCTGCGTCATGTTTTTTCTTTCACACGCATCCAAGTGGAGTCGGCCTGTCGTGGCTAGCTCAATATAATTCCAATCAATCCTTAAAACCTTGACAAAGGCTGCAGTTGTGCTAAAACTACAATTACAGCTGCTGGATTGCAAGTCATTGCGTCTCTTGCATGCATATAAGCGCTGCAGGTGCCTTCTGAGACCCAGTTAGCTGAATTCTCCTCCCTCCTCCCGCCTTCCTGCGTCCTGCTGTAACTGGATACCTCAGTCTGACTGTGTGGAGACAGTTGCTGTGGTTTCTGTGAATCATGGGTGAAACAATAAAGCCGGCTAAGCCTGCAGACCTCTAGGGGGCAGCAGGGACTGTTTATCTTTTCAGGCCACTCTGATTATTATTCACAGCACTGGCCAAGGTGCATATCAAACCAAAGCGCAGAGGAATCGATTCAGTTTAATGTATACCGGGGGCAGAGTGGGATGAATCATTTACTTGTATATGACTTTCCTCCGGACGTAGAAAATAGCTTTTATGAGTCGATGTAGCGCGAATGCTTTTGTCATTACCTTAAGCAATCTCGGCTCATTCTCTCATATGTGCATTTGTCCAATCTCAAAGTGGCTCAAGATGCCCTCCCATCTCATATGTAAGTGAAAAGAGCCTAAAATGACTGTTTATCTGACTCTGTCCTTCCTGTGTGGGGGTGTCACTGTGTGCCTCATGCAAAAGCAGCAGATGACTTGTGCTCTATCATACTTAATGACACTTTGTGATGAAGTGTGTGTGTGTGTCATTAAGGATGACTGTGTGACATTCCTTTTTCATAATGTGGATTCATTTATGCATCATCAGTTTTAAACATGTTTGCTTTAGCGATCCTTTATCCACTGTCTACATCATTTATAAAATGCTCTGTGGGTAAGTCTTTAGTCTGCTCTGGAAGTATCCTTTGGGTATAGTAACAGCCCAACTAACATTAAATGCTTTATGCTAATTTTGCATATAAAGTGCTCAAAGCTGTTTTCCATCTCTCCACGTGCACGCATGATTCATGAATCTGCAGAAGACCATTTAATGGTTGTTGTCGACACCTGGGAGTAGCGGAATCAAAAAAGTAGCACATAGGAAGGAATATGATAATCATGTTGTGGCAATTTAATAAACTGGCTAAAAGCTGACTGCAGAAATGCCAAGAGAATATTTTTTTATATGGCTTGAATGTGTGTACGACTGCTAGACAAGAAAAAAAAAGACTTCTTTTATTTGTCAAATGATGGCAGTTACATAAAGCCATCCCAGCTGGCTGGTTGCCTGTAAAAGTGCCCATTAATTCTGATACATAATTACATTACATAATGTGTTGTGTTTGCCTTTTAGAAGATTCAAACAGCTGCGGTTATTAGCAGTTTGTGCTCAGAGTCAAGCTCTTCCCTCTAGCATACTGCCAAACTGCAGTCTGATCATAAATGGGAGCTGTCACAGGCCATTGTCAATTTGAAGCCGTATCAATGAGGCTTTTATAACCGTTACACCACTGATACAGCGCATAAGAGTTCAGGTCCTGGGAGATTTGGTCCATTTATATTCTTTTATCAGGCTGCTGCTAATTTAAACACAGCAATCGTACAATGTCATCAGTGACAGACAGAGAAATCAATCTCTGTTACAGCCAGGGAGAGAGAGAGAGAGAGCGAGCGAGCGAGAGAGAAGGCGTTCCTCATCACATCTGCCTGTTGGTTCTCCAGCAGATGGTAGTGCAGCATCAGAGAGGAGCGCCGCTCGCACCAGGGCGGAAATGATGCAGGACACGAGCTCTCTGAAAATAAGCACTGCAGCTCCAGACCTCAGTAGGATAACGGGGTGTCTTTCCTACACCCGCGTTGCAGGTGCCCTGTCTACACAAACCTGACAGAATCTTCCATATGGGGCTTCCAGATGGATGATTTAAAGCAGAGCACGTTGACAACGTGGGTGCTGTCAGGGTGCAGTTTTGAATCCAGCCATTTATGTAAACGGATTCAGGTTTTAACTGCAGATTAAAAGGGGCAAATATAGCAGAGGCTGAGACTGGGTTTGTGCGGCCAAAATAATGAGCAGAGCAGGAATCAAACATGTTTGCACTGCGTCACGTGCCTTCCCAGCGTGCTTTGCATCACAAAGGCTGCATTTTACAGCCGCATTTGTCACTTTTTTGCTTTGTTGTGCACAGTGTGGCCTTGTGATATTGCACTCATTCTCAGGTGTATTGCAAAGGACTCTACCTGCTTCATTCAGCAGGCAAATGGCAACTTTTCTCAGCTTCTAAACACAAAATCAAGTGTTTTGTCACGTCACTGTTGGGGAGTGTCAGTGCTCAGATAAGAAGGGTTGTAGTGACAGAGCTTAAGGTGTTGATAAGATCCCCAAAATGGTGCGTCGCTCTGCCAATGAGTGAAGATAACGGCTGAAAAACATATCACCATGCATGTTCTGTCATAAAAACATCAGCAATGGGCGCATCAGCCCGAAGTTCTGAGGCAGAGCGGAATCCTTTGAAGTGGTGCAAAATGGCTCCCATCAGATGAGAACTCCGCAGACTGAGACATCCAGCGCATAAAAAAATGCTGTGATTGGAAACCTGGTAAGCTAATGAGTTTGCGCTTCTATCTTCTCAATTTGTCCAGGCTTTTGTGCCAAGGCCTTTGAGGCTTTTCTCTGCCAAGTCCTGTAATAGTGTTCTCATTGTCCTCCTGAATATCTGACACTGTTTTATTTGAAACTTAGGGGAATCCGTCTCCAAACTTTTTCACATGGGAAAGACGAGGGAGGCGGGAACATGGCTGTGAATTATGGATCCGGCTGCAGTGAAATTAAGACGACAAAGAAATGGCACGAGGGAGTAGAAAAGGTTCCTTTTCTTAAAAGGATCCAAATGGAAGATTTTCTTTTTTTCTTCTGATTTCTTTTTCTTTTTCTTTTTTAACAACTGCATCCGGCTGCAATGCAGCGATACGAGTCGTGAGCAGTTCCTGCTAAAGACTCACGAACCCGTTTGGAGGCTCCTCGGTGTCAGAGTGAGAGCCTGAAGTCCCGCGATCACATGAGCAGTAACCATCACTTTTGTGAGCTCCTGGCTGCTCAAATAATGTGTCGATTAGTTGAATTTCCCTCTGAGTGGTTTTGCGGACCACATACTCGCCCGACAACGAGACATTTTCACACTTGGGGGTTGCGGAAATGAGTGGGAGGGCAGCGACCACAGTGCTTAAGATGCAGGTGGTTGATATTTACTGGGAGTGCATCAAGAGGCTACTTGAGTCTTTAGGCATGTCCAATCCGATCCATTCAAGCATTAATGCCCGAGAGGAGACCAGAGGAAACATTACAGCTCTGGAGCACAGAGACCAGCGTCTCTCTCCTCCTTGAACTCGCTGCTGCCTTTCGCCCCGGCCTCAGCAGAAATTCAAGGATTCTTACACATGACCAGACAGCACAGAACATTCTCCAGACCCTCCTCCCCCTCTTCACCATTTTAAGATACTGTACACTCAGCAGTGCTTTTTGTTTTTTACTTTTAATTACAGCCTTTTCAATGCAATATTTAGCTCTCTGGGGGCATGTGTGAAGCAGGTGAAGCAGTGATGGACTTGGCTGCGTGCATGAGGACAGCCCTCGCTCTTGTGTCATGTAGGTCAAGATAACACAGAAAAAAAATGTGCCAAGGAACTCCGGACAGTTCAGGAGTACAGTAAGAGGCCACACATCCCTCTCTCTGCAACGCACACAGACAGTAATTCTAAACCTCAAGGTGGCCGCGCTTATTGAATATATCAACTTAACCACTGATGTCATTGATCAAAAGAGCCAATTCCAGTTCTATTATTGTGTTAGAGGGTAAAACAATTGCCAGATGACTTTGTGAGGTGCACTCACTTGGTAAACAGATCTGGGATCCATTAAAGCCTTGGAGATTATCAAGCCTCAGTCCAACAATTTGCAGAGATTGCTCTAAACACCTTGCTGGTGACCTTCTTCATGCAGTTGAAAGTCAATGGGAAATGTGGCAGAGAGCCCGCCACTGCCAGGAGCACCCCCCTTGCACTTTAATTACACTGCGTCGCAATGGCTGGCTAGTTCCATGTCCCCTCACCTGCTTTATGTAACTATGAATCCATGTCAATACCTTAGATCCACTTCCTGTGGGGCTGAGACGTGTCATACGCCGAAGCACCACAAGATAACGCGAACTTAATCAGGCTATTTTTGGTCCACAAGAGATTTGGCCAGGCATGAAGTCCAGCTCATCAATATTTATATCAGGGGCCGCCTTATGCTGCGCTTTGTGGTTTACTGTTGATGCATCTCTCTGACCTCTGAGTGAGGAGCGAGGATGTTTTCCGTGTGCTTAATCATAATGCACAGAGTCTACCGCATTGATAGGTTAATGTACCTGAGAGGATCAATAGAGTCTTGAGGACGCCGACTGCAACAGACGTTTAAAGGTTCTGGAACGGCTTTAACAATGAGCACAGCCCGTCTCTGTAAGGATTTCCAGCTTAATTAAATGGGGCTGTGTAAGGTCTGGAGACCGGCGTGATGAACTACAGCAGATAATTGGTGAAAGCAGCAGTTCTAAAGAATTCCAATTCTTCCAAGAGCTCATTAAGAGCACATAAATAATATTCCTGCAAATTCTTCAAAAAAAGATCCCGCTCCTAAAAAAGAAAAAGAAAAAAAAAAAGCCCAATAAAGTTTAATAATAGCTCAATATTTTCTGGAAAACAGATCATTTAATGATTTCACACCTTAATGTGAACTGAAGTCAACACTTTGATGCTGTGTAAAGTGTTTTTCAGCGCAGCTTTGTGTTGATGTAGCGAGGAACAAGGTATCTGAAGATGTTGGATAGGAGATGGATCAACATTGGAGGCATTTTTTAGAAAATAATTTTATCGTTTCCCCAAAAAATTTCAACTTCAACCTCCAAAAAAGTATTTTTGTATAATCATATTTGTATGGCCTAGATGTTTATTCTAAAGCTCCTTTTCCTTTTGTTAATTACACCTAGGATCCCGAATCTCCTTCAGAAGGGGAAAAATCCTGTGCATGGTTGGAGAGAGAGAGAAGACATTTCTGCCCAATGAATAAATGATGAAAGGAAATGAGGTGCTTGCATTAATTTGCAAAGCACAAAATGCAGAACATTTCACAGAGTATTAAGCTGGGTTTTTTTTTTTTGGGTGGGGAGGGGACCATTTACCTCAAGGCGGGTTGTTACAATACGCAGCCAAATATAGCTTCTCTTCTGGTCTGGGAACTCACAAAAATCTGTGTTCTTGTCAGCAAAGGAAATAGAAAACATTCAATTGTCTTTCATTTCAAGAGCCACAGCTAAATCAGGTTATATACAGTTGACAGCACTTGTACACAGTCGTTGATTACATTGCTGGAGCCACTGGAAGGGCCTAAACTCACTGATTCGACCACTCTACAGGTAGGCTTTTCCAAATTTACACAGGGAGACACTCTGGATGGGTGCACATACTCACATTAAACAACCTGCCTTATTCACAACTGACACATGGGCGGTATTTAAAAAAACCAAAACAAGAAAACCATCAGTTTAACCCAACAGTTCTGCTGTAATTTCCTGCTACAGTGACAGCACAGTTCATCTTTGTGCTGCAGAAGTGCAAGGACTCAATTTTGTGATGGCGGAGCACCTGCAGGCCAAGCGTCCCTTTTATTTCCCAGTGTTTGGCAATCCGGAGCACAGCTTTGTGGTCCAGCGAGCAGAAAGCTGCTGTCTTTTCTTTGTAAAAACCTAAAATCAAACACAGCTGCATGCCAGTGATTGTCTGGCATGTCACATCCATTTGTCATTCCATAAGCACACTTTAATGCTGTGCATAAAGATTGAATCAGAGCTCTGAAGTATAATATGTAATTATTGTGTAGCTCCGGGCTTGCATCTCAGCAGGGGCGCTTGAATACATTGCTGCACAGAAATGCCCCAGCAGACCAAAGATCATTATATTCCAGAGTATACTATGAAAGCTTTTAATTAGTGGTTGGCTGCAGTGCTGTCATTGGTCAAAAAAAGAAATAAAAAAACCCAATGGCCTCTGCTTGGATCTGCATGTGGAATATTAACGTTGAAAAACAGCCGGGCTGAACTGTTGATAGCATTATCTGAACCAAGCCATTTTGATTCCCTTCGAGTTCTTCCACCCTGGAATCTTAGCTCGGTGTGAAGTGTTTAGCAGTGAACGCAGGGGTCCACCAGCACAGCCCTGACCTGACGAGCCACCTTTGACCAGATGCAAACCAAGCAGGACTCATTTCCTCTGCTGTGGGCTGCACACAGCTCTTTTGATTGGCTGGAGAATTTTTTATTTCCCTCTCATAAACGATCCACTACATGAGAATACTGGCTGAATAGAGAAGCAATTCTAAATTTAAAATTGAGTTAATTTGAACCAATTTACGGTTTCTGGTTATGAGCTTGTGGGCGCACATTTTAAACACCTCTCTTGGAGAAGATTTGAGTAAGCTGAATAAATAAAACCATAATGTTAATAATTTGTGCCCCAAGGCGAATTATTTTCGATGTTACTGTATTGCATCCTTGAACAGTAACAAAATAATAAGAATAATTAGCACCTAAGGAGCAGCAACACCTCCAGGATTCTCAAGGGTGACACACAAAAAAATCTCTGGCAACCTATTATCTCTAATGCTGGTTCCAACCTCGTGGCAAATGATTTCACCATTTGCAGACACACAATATGGCAGGTGCTGATGATCTGTATATTCTGGTCATAAACCCAAATATTTTAATTAGCAGTGCTGCCTTTGAGCTTGACTTATACCTCAATCAAGCTTGTATAATACCACTATTACATTGTGGTACACTGTGGAGCAATTGCATGTGTGTGTGTGTATAATTACTACACTATACTTGTGTGTATGGATAGACCTATATGCGTTTATGTGATTGTGTGCATCTATACATACATATTTTTCTGTGTTAGTTTTTTTCCATTCCTGCTGCCTTTAAAGGAAGAAGCCCTGTGGTGACCTGACCTTTCCAAAGAGGAACCTCTGTTAACATGCATGTGTTCAAACTCGAGGAATCAGAATGCGGCGTTCTCGTTGCCATGTGATTGGCTGTGGTGAGTCATCACAGGAGCGCTGGCTGTTGTTCACCCCGTTCATCCCTGTGTGCAAACACTTGGATCCAACAGATGGCAACATTGTTCCTCCGCCACCAGAACAGGTTACTTGGTGCTCCGCCAGTGAGGTACGGGCAACATCCACCAGCCCTCCAAAATAAAAACAGCCATCAAACGAGAGTGTGGGCGATGACGATGTGACTAATTGTTGCCATGGTGATCTGGTCTTTGCGATAACGTCGAGCGGTACGGGGAAACGGGAGTGAGTGTTGTAGAGAGCAGAATGAAAAGAGAAGGGGAAGGGGAGATGAAGGGGTGAAAGAAGGAAGCAGGGAGAAGGGAGGGTGGAGATCCTGTGATATGAGGTCAGTTCAATGTCTTGATGTAAATACCTCTGCAATCATTTATTCAAGAGGTGGTCTTCCTCTTCCAAGAGACACTGTTCTCATTCCTCAATTACTCAAATGGATTTGAACACAAGCCCAGGCACTGTCGCATTCCGAGCTGAGTGCCGTTGACACCTCGGTGGCGGCAAAAAAAGGTCTTTGCCTACTAAATGTGTCGCAAATTGCTTAGATTGAGGACGATATCGGGCCATTTCCCCGACTTCAGGCACGTTCAAACAACGTGAAACAATGTTCTGTCCCAAAATAATAAAGGCCCGAAACCAAAAGCTCTCTGGCATCCATCGTCTCCAAAACGAATAGACGTGTGTGTTTCCGGCTGAGACAGACCCGGATCTCTCCTTGGCATGACCTGCTGCTCCGTTCTCCTCCAGGATTCTGTCGTCAGGCATCGTCGGTGACTGAGGTAACCCACCTGACACGACTGGGTTGTGTTGCGTGATCGGCCCCGCAGTGAGCGTCTGGTCCCGGGCCCGCAGCCTCATCACTTTAAACATTCCTTTTGTGTGGCAGGACAATGAGCGCACTCTTTGAAAGCAACAGAGAGAAAGTGGGGATGAAACGGCGCATCAGCGCAGAGAAGGGAGAGGAAGCGCATTTCAGCAGCGTAACGTCATCCAGCGTTTAAAGAAATCTGACTAATCATGTTGTGCCCGTGGTCAAGGTCAGCTCTGCTATGAGGCAGGTATAAATCACCAGTGGGATCATATTTCCACTCATTGCTACCTGAGACCCCGCAGTACTCTCAGGTTATGTATCATCACATGGGTGGCAAACGACTCTGAGCTGTGGCCTCTTTTATATGACAACCTGCTACCTGGTATCCACTGGAATGAGTGATAAGGGTTTGTTGATAAGAAGCCCCCTGTTGGAGGTGGAGGTGGTTGTTTTAAAAAAACAACACTAAAAATCGAGTCAACGTGTTGTCATTAATGTCTATAAAAAAGGTCTGCAGGAATCTCAGGCTGCTTCTGCAACCATCTTTTTTTGTGTGATGACTGAGGAACTGTAGCCGCCGTATGTGACTAATAATTGCTCACGCCTCCGACTGCAGCGCGCCTGATAACGATGGCAGCATGGATTTGTCTTTACTCCCACACGGGCTGTTGCTAAATGACAGCGGCGCGATGAGCGCCGCCGATCGCGACATGATACACGGCGTCTTTAGCTGGGTAAAAGTCGTCTGAGACCCTCGTCGCCACTTGTCTGCACGCTCCTACTGCTCAGCGATGTGCCTCCCACTGTCACAGCAGACAAGCCAATTCCTGGATTTTTTTCCCCCTAACAGGATCCCAGTGTCCTATATTTAAAAATAGCGTCAATCCCGCTCATGAAAATAAGTCAATTCCTTCCTGCCACATTGTGCTGGTGAGGATTTTGTGTTTTTTGCCATGTAACCCTGCTGGCTGTCCTTGCCAAACTTGCCATTTGTTTATGGGACGAATCGGTTCTACAACAATGTCTCAGCGGGGGTGTGTTAATATGGCGACCTGCATGTGTGTGTGTATTTGTGTGTGTGGTGTGTGCGCCACTGCAGGATGAATTAGCACATGTGCATCAGGCTGTTTGTGTACATTTTCCCATTTAGGCTTCGCCTAAGCCTAAAACATTTAGTTGGAAGGGACTCCAAGAACCAGCAATCAGCCAAGGCTTCATTAAAATGTAAATTCCAGTGAGCCTCTTTTCAGTCTTTACAGTTCTTCCAAAATAACTGAGCTGCGGCCTTCTGGGGATTTAATTTATGATCTAATCTGCGTCTTGTTTCTGAAAGCTCCCTCTCTCGGTGCAGGCAAAATTGGAGTGCCCCATCTGACTTGGGGGTGGGGGACAGAATAGTTCTAACCGATGCCTGGCCAGCTTTCAGTCTGTCCCGCTTTCACTGTTTGTTTGCTTTTCAAGAGCAGCACAAAGCTAATTAGACAGCCAGTATTGAGCCAATTTGTGTCCCTCAGCTGGTTGTTTACCCACTTTTTGCATGCAGATGCGATTGTTGACATTGTATGGCGCCGCTACCGGGTCACTTGTGGCTATTTGGTTTATTTTCCTGGAGGAAACTAGGATTTCACGTCTCTGGGATGAACATTTTTGTCATTTCTGTGTCCAAAACACATATTTGTTTCAGTGTCAGATGCCCTTTTCGCCACCATCTACCTGTGGTTCCTTGGGAACAAAAGATCATATCTCTGCTAAATATATTTTGTTTGCACACAGCATTAATCCAAACAATTACTATTATTTTTTCCACTGAAGATGTTTGTATAATGAAATAACATGTCACTTGTTATTTTGGTACCATTTCCATAGAGCAAATGCAGCATTTTCCAGAGAATGAGATTCCCTCTAAGAAGAAGATGAACACATTTTTCTATCTTTAATGACAAAAATGGACAGCACCTCAGTTTTGTGTAAATGTGCTCACATGAATCAGCTCATGAGGCATCAAAATTATGCTGAAAGCAAAACTATTCATATATTTAACAGAGTCATTAGGATCGGGGAGAATGACGTCATGGAAGTGCTGCTTACAGGTCAGTGCATCAGTCTAATAGCCTGTGCGTTCTTTGAGGTATTTGGCCCTTTATATTGCAATGCACATCATTTACCTACAGTGTAATGGATTATTTTTTTCCATTATGATATTGCTATTATACATGAGTGAGCATCTGGATTCACTTCCATCACTGTACTCTGCACTTTAAGCTATTTTTTTGCATATAAAAAACTCAGTATTTGCAGCAGCCATGCATCAAAGCCTCTGGCTTAAACGTCATTAACACTGTTGACGAGCAGTCACTTCAGCAGAGAAAAACATTTCACTTGAGTTTTCAACTCTGGAAAATAAAACTGAACACTTCTTTGTATTTCTGCTAACAGCTAAGATGAACAAAGAGTCAATTTTTCCTTCTTTGCTCCCAGTTAGAGCTTCTAATGGAACTACTTTTCCATCAATGAAACTAGAACTCATTTTTCAGGAAAAAAAAGGATCCACAAGCAAATAACTGTGCACCACAGGTTTAATAGTGTACTAATAATAATAGAGGCGGTATTATGTGTTTAGTAAAGTCCACCTTTTCACATACAGCGTTACTACGTTGCTGTTCTGCTAGCAGAAATTCCTGCTGGTGGATTATTTTCATGCCCTGGTGAGCGAGGAGGAACAAAAAAGGACAAGAGAGCCGGGAACTGGAACTGGAACGACTTGACAGCAGTGCTGGTTTTAGTGAAAACCCCGACTGCGTTGGACTCATTTATTCATAGACACACTCCAAGTCTGCTTACAATGTTTGATTTGCAAAAGGGTAAAGTGCTGCGGATGTGTCCTTACACGGCTTTGGAAACCAGACAGACACCTGAATGTGTTCCACGATAGGGGGAGACCACTGGGGATTCATTTAAGTTTGATAACCCTAAACTGGTTTTAAACTTATCGCGTGAAGTATTCATACAGAAGGATCTCAGTAAAACCCGAGATATTTTAAGTAACTCTACCAGAAGTCTCTTGTGTCCACATTATTCTCTTTACTGCAGTCTGAATCTGAAAGCAACAGTTTTCCAGCACTTGGGAGGTCAAAGCAGTTTTTCCTTTGATTGAAGGATCAATCGATCGCTGACCCCTGCAGGAAGTGTCGATAGACACTGAACTGTCCTTGAATGTGCAGGCCCTGATGTGTGAATGAATGTAAACGGTTATCTTCCTAGCTAGCAGATGGCTCTTTAGACATTAATCGCTCCCTCCGGAGCTAAAATGGATGAAGGTGATAAACATAAAGTGCACTGACGAGTCAGTAGATTTGAAAGGTGTGACACGAGTGCTAAAACATTTACTTTTATTTTCATGGCAAGAAATCATATATGCCAGAAAACCAGAGAAAAGACATTGGGCAAGAACGCAGTAGGTGTCTGCCGTCGCTTGTAAATAAGCTGTTAAAATTGGGTTTAATAGGGCTCTGTGCTGTTTGATTTCAGACCACTTGCTGGTTGAAGGTTCTGAAATCTGTCACAGCCACAGCAAAAAAAAGAGGGTAGTTTTTCACCCATGAACAGCTCTGTTGCATCAAGTCAGATCAAGAGGATTCTCTCAAAGGCTTCCAGGCTGCAGACAAGAGGCGTCAGGCGGCAGCGAACGCTGGTGTCTGCAATGCAGATTTTCTCCTTGGTGTACAATCCATCCTTCAGGTTTGACAATGCTTGTACCAAAACGTATGTTAAAACAAATCTTAACAGCTCACCATATAATTGGGACGTCTGTTCGCTAAATAGACAAAAATGTGCACTGTTTTAACTGAAAGCAAACACAGTTGATATGAACTCATGTCTCAGATGTGTGTTTCTTTATTAGCTTTGCAGTTGCTTCACTGCTCCAACACTAATTCACATTATGTCCACACCGGTGCACTTAACAATCCCGACCACTTTTTTTTAAATTTTTTGTCTAATATGCTATTATTTGCACAAGTTCAGTTGCATCTAAAAGGATTTTTAGAAACAAAGCTTATTGGGTCACGTATGAGTCACCACAGATGCAAGGTTAGAACACAACCAAACCACATCATCCTTGGTCTAACTTTACACGTACATCTGCAGAAAGGCACATCTGGAGTACGAGGCTCGCAGCTAACGGTGCCAAGCGTGTTGCCGCCTTCATCAATGGAAGGTTTCAGAAGAACTCTTCATCCCTACATTCACATCACGTTATATCAAAATATAGACAGCTTTCAGGAACTGTGCACCATCTTCCCTTTGCTGTCATGTTTGTATCTTACATCGTATATGGCAACGCTGAGATCCTAATAATCATAAAGTAAAAGTTCAATGCAGAGTGGGGTCAAGGGGGCAGACATGAAGGAGAAAACAGTAACGGGAGTAATAAAAATGTGATACTCTTTAAAAGCCCGTTTGATTTCTTTGGCTGTGCTCTGTTGTCCAGATGTGTGTGCATATTTCCCTTTCATGCATCTCATGGCCAGACTGACTGGCATGAAAGCCAAGCCAGGCTGGTGATCTCTTTGTTTGAATTTGACTGTTTATTTCCTTTGTCGGGGGGGGGGAGTCAGATCACGACCCATGTGGTTCTGTCAGTCACTGCGTCGCGCCTCCAGGGGAACAGTCTGTCTTCATCACGCAGGCCTTCCATCTGCTGCTGTCCTTTTGTTTCAAGCTCTATTCATAGATCAGAAAAAGACAGCCGTCTTTGACGTTTCCTGTTTCTTGTCTTCAGCCCGTACGTTTGACCACATGAGGCGTGATTAAGTCATCACATCTCTGTTGTTGTCGGCTCATCTTCGTATTGTAGTAGTGATCAGAATGGATGCATCAACACATGTCCCCCGGTGGGGGAGGGGACCTGTAGGTGGAGAGCTCATGCCGCTGATCCTCAACAAAGTAATCAATGATGACACTGGTGTCTTATCAAAGGGTGTTTTGAACTTAGTGGAGTTTCATTTGAATGAAATTCAGGGTTTTGACTCAGAAAGGGAAGGTCTGTACGACGACTCGGCCTTCTGTCACTCAGGGAAATGCTGAGTGTTGATCTCTTGATCAATAAAAGGAGGGATGTGTGAAGGAAAATTCCGACTTCTCTCTAAATTCTGGTTTGGACTGTACATCTGACCTTTACTCTCCTTCAGTGTCCTGATGGAGCTTCTGAACTCTCAGTGACCAAGTCTTGTTTTCCATTCTTCCCAGAGACAAAGCGATGCTGAAGAGATATCAGTGAACTTTATTCCAACACAAGTCATTCGAGTCTCCTGTGTGTCCAGTCCGACTCTCCTGAAGCCCGTATGTGTGCAGTGCTGGAGATGAAAGCAGCTGGAGGGCACAGCCAAATCTATCTGGACATACTAAATACAGACATATTTCTACCGACGGACGGACAGACATGACAGATATGTGCAGATCGTGCCAAAAAACCTGGGAGCCATTTCCAGTATCGGCTCTATTAGCACTTCACCAGAGGAGCTGTCTCCTGTTTGAATAAATGCAGTCAGTCATCGACACTAAGGGGCACATTCATCAGACGCTTTCACGGATCACACCTGTTTCCACTGGCTACTGCACACCAGCTGCGAAGGCTCTCTGCCTTCCCTCATCTGTTCCTCGGGGGTCCGTGCACATATTGTGTGCATTAGCGAGCTGCTTTTTCACAGCAGCTCCCTGTGATGACCGTCACCATTCACAGTTAAACAAGGCTAATCTCTTCAAACCACAGTCACCCGCACCTGCAGTGGTACCGGGGCGTTTCAAACCATATTAGGCCTCTGTTATCCTTTACCGAGACACGTGCGGCCAGAGGTGCGCCACAACTGTTGAGCAAAACAGCGGGCATGCACGTCCCCTCCCGGCCTGTTTAAACAGTACGACTACATCAGCTCTTAATTCTTCGCTAATATGACAGCTGTGTTTTAATCAGGATGAAGAGCTGCTTGTGGTGTGTGAGGAGCCGCAGGCCTCACCTCGGTGCTTGAGGAGCTGCTCCGGCTTACTACTCAGCTGCCCGGCTCCATCCCGATGTGGCCACCCGCCGGGTTTGGACCTTTCTGCTGAGGGTGTGTGATCAATTCTTAGTGTTCGCCGTGTTTTCAGTAAAGGGTTATGGGTATTATTAGAGATTCATCCAAGGATGTGCGTCACTCCTTCATATTTTCCTTCCACTCGCCTCAGGTTTTGATATTACGCTCTTATCTCCGATGGCCTCCTTGTCTGCAGCCTCTTCATTCCTCTTGCATGCAAGTTCACGTTTGAGACTTTATTGATTTCCTTTAAAATTGTATTTGCAGAAAACAGGAAGAATGTAGGCTTTAATATTTCCCTGCTCTCTCTGCAACACCTGGACTGTGGTTGCTAGGTAACCTGCAGCACAGCAACGTTTGATGTGTGTGTGTGTGTGTGTATGTGTCTGTGTGTGCTCTTTGCAAATGGCTTTGATCCTTCCACGCTGACAGACTCTCCGTAGAGTTGCCTTCTCCTGGGAGTTTTGGCACCTCATCACACCGCAGAGTCAAAAATGTATCTGAAGCCTCCCAGGTGAAATGGAAAGCCTACCTTGTTAGGCAAAGTAGAAGGAGGAAGCTGTCCAGAAAAGTTTAAAGCCGTTTCATTAAGAACACTCTGGGATAAGGCAGATGGTGCCTCCGACTTACAAAGCCGAGTCATAAAAGGAGACTGGAGAATCTTCTGAAAGCCCCCAAAAAGATGTATATGGGAAAATCTGAATGGTTGCACCGGTGTTACTGCTGAATATTACTTCTAACACGGTTTCAAACGTTCTCATGCTCTCAATTTTACACAAACCTCAGCTCGGGAAGCTACAACATGATTGACTTGAAGTCCATCCTGCTTAACGTGCGACTGCACCAGTATGAAAGAGAAGGAGGGGGGGGGTCTTTTATGTGTATCGGTGAAAAGATCGATAAATCAAGGCATCATCATGGGGCAGCTTTCACATGGATGTCAAATAGACACAAAGCTAAAAACAGTTAGCAGCCAGGTTGCTATTAAGAAAAAAATAATTGATTTAAGAAGGCAAGGCTTTCCTTCATGACATGTTTAGCAAATAATGCCAACAAAAATGCGGGTTATCATTATAACCCACCGGTTAATTATTACTATATTTGGGGCAGTTGTGCTACATGCAGCAAGCTAACACTATAACAGCCTAGTCACAAACACAGTTATCCGTTTTTCCACTTTGAGTGGAAAGCTTAATGATTTGCATAATAGGTCACCTTTAAGATGTCAAATCTTCTGTAAATAATTAAACACGTTACACTTAACACCCTACACGTTTCTACTACTGCTGCTACATTCTAGCACATTTAATTATCCTCTATATTAACTTAAATATTCTAAACATGATCAGAAATAGTCTTTTTTTCTACGGAATGATTATCTGCCTGGATGAACACACATTAAAGCCTCTGTTTTGAAGCCGATGGTAAAAGTTTTTCTGGAATATTATTCTGGAGATAATCAAATGCTTGTGATGCGTGATTTACACAAATTATTTTCGGCGCTGGCATTCAAATCAGCATATAAAAGACTCCCAAATTCTGCCTGCTGTAAACAGCGCTGCTGCTGCTGTCAGTCTTCATTAGCCGAGCTAATGTCAGATTTCATATTAAAAGATAACATATTGCCAGGTAGAAGTAGATTAAATCAATGGGAACATTTAAATGGCGTCGCCCCTTTTAGAGATTCGCCTTTTAGACGGTAAAAACGAGATCTATCACACAACCAAACTTCAGCGGTGTGTTTTGGTGCGCCGACAATAACAAAGTCAGTCACTGAGCTGAACAACCCCAGAACTAGAATTTGGGCTGAAGCAGAAGAGAAACGGAGACATTGCTCTGCACACAGGTATTTCAGCCTGTGTGAGGTTATTACAGGTTTGATTATTGAGTTCCACGGGCCAGCTCGCTCAAATGAGGGCTGACAGCTTCCGAGGGCAGCGAGCAGCTGGAGGACTGATCTCCGCCAGCAGCCACATTAAGATTGCTCCCCTCCCCAAGCGCATCAGCTGTATGATCTGTGATTAAGGCCCGGCTAATGAAGAGCTGATGAAGGTAATCGGACACCGCTGCATCCAGAAACATTTTCAAGAGCTGGGAAGTGAGGAGAGAAACATCACCTTTAAGCACTGTAGGCGTTTATGAGTTAAAGGTCACATCACAACGTGATGTTTTTATGTGCTGCAGGGCAAAATATGAAGAAAGGCAAGCTGTCAGAACACAGTGTGACATGTATTAGCCTTGATGCCAATCTGGAAAAAAGAGCAAGATTGATTTCGCTGACGAAACTGTGATTGGTCTTTCTAATCACTGATACAAAAGATGATTTATTGCCACCATGGTCCAATTATGAGGAAAGCGAAACCTGGGAAGGTGTCAACCTGCAGAGGAGACCGTTTGTGTGCCGCGGTGATCAGGAGCTCAGCTGGTCGGGGTTTGTATTTTATCTGGACGACACTGAGCAAACTAATGTGTTTGCTATTTTTCTCTACAGTGCTACAGAACATGTTGGAGCCACTCTCTTTGGGAGCCCTGCTAAATTATTTGTTAGCATTTCGGTGGCACCACTTTGCTGCAGCTCTTCTTTGCTTCTCTGTTTATTTTTCCAACTGTTTTTTGCAATTACGGACCTGTTCACCGCAGCCAGAGAAGTGCAACAGAACATAACATTCATGAAACACTTTTACAAAGTTTGGAACACATTTAAAATGTAAAAACTTTTTCTTTTTTTTTTTTTGCATTTTACAAAACAGAATTACAAAAACAATTTTGCATAAAACACAAATAAGAAATAACAAATGTGAAAAAATTGACAGAAATGGATATATGGAAGCGACTTATCAGAGATGATCAGCGAGCTGTGTTAGCATGCTAACAGCGTCACGACAGCTCCGTTCTACCTCGTTCCGAAGACACCTTGCACCTCACCGTGTCGAGTCGATCGGTGTAGAGCCGATACTGTGTAGCCTAGTGGAAAGGTGCCTTATGTGGCATTCTGATGGTTATGATAAACAACTCCCATCCAGTTTGGCTCTTTCTGGATGGATTGATGGATTTTCACGGAAGGTTTTTATGGCTTCAGTGTGAATCCAAAAACAAAAACATCATCTTGATCATATTTACTCCACAAAAAGGACAAAACATATTCACTTCATCATTTGATACAATCCGTTGGTTTGCTTATATAATTTTATGCCATTAATGTGTTTATGCGGATGTTACAGACGGGCCAGGTTAATTAATAATACGTTCTTATATTCACATATAACCAATGTCTGTTAATAAAGACAGGAAAAACAACCCAGGGGAACTTTTTTTTTCCTTCATTAATGGCAAACTTTCTTCACAAAAATGCCAACTTGCAGGTCACTTCTGGTCATCGGCTTCCACTGAATTTTGTCGTATTTGTTCATTTGGTTTAGAGTTCCTAAAAAAGAGTTCCTAAATTTGTTTGATTGTTTGTAAAAGTTAATGCCATTTTTGCTAATTTGATTTTTTAAATGATAATGGAGGAGAGCTCATGCCGCTGATCCTCAACAAAGTAATCAATGATGACAGAACACTTGCAATTGCTCAGAGTACTAAAACATTACCTACAATAGAGACATGAGTGAGGAAATCTTTTCAAGAACCATTTTTAGATTTCAATTTAGCCCAAGCACCATCTTGAGTCAGGGGTGGGGGGGTCTTTTTCATCACTACAAGCAGAGGGTGAGTAAAAAAAAGGGTGTCTGTGCTCCAAATCTGAGCCGGGTTCAGGTCAGTTGGAATGGGATACTGTGCACCCCAGAAGGCCACGTAGGCTATCACAGAACTACAGCTGCCCCGCTATTTAAGGCACACTTCCTCCAACTTCAGGTAAAGGGCAAAATGGAGGGAGGTCTCTGTGTGTCCAGGTGGTATCAACCTGATGGAAATTCAATCATTTCAAGGACAGTTTGGGATTTCTCTACATGTCCTTACAGACCATTCATCTTTATGTGTTCCAACTTTTGTCCCTGTGCTTATTTGTCATCAGACATCACAAAAGTGTCTTATTCGCCAATTCAAACCTGTAACCTAGCAACCAACAGCTTGCAGCTAGGCGACGGGAAATGAACCAGCTCCAGAACTTTGCTCTGAATGAATGAGCTGCATTTGGCACTCCCTCTGATGTAATAATGCTTAATTTCCACCTTGAACTAAGGGGGGACTTTAACTGCAAACTGCTGTGCTGTAAAGAAATTATGTTGAATTGTGCTTATTTATTTATTTATTTGGGGTTGGGGGGGGAGTGGAGTGCAGGAGTGTGGGTGCAAGATGAGTTTGGCTGGGATCCAGGTGCATGAATTTTTGAGTGTAACACTCCCTGTAAGAGATGTCAAAGCAAGGTAGAAATGAATCGACATAATCTCTGGTGGTGCAATATTTATGAGTTACCACTGATGTGGGTAGACTGTTCAGCCTAATGGAGTCCACAATGTGGGCGTTGGAATGCGGAGCGACTTTTAATTGTTCTGTAATCATTATTTATTCCCTCTTATACTTCTTTGTTCTCATTTTATAACCGAGTCCAGTGTTTTGCATATTATAAAGATTGCAGTTTTGTCCCAATCTATGTGGGTTGCATGTAAACAAACAAATTTAATTATCCACCGCTTAGCAGCTGTTTCACGGGTAACTAAACACACCAGCGGAACTTCCATGGGACTCTGCAGAGAGATCCATGGCCTTTTCAGTTCGGCTCCTGTTAAAACTCCACATTGTTGTAGGGCACGAAGCTGCATCTCAAGGCTCTTTCCATTTAATATTCACTGTCATCTGACAGCAGCCTCCAGTTTTTAGATCAAAAGCATTGCTTGTTGAGTATCAAGGGAAAACAGCCGAGTGTGGAGGATAAAGAGAAGACATAGCGAGGATTCACAAAATGCCGCGCACTGCCTTTGATATTTCTGTTTTCTTTTGGCCCTTGGAAGAAGTGTGGGCCGCAGATGATCATTTTTGTATTAATGACCTGCGTGTTTGGGTGATGCAGCAACTGCTGTCATGACACAGAGTGATTCTGTCAGGCTCACTGTTACATGGAGAAGAGATCAATCTTCATGTTGTTTACGGTGCAAAAAATCCCTAATCTTCAGCTCGGCTACGGTCTTTCCTCCTAGTTTGATGCCATGCCTTCACCTGCGCTTGTTTTCAACAATGCTGGGGCTGCCATGCATTCAACAAAGTTGTTTTGGAACCGCAATGTCAGATAAGATGTCGAAGCTTAGGTGTGCCGTGCACAACAAGCCTTTAGGTGCTGAGAGTCAAATCCGGCGCACCATTGAGTGACTTAAAGATTTGAGGAGATAAACAATACTTTGCATAATTACAGAATGTGATTCTCTTATTTTGGGCCCACAAATACACCTGTCACTGCTACAATTCCTCAGATCTGTCATGTTTTAAGGAGAATTTTGACTCTCTTGCCTACGGCTAAGTAAAAAAAAATCCAAATGTGTCCTTCACTGGGTGGAAAATGCCTTTTTAACTGGCTGCTTAGACCACATTGATATCGGTGCCACTTATCTCATGCAAATCTCATCTTTGTGTCTGTGCATACGTACAGTTACAGTAGTCTCGCATTAGTTCCACCCCTTAATGTTTGAGATACAAAGTGTTTTGCTTCAGCATAAAATTCCTCCGTAGGAGGTGACATTAAAGCCTTGATGGTCTAATTTAAGACTGTGATAACGAGATAAAGAAAATGCATTTTCTTATATCGGGGTTCGTCTTCTCCATTTTCCAACTCCCACACATGTTGAAGTGATGCATTGAAGTCCAAGCGCTTCATTAAATATCCATCCCTGATTTCCTGAGCTTGTACAGACAGCTGGCCTATTATATGTTTAGTTGATTCTGCGGCGGCACGACGCCGAAATCAATCCGCAGCGAGTCACGGCGCAGTGGCCGCTGCAAGCAGCTCCATCGCACATTTACATGCTTTATTAGATTTTTATCAAAATTGATCAGGAGCTCTTCTGATTAACATTGCGAGGACTTAGCGTGCCACTCAAAAAGGCATCTGACACTGCTGTCATGTAAAATGAAGAGGCTCTTGAGTGCCATTGAATAAACAGATAACGGCTCAAAGCCCAGCCAGAGGATGTAAATGTCAATAATCTGATGTGTCTCAGTTACAGGGACCTCTCTGGACCGATCACCCTCTACGGCTCGACACACTCACACACGTGTTTACCCACAAACACTCCTTTTTATGCCTGATTCATATGTGCGACAGTGATACAGGAACTGCTTTGATGTTAGCACTTATTCCCAAGGCTTCGCAGGTAGTTTTACCGCTGAGCTAACTGCTCGTTGTCACAAATGATGACAGTTTCACCAGAAAATTGTGTTTAATCTTTGGATAAAAGGCAGCGTGCTCTTCAGAATGATCGAAAAATGGATTTCCTCTTTTCTGTAAATCTTTTGTTCACATTGGGATTTGCTTTTCAAAGGAACTCTGTATTTTGAGATCCAGCAGTTCACTAATTCCACAGGACACGCAGAAGTTAAGCGTTGTTGAATTCTAGCATATAACCCGCACACAGCTGAGACATAAAGAGACGCATAATAGGGACTGACTGGCGTAGTAAAATGGTAAAAATAAAATAATAAATACATTAGATCTTTCCTCGACGTGCTTTAAACCGACCATCTCACTCACCATCTATTGCAGAACTCAGGACATTCCTGACAGCACGATGATCCTGATAGCCCCTGATGCAGAACAGACTTTTTCTTTTTTAAATCAGTTATTTCCGATAAAATTGCAAATCCGTGTGAAATTGCCTGTGAATTGTGCATCCAAGATGACTCCCATCTGCTGTGATGGAGGGCGCCTTCTGCAAACTGATAAACGTCTGTGAGAGGGAAGCAGCAACAAACAATTATGATTATTCTTTAGGACTTAAAGTCCCGAGGGACAGCGAGAGGACAGCCTTTGTTCCATCTCTCTGCAAAGTGGTATTATGTAGATAAGCTTGGCTTCCACTTTGGTAGGTTTATCCGGTGTAACGTCATCTGCATGGAGGATACGTAGTGATACCCACAGAAACCCTGGCGGGTCGCCCAAGAGAAGTGAAAAGGTTAATGGGATCCTCTCACGACCACATGCAAGTGTCCAATTAATGTAGTATTATCAATAGCATCTTGCTGAAAGTCATTTAAATTCCTTTTCATTTAAATAAGTTGTGGCTTTATCCCAGTGAGAGTGAATGAAAGTGTTTCTGGGCAATCAGCCTGGCTCGCCGTGAAGGCTGGTTTAATAATAAAGCAGCATCCACAGAGACGGGACCACTCCGGCAGCATGGCACCTGTGTACCCACAGGTTAGGGGGAAAATGTCGTGTTAATTCTGGCTGCACACAACATCAAAGTTAAAGAAAGTGAAAGCAGTAATTCAAAGGCAGCATGTAGTTTTATTAATTATACATCTAAAGAGTGTGTGGAAGTTGACAATGTACGGGACTGACAGGAGAGAGGATAAAATCTACATAACTGAAATCGGGCAGGAACTCACGGAAGTTTGTTTCCGCACTTCCTGATCTGCTTCAAATACACCAACATCACTAAAAGTTTGACAGGAACACGGCTTTAGGTGATGAACGGCAGCTTCATCCTCTCGACAGAGGCTTTGCTCAATTTAAAAAAAAAATGTGCAGGGTCATTAAAAAGAAGTTAGCTGACACCCCTGCAGCACATCGAGGAGGAGGGGGGTCACTTCCTGCCACACGCCTGAAGTCTAACGTTCCTTTGAATGGCGCAGGTTAAAGCATTCTCACAAACGAGTCCCCAGGCAGGCCTGACAGCAGGACTGGGATGGGACTTAGCTGTCATAGTCAAAGCAGTTCGGGGACCTCACAGAGGACGCAGTGGTCAAAAGAGGTGAGACTAGCGTGTACGACATTTCACTATAAAGCCAGCCGCCTCTTTGTGCATCCCCACAATGATAGCACACAGTGTTAAACTGCAGTGTTAAGAAAACTATCAAAGCAGTGCTGTAGGTGTTTCGTCCCCCATGTGGATTTAGTGGCAGTAAAACTGTGTGTGTGTGTGTGGTGTGTGTGTGTGTGTGTGTGGCTACAGCTTGTTGGACATTTTCCAAGTCGACAGAGGCAGCAGATGAAACCGGGGAAGCTAACAGCCCAATCACACTTAAAGGCGTTGCCCATGTGTGCCGGTCGTATGCGTTAACATTGCTGGTCTGCAGTGAACACCTCGGCTCAGAACCCCTGCGGGAGCCCAAACACGGCAACAGAACAGTGTTTCCCCCCTCTAGCGCCATTTCCTTCAGTTGCCCAGAAATGTGCTGGCTGTTGATCTGATTCACCAATAATGTCCATAACTCTTGTACCCAAGAATATGGCTGTGCTGACTAGGAACTCCCACTCGATCATACGTACGTATGTACGTACGTATATACGTATGCATGTATGCGTGGTGACGCTGTGGCTCAGATAGCTCTGCATACATGACATATAGGTCATGTGGAGCGAATGTTTTTATTTATGTCTCCGTTTCTTTCTTTTGCCTGAGAACTGGTTCAGCTCCAACTGAGCGACGTTGCCCGTGGTTGCTGTCAGCTCGTGGAGCTCTTTCATCCCTGTACTGCATTTCTGAATTCATCCACTTTAAATCTTAAGGTGCCTCGCTGATTTGAAAATCTGATTTCCTTCCTTCTCATGCAACATATAAGAGACTCAGAATGAACCCATATAAAATTTTTAGCATGCGCGCTCTGCTTTATTATACCACAGTGGATTAATGGGTTCCACATGTTCTGAGCAGTTTGAGAAAGGTGGTTACTGGAAGAAGCTGCCAACGAGCTCCCTGGGATATAATATTCCCGAATTTCCCTTTTTTTGGAAAGATGGATTTTCAGCTGTCATGAATTTGGCATGTTGCATACGTCGCACCTAGAGACGTTGGTGCATGGTCAAGGGGTGGGAGTGTGGATGTGAATAAGATATTTGGAAAGAGGTTCAGGAGTGGCTACTAAAGGAAGTTGAGGCATCACCACGAGCAACAACATGCAGAGAGTGGGAGCAAAGCACGGGGAGGAACATCTGTTAGCACATCTGGAAGAAGATCCCACAGAGGAGCTGGTTCTGGTAAAAATCTGGAGCCAGCTGCAAAGATTTGCATTTTAAAACATCAGTCAGAGTGAAGCAATAACCTGCACAGGATGGATTTTTATCTCCTCAGAAAGGTGAAGCCAAAGAAATGAAAAAGGCAAGCGGCCGTTCACATTACAATGTGGATTTCTGAGGCCCTCGGGCTAGGTTGGAATGTCAAGAGGGGAGTGAAATGGAGGGAATAAAGGCAGTGTTTCGAGGCACTTTGCCAAAGAGTGAAAAATCGGATAATTCTGAATGATTCACTTCATCTCCATCAGCTTTGTTTATTTATGTGGCAGACGGGTTCCATAAATTTCACTGCAGACCTCTGCCTAACACAATTAACCAGCCAGGTTGTTAGCAAACACTTACGTAGCTGCATCCATGGCAGCAAATCACCACAAACAGATGGGTGATATTCTTTATTTGCGGCAGCTGCGGCTTGAATCCATTATTATACTTGTTTGTGTGAAGGTCTGATTCATTGAATAATCAGTTTGATGAATGAAAACAGCTTCTCAAAGCGTAATGGTTCTGGCTGTAGCGAGGAGCAGCAGAAGAATGGCTGCACCTTTTCCACCGGTCCATGGGTTTGTTTGCTTCAATCCAGCTCTTTCCTCTATTGTTTCAAATAATAAGACACAATCAATACATTAAAAAGAAAAGTTTAGAGCATCCAATTCAAATAAACTTTGTTACTGTTCCAGCGACTCACTTCATTCCCACCTCTCCTCCCACTGACCACTCACCTGTCCCCTGTCATAGATCTTTCTTTAGCTCACCATCATTTCTCTTCCCCATTTTAAATATTTCTAATGTCCCCACTTCATCTACACTGCACACCCCACACCCAATGCACCGCTCATATCTCGCTCTTTTCTCCTCCTGCCAGTGAGCCCCCCCTGCCATCCTTGGCCCTCTTAACTGCATCATTTCTTCCAAGAGATATCCTTCTCCACTGACCTCTGCGCTAGCTGGCTGCCTGCCATCTTCACTCAATGAACTCATCAATCCATCTTAGTTCTTGGACGGCCTTGATTTTATTGTCTCACACAGCCCTCCGTCATCCTATTCATCTCTCTTCCTTAATGTCATCCTTTCAGATTTTAACATGTCTGCATTTTCGGAGTGCAAAGCTTTTGATTATATTGCGCCGCAAAGGCAGAGTCCAGGCGGGCGATTATTGTCGTGTTCTTGTCGGGGTTGATGGAAGCGCAGGCGTGGATACGCTCCGTAGGTTATCCTTTGGCTGCAAACATCTGCGTTGGTGTTTTCATACGCTGAAGGTGTATGCTAGGCGGTGCTGGCACATGCAGCTCGCTCGTGTGGAACATTCAGGTTTCCTGTCAAATCAGACCAACAGAGAAGAAAAATGTTGCTCTGCTGCATTGGTCCTGATGAAAGGTGAGGACTTCTGAGATTGGAAGGAAGGAAATACGCGTAGCCATGGTAGTTATTTAAACAAGACAAAGGAGAGAAACATGCTAGGGTTCCTCTTTCAAAACAGGCGAAGGAACATTTGACGATAAGCTTTCCATCTTTCTTGGAAGGTCTTCAAATGTCTTTATCTGAGCTGCTTCTGTTGCACACAGAAAAGAACTCTGAATGGCCGAATCTGTTATTGAGCGCACACAATGACTTGAAGTCGGGAGTGACGTCACTGCAGGATAATTTAATTCTGCCTCAGCTTTTATAGGCAGCTATGTGCTGGCTGTTATGGATTACACTGAGCAGAAATGTTAAAAGAACCTGCTGAAGTTTCCACTTCAGGGGCAAAACTATCGTTAATTACGGCTCGTACTGGAGGAAATGGGAACATGAATGGCTTTGTGTCTTTTATGTTTAATATGTTAATCTACCCACTGAGAGAAAGAACAAAAACATGGTTGTTTTGGTTTTTTTTAGGTGTTGTTCTGGTCTCGATCAATATTTTAATAGAATTCAAACCGATGGCTGTGAAGAAAAGCCGTTCATGGAGCTTTACCCTCCCTGCTCCTTATGGAAATCTTTTAGTCCACTTTCTATCCACAGCTGGCCAGTTCTGTAAAAATAAATAAATAAATGAAGCCCAAAGCTAATGAGGGCAACCACTCTACTATTATTATGGTTGTTGCTATTATTATTATTACTTGTAAGCACACTGAGGAAAGTCTCATTTACAGTGTAGATGAGCAATGACAGAGTACAATGCAACACAATTAAATAAACTAAGACAAAATACAGACCATCTACACAATAAAGTACAACAATACAACAGAAACAAGTACAAATAGAGGACCAGGAATTAGCAAGTAATGATTTAAAGTGATTGAAGTCTACAAGGGTGTTTAGCCTGGACGATTGGTCCAGATGAAAGGGGCATACGTAGAGAAGTCAGCCTTTCCAAGCTCTGCTTGGATTTTGAGATTATTTTTGGCTGCAACCAGTTACCTCAGTGGGTGTTGTGTGCTTTGAGTTGAGTGTGTTTATTATTAATCCAATGCCGAGATGTTGTTTATGTTGTTTACAGACTCTTTCAATAGTGGAACCACATATATTGTGGGAATGTGAAGATTCCAGCATGTATTGCTAGCATTTGAAAACTGTATTCATTTAGTTTTGTGTGCATTGAGGGCAGCTTTAAGATTAATTAATGCTGTCTGTAGAATGTGGAGGGAAGCTTGTATGTTTTTAACGGCTATTTCAGGAGAGTATGAGATTGTGTTGTCTGCGTATAAATGAGAATAAGAGTTTGCTATTTATAAAAATAAATTATTTATATGAACTGTGAAGAGGACATCACCTAAAATTAAACTCTGAGGCACCCCTTAGTCATTGGTAGGAGATTGGAATGAATACGGTCAAGTGGAACAGACTGCTCTCGATCGGTTAAATAAGTCATGGGACCGAAACCAGCGTTACTTAAAATTGCAACGAGCAATGCTTGATCTATTGAGTCAAAAGCCTTAGAGAGGCCACAGTGACTCTTTCCAGGGCAGTTTTAATAATATTCAGAGTGGAGCCAGTGGTGGATGGATTTAAAGTGCAACTTATTGTTAGGAATTCTTTAAGTTGTTGGTTTATTGAGGAGTCCAGTAATTTGGCAAAGCAGAATACTGCAGTTTGGAAATGGTTCTGTAATTATCTAGATTACAGGTATCCACATCTTCGTGAGGGGGCACAACGCTTATTTTCCATATATGAGGAATGAAAACTGATCCGATGGAGAGATTAATTATGCAAGTTCTTTTCTTAGCAATCAAATCAGCTGAAAAGCAGCAGATAAAAGGGTCTAATTCATCAGCATTTTTAAAGCAATTGTGCAAAAGACCTCAACACGAAAAATCTCCATGAACAGGACTTAAATTGAACTCAACACGATGAGGGGTACTTTTTAGATGATACTTTTTACTGCTTTCCAAAGTTTATTTGGGTTTGAATGAGAGCTGGAAATCAGATTAATATAATAATTAGACTTAGCTTGAAGAATTAGGGCAGCACATTTATTGCCCATTTGTCTAAAGGTGTCCCAGACACAAGAAGCCTTACTGCCTCTGGCTAAAGACCTGGCTTTATTACGTTGGATACGTCTGACAGCTCAGCGATGAACCAGAGATCTATCTTTTACTCTGCTTCAGTGGAGCATGTTTATTTACAACAGAGGGAAATGTCTCTGTAAAAAAGGTCTCAGGCTAATTCAACATCAGTGGCATCAGAAGTGCGATATGTCACTGTGGGATAGCTCAACAAGGAAAGCTTGCTCATTGAAAAAATCTTTTAAAATGATTTTATAAAAGATTCTTTTTATGTATTTAGACACAGGCAATGGGCAGTAATCACTCATTCCCAAGCTGAAGACAGCAGCTCAGGAGATTCCATCAAGGCGATTGGAGGGAAAAAAAAGAAGTTATCCCGCATGCCCTCAATGATCCTACTGGCGTGTGATAAAACCAGTTGGCTTAACTTCATTAGATAAGGCATGTTAACTTGGCAGACGTGTAAATTATGTAAATAGACGTGTGAGCTCTTTCTTTATGTAGAACCCACTCACACTGCCTATTCATAGCAATTATGCATCCTTGTACTTCTATCTTTGTGAGGACTTTCATAGACATAATGCATTTCCCGACACCTTACCCAAACCCTAACCCTAACGAACTCACTAACTCTAACCAAAACCCAAGTCTAACCCCAACCTTAAAACCTTTTAACCCTCAGTCTATAGAAATTGTGAGGACCAGTCCCCACAATGTTATCACTTCCCCAAATGTCCTCAGTTTGCCAGCAGAATGAGGATTTTGGTCATTAACATGTAGGAAGTACAAGAACACACACACACACACACACACCACACACACACACACACACACACACACACACACACACACACACACACACATATATTTCTGCACAGTTCAGTCCAGCAGAAGAGCACACAAGATAAATTACTCTGCAGATTCCATTTAATGCAGTCTTGGCTCTTTCACCTGTATGTGAAAGGAAGTGGAGCAGAGTCACGGTGACCACAAACTCTATTTCATCCTGCGTTTTATTTTCTTCCCAGTTAGGTTTGATGGTGACTGTGGACGAGCAGACAGCATCAGTGCAGCCAGTAAAAACCATTGCTCTTCCCGTGGGCTGGGCTTTGAGGTTAATACAGCTGCACTAACCCAATTACCATCAAGTATCAAATTTAGTTCCTTAAGATGTTGATTTTGAAATGTTAAATGATCTACAACTACTGGTCTATCAACAAACCTCAGACAAAACTGCTTCTGAAAATTTATTGAGTTTTGTAATAATAAATGCACTTTTGTATTTTCTGGGGTTCTGTCAGAGGGAATTTGACTTGATTGCACTTGATCAAAGCCTTAAATGACCTCCTACACACACACACACACACACACACACACACACACACACACACACACACACACACACACACACACACACAGACAAAGGCATGGACACAGTCACTCACGGGGCAAGCACATGGATCTGGCAGGTGTACAGGTGTGGGCAGATAAGGGAGGGGTTAAAGAAAACTCCCCAAACTCAAGCTACAGTAGTCTTGTGTGTAACATGTGTCAACTTCAATATTTCCACTTTAATTTATCAACAAAAATATGTGCAAAGAGCACTCTGCTAATTTTACTAACTATATTCAAAGAGCATTTTAATAATTTACACTCGTGTGGGGAACAAACGGAATTAAACATATGTGCGTTTGTGTGAGTGCATGAGTGTGTTTGTTAGTGTGTGTGTGTGTGTGTGTGTGTGTGTGTGTGTGGCGGCAGATACCCAGTATCTTGTGCAGGCAGGCTGTTTTGCTCCTTGTGCTTAGAACAGGTTCGGGGTGCTTTTGGCTTCATTGCACTGGGAATAAGATAGGAAAAGCACTGAACCACGTCTTCATTCTGCCTGCACTTTCAGCCCTTCCCGCCCACAGGCACGCAGACCCGGCACAGATGGATTTAGTATCTTGCAGACACTGCAAAAATGTTATCTGCCCTGGATTAAAGATATTAATGCTGTCAACATTGTATGCATGCCTTCATGCATGTATCTAAGTGGTCCTTATCTTTGTTTGGTGCGATTGAGCGTTTGTTTTAAATGCTGCTCTTTTGGCCAGGGCTTGTTTAAAAGAGATTTTAATCTTTCATATCGAGCTTGTACCATGTTAAATAAATGAGATGAATATCTGACCGCCAGCCCCATAGCTGCCCCAGCTTGATGCAGGCTGCAAACCTGTTGGATAGCGTTGAATTTTTAGCTTACTAAAGAGTGACCTGAGCCCCCGAGGTGCAGATCAGGACATTGGCACGCAATTCCAACTGCAGTTACCAGGTTAAGTCATGCGCAAAAACAATACTCCGTGTGACCGCAGTGTGTCAAAATGCAACAACCTTATATGCTACAACAGTGGGGGGGGCAATCATCATCCACCCCCATGAGCACAGACAGCTTCATCACCTTAAGATCCTGAAAGTTTTTGCCGAACTCCAATTGCTTGCTATATATGCAGGGGTTATTGGGAGTAAACTGAGGGTGGCTAACACTCATCCACATTCACACAGGTACAGTACAGTCTGTCTGTACAATACATTATGCATCATCATGTGTTATCTTGGCAGCGCTGATGTCAGCTCGCTCTTCAGCCGATTCTCCTGAATCCTACTGGCAAAAAGAACATTGTGTTGAGGCTGCCTACACCTCCCATTCTGTTCCCTCTGCCAGCCATTTTACCACCCACCTTTAACCCAACCCCATCCTCCCATCTGTATGGTGTGTTCTGTCTACAGAGTCAATTTGGATGAGTCTAGAGAGAACTTTGTTGCTGGTAAATGACATTGGAATTCTGGACCATAGTGTTTTAATTTTTTTTAATTTTTCTGTTTGACTGTGGTTTGCTGCGCCTTTACAGCACTGCCCTCGGCTAAAATCGGACTCATGCCGTCATGAACATTAAATAGACTAAAAATGCTGCTGAGTTTAATGTCTGACATGTACAAATGAAATCCAAACATCGATATTTTCTTAAATATGCGGCATTTCTGGACCTGTAAATAAGCAGTAGCTGAAGACTGCCTTTTCGGCTCTTTGAACAAACCATGCAATCATATTTCCTAGATTTACATGGTCGATACACACTGTTGCAAACAACGATAAACCCACATCCAGTCACGTGCACGTCTTCTAATCTGATGACACAAACTAACCAGAAACCTTTGTGCAACAGTGATGCCCCCACAGCGAGCTCCCTGTTAAGGTTTCATTAGTCTTAAGGCATTTTGCATCCATGCATCGATGGTTATTATGATAGTGAACGGGCCATTACTGCAGCCTATTCATCCTTACTGTATAGATAATGATGGAGGTTTGCATAGGTGAGATTGCACGTGCATTACATGCCGCAGTGAACCTCTGTTTTATACCTACATAGGAGAATCCACATTGTCACCTAAAATTCATCAAAGGTCACAGCTTTAATGTTTCATGACTGTTGATGTAGCGAATCCGGATCTATTAAGTTCACTGAGTGTAGTCATAAAGTGATATGAACACATCCTAATTTCCATTTGCACCATTATAGTCGTAGCTGTCATAAAACCGTGCAGCTTTGCGATTGCTGGGTCAAATGTCTGCTCTCTGTCTGGCTCATTCGAACGAGTTGGCTCGTGAAAGGAAGGCCTGAATGCAGCTTTCCTTATTTGCTGAGAAATGCCCCGATGAAGCGATTGCGGATCGATAAATACGCCGCCACGCTATCTGCTGGACAACTTCCCGGCAAGTCCTGGGCTTTTTCCCTGCCGAACGTGGACGAGCCAAATGTCAGTCATTCTCCCCCAGCTCTCCGAGGCCATTATGACCATTTGCTCTGCACTATTTTTAGTAATCCGCAGCATGTTTAGTCATGAAACACTTGACCCTTCAAATCAGAGCCTACTAAGTAGAGCATGTGGGCCTTGTTTGAATCATAATTTCATGAGCTCCACTGCAGCAGCAGTATGGCGATTGAAACTTTCAAATGATAGGAGGGAAAGAGGCGTAAATATTTAAAAAAGGCAAATGCATCTCTGTCACCTTCGCCATTTCACTCATGAGATTTTCATCACATTCCTGCCAGCAGCTCTTTCACATGTGTGTGTCCCCCCCCCCACCCTCACTGGAGGTCCACCAGTGGCTGGCACTGCTCCTTTAAACTTACAATTCAGTGCAAGTCAACGGCACGCGCAGAGGAGTCTGTCATGGCTGCAGACGCTGAATGAGAGTGCAGGATTGGACTGGCTGTCCCTCTGTTCATTGTCCCCCCCCCGTGATCAAACTGTGTTGGCTGAACTTCAGACAAGGAACAGAGAGCACTTTTACCGCTCATATATACTCAAAAGAAGAGGCTCCTTTGCTTTTAGCTTGATTCAAACCCTGCTCACTCATAAAATTATTTAAAATGTGCTCTTGGTATTATAACACCCACTTTCATTTTGAATGTGACGGCACTTTTCGGTGGAAATGAAAGCCCGTGATAAAACTTGCATCCAATCACAACTCAAACGTTCTTTCCTAAGTGGTGGATGTAAAATGGATGAAGGGCAAACTTGCCCAAAATAAGACCACAATAGCCCTCTTTTGGGTTTAATCACCACGCTGGTGTGTGCTGCGAAGGTAAAATGGCATTTAATTGCTATTGCAAATATACATCGGTGTGACTGGGAATATAAATGAGACTGCTCGGCCTCTTGTTCTCATGGTAACACAAGTAGGATGTGATGTGCTGATTGACCTTGGACTGCAGATTTTCCTTCTCCACATGGATTTAGCAGCAAGGTAAAAGCAATTTTACGCTTGTAATTATTTGCTCATGGGAGCATTTTGTTTCCCTATTTTTCTGAGCAGTTTATAGCTATGTAGATGGCAATAGTATGATTATACGAATAAGGATGTAAAAACCGTCTTCTTAAAGGGAAAAAGAATCACTGGACTTGTTTCATTTTCTCCTTTTGTTAATGAGGATCGTGCATAACGGCACAAACACATACACACGCACATGCATGCGCACGCACAGGATGCAGGGATCAGAGATGATGTAAAGGACCTCCAGTGGGCCTGTAGGGGGCACTCCAGCTCTTTCCCCTCTTCCACCTTGTCCTTCACCTCTACTGTTTCCAGCATTTGCTCACATTTTCCATCTTCCTTTTGTTCTGCAACTCTATCACTCCTCACTTTCTCCTTCTCGCCTCCTCTTTTTACCTCTAATGCACCCTCTCATCACCGGTCTTGCTCCGTTCAAGTTTTTTCCCCCTCTCACACCAGTATTTCATGTGCTCTGGACACACATCCCACCCCCCACTCAGCCGCTTTCATCTCAGCGCCTCCTGCTCATTTCTGACACTTTTTGTTCTGAATTTTTAATCAATACTGAACCCTCCTCCACCCCTTTTACATTCACATCAAAAATAAAGTACACGGATTTCCAAGAAGGCGTGAGTGGCCTGACCTTATTCCACTTGCACCTGTTTATCATTCAGAGCATTTCCATACTGCAGCAGGCTATAATTGGCACAACTACCCATACAGCAGCATCGTCTGTGAAGAAAAGTGAAACAAATTGAATCTAACGGCACTTAAAACCAAACCCCAAACATTAGTTGGATGTCAGCTCATCAGTCATGTTACAGATTCCTTTATATTCAGTGTGTCTAATCGCTGGGCAGCCCCGAGATGATGAAAGGGCGTCAAACAAAGGGAGTACATTGACGATAAGTGAAATATGTAACATGATTTGTGGGTTATTAAAGAGGCACGTATCAATCCAATCTCTCCTAGAATCAATCCACGTTGTGCCAGAAGAGGGTGGGAATGTTTAATTATTTCCGCCTTTGTTTTAAGTCATTTGCAGTTTCACAAACAGCAGGACAGCCAGTTAATCTTCCAGGAGCTTCAGGCTTAAAAGTGTCTTCTCAAGTAGATGCGTATTTATCTCAAATGTCACCGTGCCACGCGTATTTGCTCATGCCAGGTGTTGTAATCGAGTTGACGACATCTGCACTTGGGGGTGGGGTGGGGGTGTTAGGTGGAAGAGCGGCAACAGGCTGCGTAGATTGGCCAAATCATAGCCGATCCCTCCTCCTGTGAATAAAGCTGTGGCTTTCAGGCACCCGAAATAACAGTTCCATCTTTTATAGTGTCACATTGATTTCATTACACTATTATTGATTCTTCATTTGTCACTAATTATAATAATACAAAAACAGATCATGTCATGAAATGTGTATAACTTTGACAGGAAATGACTAATGACTGCTTTACAGCTGATAGCCGCGACCTTGACTTCATAAATTACCCCCATGGGGCCAGAGGAGATAGTGTGCATAAAACAGTCATTTAATAATAACCCAGTGTCATCACATGACTTCATGGCCTGAGAAGATACAGGTAATTGATTTTACACTGTTTCTTTATGTTAAAAGCCTCCACAGAACAAACCAAAGTTATCAGTTCCAAACATGTAAACATTATGACCAAACATGTAAACATTATAACCATTTCTCATGAGTAATTATACACAGTCCTTGTTGACTTTACATTTATTAGATCTATTAAATAAGAATATGCTGTGGTGTCTCTGAATCAAATCTTGACTCTTGCTCATAAGACAAGGTAAGGTTTGTTGTGCTTGTACCTCACTCAGCTTACAGTACAAGGCCAGCAGAAGGCCGATCGTTAGGTCCCAGATCCAAAGGAGCAGGGGTGTACTGTAGCAGACAGCATCTAAATGCTCAAGAGGCGGTTCGGAACATAATAGCGGGTTACAGCACTGTCATCCTTTGGGCCCTCAAGTTTAAGATTGACAGGCAGCTAATGGTAAACCAACCGGGAATAGTGACGGTTGACAAAGAGGAGAGAAAGACGGCTGTTAGAGGTGTTGTAATACCAGCTGATAGCACTGTCAAAAAGAAGAAGTAGCATAAAAAGGTTGAGAAATGTCTGTTTGAGGGACAGTGCACAACAGATATGGACGCACGTGTGTTTGTTGGAAACCTCTCCCAGGCTCAGACTGGATCCTTTCCGTTGACCCAGATGAAAGATGAATCCTTGGGGTCATGTCCAGGGGAGATGCTAAAGAGGTGGTCCTACCTGTCAATGTGAGGAAGCCAAACATGGAGGCTCGATCAAATCCTCCTTCCAGCGCCAATGAAGCATGAAATGACTTAATTATTAGTGATTGCTGACAATAACACGACTCACCCCGATTGACACCGATGTCGCAAAATAGCCTCTTTCCCCTAGACATAATTTCCCCCCTCCATCTCATTTTTATCCTCTCCTCTCACAGTGCTTCTTTTCCAGGACTTGAATATCAGCCGCCGTGAACATGCATTGATATTATTAGATTCGTGTCACGCAGTGGGGCCATGGTGACATTTTGCAAATCTTGATTACAAAAAGGTTAAAATCCTGCCTTTTCAGATAAGAGGTGAAACATTTGACTCAAGCATTTGCACCACAATAGATCTTTAAGGTGAAAGCCAAAGTGCTGCAATAGCTACAGGTGCCGTATGAAATGTAGAGATACAGAACTGTGCAGGAACAGCTACATAATAGGTCCATTTGTGTTCGATCTGTGACCGTGCCGCCTACAAACTCATGAAATTGTTGTATTCCTTTACTCATGTTTCCTTCATGTGTTTTGTACAGCGGCGCAGAGTTGAATTAATTTTGCCACCGTTTCTCATGGTAATAAACCTTCATTGGAGAACTTTCTTCCCTCTCCTGGCAGACAATTTACATACCGACGACATGTTTACACCACCACAGACTCTGGAGCTCCTGCAGCGATGGCAGAGTGTCGTACACGCTGAAGCCACCCCACATTCCGAGATCTCTCAGTCATTTGTTTCTGCTGTGGAAAGCCTTTTAAAAAAAGAAAGAGAAAAAGAAATATACGTTGCTACCCACGAGCAGCTGCATGAGTCACTGCAGATGCCGATTCAAAAACACCAATGTTTTTCTGTTCTAACCGAGGGTGACTAAATGAAGGAACAGGTTGTCTACATTACATTAAAAAAGGGAATTTTTATTATCTGGACTCATTCTGTGATTGGCTGATGTGAGGAGTCAATTTTGCTAGGTTTTCAGGGTTTGGCTGGATGGTCATACATTTTATACTTATTAATTCCAGCTTAGCTACACACAGTTTCATGCGAATACAAAAATGATCGCTAATCACATGCAATGCTCATTTTATTAGAATGGAGAAACACCAAAGACACCATAGGGAGGAACGCCTGCATTCTGGATAAAATGGAGGCGACCCAGAATTTGGAAAAGTGGTGAAAAGCATCAAAGATGGATAATGTCCGTCACGCAGAGCGAGATTATTTAGTCAAGGCAGGAATCGGCTGGCAGCTCATAGGGCCGTATCCACTTGTTGCAAAGCTTCCCACTGGGATGAGAGTAGAAACTGTTGCTTCAAATTGGCGGTTCAAAAAGAACATTTCAAACCACTTTCATGCTAGGCATCCCTTTTATTGTCTATTTGATGCTATGCATCTTCCTATTGGTAAACATAATTTCACAGCTCCACATATTGAATCCAGCACCGAATGAGCAGCCTTTAGTCTAGAATATTTTCAGATCGGCTTCACATCTGCTTTACGTGTGCAATCAAACGTTACAATTTAGTGCATTACACAATAACAGGTGGGCAGTTTATAGGGGAACAAATCTCTTATTTCCCAAGTAGCTTCATTTAGACTCCTCTGTCTTGCATTCCCCTCCAGCAAAGGTATCTGAATTTGAGACGTTTGCAGCTGCACCAGTACCCAGAATAAATATGAAGCCAGTTTAATAAATGCAGATCACACTGGTCCAGTCTCATGAGAAGGTGATGCAGCAAAGTAGCGCTGCGTGCACTGAGGTCCGATGGGCTTCTGCTATTACCTGCAGGTTGCAGCAGAAATTATTGAAGTGCAGACCACATTTTAAATGAACGTCACGTAGAATATAGAAGCAGTGGGACCCCCTGCTCTGCAGAGGCCATTTGATAAATCATGATCTTGGGGATTTGTCAGGCATTTATAATTCAGCCACCTGAGGAGCAATAAAACAGACTGTGGAAATCGAATGTTGTTCATTTGTTATTTAATAAAAGGTGCCGTTCCAACATTTTGCTGAGACAATTTAGGTTTTGTCCTTTTGTCTGGATCAAAAAAGAACAACAAATTTAAATGGATTCACAATTAGGTTCAGGAAAGGGCGATGGCCTGTTTAGACGATTGTTTCTGTCTCCGCACATTTTGATGTACGATATAATTAGCAGGATTCCCTTCTCGTATGCTTCACAAAAAAAAAATCAATTAATCAGATTAATCTGTGATTAAAAACAATTCAACAGCCGCCAGTCCTCCAAGCAGGAGATGAATTAGAGTTATCTCCCGGCTCCGTTAGAAAGAAGGTGGCAGAATGCCATCATTGTGTGCTGATAAATCTGGAGGAATACCAATGGAAAGGAAACATAAACGGCGTGTATGGGGAGAGTTCTGCGGCACAGAAGCACACAGTCGCACATTTTCTTTGCAGCAGTCCAAAAATCATGAAATAATCAAATGCTGATATTTATTTTGTCTGAATTTTTCTCTATTCTCACTACGAAACTACCCTTGATGTCTTCACCCCATGTCTTTCAAAAGAGGCAGTATTGCCTGCTCTCACAGAAGAGGCTGGCTGGCCCCACTTCTCCTCCATCCTCCCTTTCCCCCCAGCAGCTCTCTGCAGTATACTGATCATTTGGAGCTCACACAGAGACAAAAAAGGCATCTGAGTAACATTGTTAAGAGGTGCCAAGCTCAAACTGGCTCCCAATCCAACAGAACTGTTCGCGCTAATCTCACAGTCACTCCTTGTTATTGTAGAGTGGCGAGCAGCTCCGAGTCATCTCTGCAGACCCCTGCAGCACAGCGAATCAATGAGCCAAAAGTACATAAAGATTGTGTCAATATCTCACCATAAATTAAAGCGCTGAGGCTTCACATCAACACATTTTCTCATTAAAACTGTCCCACAGCTCTGGCAAACTTTACCAAGGATTTCAATCAGTTTAAAAATCTGAAGGCAGACTAAGGACTTGATTGAATATGTGAGTAACCCAGTGACACTAGCATCCATTCAGAATGTCGAGTCCATGCTAAGTGCCAGTCTAGTCACGTTTGTTTTCTTATCGACAAGAAAACACACCTGTGGTTCTGCGCGATATCATCTTGGAATCCTATACGGCCTGGCAGTATCGTGAGGCAAAAGTGGAATATTCCTCAAGGTTTAACAGAAAGAAATGCATTTCCACAGGGTCCTTAGTCGCCCGGTCTTTTACTTAGAAGTCTGGTCTCTGAAACCAGCAGGTAGGCTCTCACGCTTAGCTCATTAACTAAGTTGTCTGTGCCAGCATCAGTCGGAGCTCTGAAATGGTGCCAAAAAATCAAAGCCAGGACCAGCCAGAGGGACTTTATTGGCAACCAGTGATTCAGTATTTGTGTTCACACTGTGGTAGTTGGCTAAGATATGTATGCTGTGTTTTTGCTTAATGGGAAGTTGTAAGAGCTTCAGGCTAAACAGCCAAGATCCACCAGAGATGTTGATGCTGTTCACCAGTATGAGCTAATCTGCTCCATGCTGCGAGAGCGTATTTCAGTTTTATATTCTCTCCTTGTCTCTGCACCACGAGGATGATTTACAACCTTCTCTCTGACCTATGGGTTCACCTGGGTTCCCCCATCCTCATGGAGCTCTGCACACGGCGCTGCGCTCCTTCGGCGAATGTGGATGAACGTTTGTCCACGTTTTGTCGTCCCGCTGCCTCCGTCGTGTCCACAGAAACACTCAAAGTGGAACAAAACTTGTGGTTCCTCAGTTAGGTGGAACAGTTGAATGAATGTCTGTTTAACGGGTCTGGGTTTCTTATCTTGTTTTCCTCTTCTTTATTATTCGGACTGAATCTAATTCACTTTTAACAAGAACAAAGGAGACAGCAACAAAACAATTATGAACCTTGCAAGTGACGTTTCTTAAATGGCTGACTCTAATGAATATCTGGTGTCAGCAACCTAATTTGCTTTTCCAGCTGCAGAGTGCAAATGTGCGACGATTAAGTTTTATATGTGAAGTGGGGGTAATCACGACATTCTGGTTGAAAAAAAAACAAAACCCGAAACATGCACCATCTTTGTATTATTTTTACGATGCTAACTTTATTCAAATATGATTATATCCAGTTTTTGCTCTCTTGTCACTTGCTTTTAGAAAGGTGAAGCTGATTTTTGATGGCTGTAAACGGCAAAGTGGAGCAGTCTGTGCACTTTATATCCAGGCGGTTCTGAATGAAACTTTCAGAGCCTGTCTGACCTGCAGTCTGACTCTGGGCGATAACAATGTCTCCTGTACTGCCGACACTGAAGAAATTGCTTTCAGACAGACTTGGTGCTGCATCTTGTCATCGAATTATTACTCCTTCCACCTCTGGTGGCTTAAAAGTAACAGTCTGTTCCCTATTCATGATCCCCAAATGTCAATGGTTATGGGATATTAGCTCCTGCAAGCTAAATAGTGTGTCTCATTTCCTTTCTTAATAATGCATACAGTGAACAATAGTTCAGGGACCAAACACTTTTAAAGACAAATCCTCGGAAATGGTGAGTCACTCATGAATGTTTCACTCTCATCTACATTACATGCCCACCTGTTTTTCCTGGCAGACTAAGTCTCTGCCAAGGCCAGACGAGCTCGGTAAGAGTGATGGAAGGCAAAACAACAATTGAAATGTGTGTGTGTGTGGAGGGTGGGGGGTGGGGGGCTCATTCTGAGAGGAGAGAACGTCGGGAGGATAGAACAGCTCATTAGCTGCAGTGAGTTTGAAAATCTCAAAACAATGTGTCACTACACGTTTCAAAATGACGCCCTGCAGAGATGAAAAGGCGACTTTTCTCTCCTGACGCCGTGAAGAAGTCGGGGGAATGATAAAGAGATCCAGGGAAGTCAGCCTCGCTTCTGAAATAATGACTCTGCCTTACCTATAAGTAAATGAACAGAGCCTTAATTCAGCATATTTTGGCATGACAACAGCAGCTATTATACCAAACAAACTGGCAAATATAGAAATAGGCCAATATCAGGGAAAGTTCAGGGCTTTCTAACCTCCGCTCAGTGATCGAAGAACGTGAAGCGGAGGCCCCAGGAGATGGCAGTTTTCACATAGCGGCATGATTTATGGTCTACCATAACAAATCAACAAGTTTAACTTTAATTGTTTTCTTTGAGAGGGGAGGTGGGGCAGTTAATACGGAACAATGATTGATGGCACAGTGCACTGTGTTTGGCTGAGCACTTTGTCTTTTGCAGTGCAACTCAGGAAGTGAACCAGATGATAGAAGCAATTAACTTGAGGGGGGAATTGTTTTGATTTAGGAAATACACCAGTTTAGGAAATTGCACCATTGGTTTGTCACCTTCTAGTAAATGGGCTTCCTGTCTTCTTTCGCAGGAAGAGTCTTAATAAAAACAGGCTCTCGATTTCCTTTTTTTAAAAACCTTTTGCTCATTTGTTATCATGGTTTTTACACCTGTATCCGTGTAGATGAGGGTTTAATTGTTAATATAACAGCTCATCCCAGTGTCTGACACCTAGCGTGCTTTAAAAAAGTTGCCTCCGTCCAAGCCACATTAGTTCGCAAAGGTAATTGAGACAACCATTTAATTAAATGCTTTGTTGATGATGCTTCTCCTGCAATAGTGGCTGTTAACCATTAATCAATGGTGCACACCTAATTTACAAGGACAACAGTGCAGGAGTGGTGCCTGTGCCGGGGAGGAAATGGTCACACCAATACATTAAATCACCATTAGTAATTAGTGAAGCTAGCGGCACCAGCTGCACTGGAGGGATACAGTGATTGCACTAGATTGCTGGATCGGCAAAGCCCCACGCCAGACCGATATCAGACCTGATCATAGGAAAATGCTTGAAGCGGTCTTAAGTAATCGTGGCTACGTATTTGAATATCACCACTGGCTGCTTTGCAGAGTAACCTTGCAGCTCCAGCCAGTAAGTCAGAGCACGGCAGAAAAAAAAATCTATTTATGTTGTTTGCATTTGTTCCAGCCTATTGGCTACTGATGCAATAGACCGTGGATGATTTACTTCTGTTGATTATTGCATCACGGAGGAGCAAAAAAAAAAAACCCAAACCCTCTTTAATTAAGTTTTTATAAAACTGATCTTTTCTCAGTCAACTGATAAAAATGACCTTCATTGTGAATTAATGGAATAGAATATGATGAGTGCAGCGTGTGAGTGTGGATTCTATGACTTGGAAAGATGTGAGGGAGGGGGTGCCGAGTCTTTCTGTAGCTACAGTGGCTCTGGTATACACACCAAAGCTTCGGGGACAATAAATCAAACATAATTGATCACAATGGTGTCTCGGAGTGGTTTTTGAACCATCCATCATCTTTACAATGAATTACAATGACTTCTGCAAATGCTTATGACGTGTAGGAAAGCGAGACGGACCGACCACGACAGGCCTTTAACGACATGTTTGCTGCTGGGGAGGTGAGCCGCACAAGAGCGGAGCGGGTCATTAGGTAGTTCCGATAAAATAAAAAAGAATGTAGATCCCTTCATGAAATGAGCATCAGGCATGTTGTCCATTACATTTGTGAGAAATCCAATCCCTCATTCACAGTAATATCTTAAACTGGTTATAAGTACACACATTAGACAACAACATGTGAACAAATCTACTCCTCATGCATGCTTCACATGCATCAGGGTACATACTGATAATAGCCAGAACAGTTTGCATTCTTCCTACTGGGTTCAGCGGTGCTCCATATAAACCCGAATATGCCCGGTCCTGCCAAGCAAAAGTTCAACGTGGCCCTTCAGGGGCCCCACCGAGCAAAATCAACACTGGGCCACCCAGGCAATTTTTATTCATGCTGTTGGATAATGATAAAAATGCTTTTACCGGCTAAAATACTGGAAGTTTTCAGTTTTCGACGAGGCACTTTGTGGCAGAACAAGAGAATAATTTACCTCCTTCGGCCATCACATTAATGAGAATAAGCTGTGAAGCAGCAGTTGTAAAGGAAAAGGAGGAGTGTTTTCTCCACAAGAAATGGAATGAGAGGAGCTGATCTAATTGATCGGATAACGCTGCTCACATGTGCATGAAAATAAAGACAAATATGTCTAATATTCATATATTCATGTGCTCTCACAGTTTGGAGAGATGCAGCTCTTGCAGCGCTTAGTGGTGTGTTATAATAGCACTTGAATGGCCTCTACAGGGGAAAAACCAGAACATTTTCCCATTAAAATTATAATAAGAAGATGTTGAGAGGACACTGAGCAGATTTTCTCTCTCAGCTCTGAATGGGGTGGGGGGGGGGTGGGGGGGGGGGGGGATTTTATCTAAAGGCATAAAGATGTGAGGATGCACATCCATGTGAAGACCAGGTTGGGTTTTCCATAAGTTCCTCTGCATGCACGGAGGAGCTTTTAATTGAACATTTTATCAAGCTTGGTCATATATTTTACCCAATTACTTTATTATTGTAAAGTAATACAATATTCTTACACAATAATTTTGTCTTTTCGGGGCATTTATAACTTGCTGAACTTTAAATAACTTAAAGTAAAAGGTGCTCAGTGGCTTCTCTCTGGTATCAGTTGTACTTATCCGTTGCACATTCCAAGAGCCGTTTGCTCCCAATTTCATCCGGCAGCAAAATTTAAGCATAGCTTTCTTCTCCTCTCCCCTCCGTCAACTCTCCTCTGCAGCCGGCTATCCCGTTTTCACATTCGCTCCGTCTTTGTGCGTCTTTTCTCATCCTGACCCAATTGCATTCTTCTCTGCAGCGAGAATCGCCAAAGCTCCATTTGTGTGTTTAATGATGTATACAAATGCAAATAAACCCACAGACATCCAAAAATCGGTCTTCAACCCAGAGGGAACAAAAGAGCGCCGGATGCACAGGCTGCTCGAGTAACTCATTTTAACCCCTTTTCCCCATGTTGGGAAAAAATACATCAGATCAGTTGAGCAGCAGAAAGCAATTACCCCTCCTTCGCTCAGTGCTCTGCACAACAAACTCTTTCATTGATCTGGTGATAATTACCTCAGTCACATCATAAAGCACCTGGAACAGATTGGTGGCTCAAATTATCGATTACCCCTGGGCTCCCCTTCCTCTTTCATTGTATTGACGCTATACATTACTTGATAAGATTTGCTTCGCCGTGCCTTTGCTTGCATTTCCCTTTGATGCTGTGCAGCGATACGTTAACAAAGGAGTCAAAGTCATTTTTCGCCTTCTCTTAAGCCTGGGATAAACATGGGGAGCCACCTAAAACCAAGGTTACCCTGTATACCAGCTGTAGATTCACAGGTGCCTCCACTGGCTCCTTCCTGCCATAAAAAAGGCCCCTATTTAATCTAAAACAATTTCAGAAATGACCGTACATTCCTGGTGGTGACTTGCAGTGTCCCCTGGCAAACACCAGCTGTGTCTAATGCTTCATTACACACCTTCCTTCAGGCTTGTCAGTGTGTGACCCTGAAACCTCTCCCCACCGGCGACTCACATGTCCCGTACCCTTCCACACTGTGACCTCCACAGAGGTCAACACATTTTGTCTGCAATAAATGACATGCCATGCTTCCCCTTTTCTCCCTTGTTTCGCATCATTTCAGTTGGCTTACTAGAAGGTGTCTGTATTATTTTACTAGCTTTATATATATATGTATTTATTTTTATAGCTCACCACAACAGCCTGTCTTGTTCCCAGTGAAAAGACAAGAAAACACTGTGAAGATGTTCTGCTTTCCCACTGTCAGTCTTTGCTTTGTGCTTGTCTGGGAATCAGGAGAACAATGGCTCCTGGCATTCCCCTGCATTCTCTCAGGATGCTGAAAATACATCTGAATTTCAACCAGAAATGGCGACGTGTCTCCAAGTGTCATCTTTAGAGCTTTATACGTGTGCGTTGTTGACTTGCACGTGGCTAAACTACTTTTTCCGATTAAAACAAAACTCTCACTCACATTCGATAAAGGTCTTCTGCAGAGGGAAATTGTGAATTAAAAATGAATGAGAGCTAAAGGAATTTTAATAATATGTGTTTATTGACAGTTCAGACGTGCAAAAAACTGAATTATACTATAATTGCATATATAATTGATGAAACGATAGGAAAAGCAATCAGTAGAAATAAAATGTACTCAGTGCATCAGTGAGAATCACCAGCATATATTAAGATGGGTGGCATGTCTCCATGGATACTGACACTGCTGTGTTGGTCTGGTGATGCCATTTAGTGACTCTGATCTGAAAATTGAACATTTGGACACACTTTAGCAAGATAGGACCTAAGTTGAAAGAAAAAGCACAATCAAGGCACACATCCTATCTGATATCTGTCACAAAGGAAGATTGCTACTAGAGCAGCCTGCCACTTTTGGGGGGGGCAACATTATTAGGTTTCACTTCTGTGGAAGAGTATCTGTTGACAAAAGTGAAGTTAATACAATAGAATCATCATCTGGTGTTAGGGGGCAGTCAATGCTAATTACTTTTAAAAAAAACAAAACTCTATACTATATACACCCTGTCATCGTCAGTCACATTCCATCACTGATGTGGACCATGATCATATGGGAGGGGGGGGGGGGGGGGGGGGCATGATTTAAACCTGGAAATGTGAAGAAACATCTAATGGTGTTTTCCAGACTTTCTACAAAGCCACGACATGGCCGATCCACTCGGAGTTTCACCCTCGAGGTTTATTTTCTGTTACTGTGGCAGATGACAAACCAAATTGACCAGTTTGAATTTGGAGTTGAGGGAGGATTTTTGGCTTTCTCTTGATTTTCTCTTCAGCTCCACAGGGGAGAGGGAGTCAGAAAGCAGCAGTCGTTGAGTGAAACACAGCGAATTGGTGGAGGCGTTAGTGTGCACAAAGCTACGACAAGATGGTGTAAAACCTCCTTTTCTGATCGTTTCATGGCAGTGCCACAGCACAGAGTAATCTCATTTTCCATGAAATTAGCTGGAATGCTCATTCCATCCTGTCCACTTAGTGTCCCTGTTCCATCCAGCACATACCTGCAGCTCATAAAGCATCAGCTCACACACGAGGTGGCTGATTTAAGAGTCAGTGTCACCCTGCTCAACATACATCAGTTCACACGGAGAAAAACAAGCTTTCAAAGGGAAAATGTCAATATTTCAACGACAGCACTTGAACTTGATGCAAAAGCACAAAACGTAATTAATACTTGATCATAAATGGGTGCCTGTTTTGCACATAAATGCCACCCTGAGAAGAGCCTTAATTATTTTCAAGTTATTTTCACAGTGAGAGCATTATCCTCTATTCCTATTCAGCCGCAGAAATCACACTGAGAACTGGAGCGTGATCAAGCATCCAACACAGAACTGCATGATTAGCTGCATAAACAGTACACAAACCAAAAGTCCAATTTATACTTGGAACATTGATTCTATGATCCCCAATGTTGGCACTATTTTGTAAGAAATAATGACTTATATAACAACTGAGCGATATTAAGCATCAAAATTAAATGCAGCGCTGTGTGTGGTGGATTATTCTTTCTCCCTCCATTCATCAACTCTCATTCTATGTTTTCTTCTGCACTCCATTATGCGGCTGAGTTAATATTGGATGGAAGAAAGTGACGTGACACTGCCTGATGATGAAGCAGCCCTCCCCAGGAACGAGGCGCCACTCGCGGGGAAGGGTTGCCCAGGACAGAAAGCTCACCACAGCCATCTGCGCTGATCCAAAATGGCTCTGGGCAGGTGTTCAACATGGCCAGGTGGAGAGCAGCTGACACAGACGCGTCTCCCGCGTGATATTTGTCACTGTAAATAACAATTGTTTCCTCACTATTAGAGCGGGACAGGAGCGCACATCCAGCCAGTCTCCCACATTCTCTCCTAATTTAAGCAATTTGAGAGAAAGGTCATGTGTGAAAACAGATGGCTAAATTTTCAACTGTGTCTGGAGGCTGCAAGAGACAATTGGCATTTTACAAGAACCACTCACGCTCTTTGGATACGGAAGAGACTCATAGCAAGCAGACAAATGACGACCAGTGCTTATTAAAAGAACCAGTTTATATTTATGCACACATCGCTTTGCACCCTCCACAGGACGTTTTGTGATTGCATCCTTGTTTCCACGTTTCTGCTGTTTATGAGACAGAAAATCAACCCTCTGTCTATATTTCATTAGACTCCAACCTTCTGCCACATGAATTAAGCATGATAAAGAGACTTAAATAACAGATAATCTTCTGTTCCATCTAATGCTTCGTCAGATGTGGAGACAGGCTGCGCATTCTCTCTCTCTTTTTTCCCCAGGACACTGTTTTCTTTAATCATCCTCTGCATCGTGAACAACTGTAGTCTCCACAATGAGAAAATACAAAGCAAAACAAAAAACAACAACTATTAAGCCAACTGGGGGATAAAATAAGGATGCATTTTCAGTGCTCAGGGACAGGACAATTAAAGTAAAATAAAGTCTGTTCAAGTTAAAACAGCATGGTAAAGCTCCCACGAGTAACGTTGGAAGGCAGTAAGGTGGAGAAGAACAGCAAACAGAGCGTTGCCACGCTCGCGCTCCCCGTGGAGCCGAGCTGAAAGGAAGGGAGACGAGACCAAGGAAACACAAGGCTGCCTCCGGCTTCTGTTAGCTTTCTGTTGCAATGTTTGTGAAATTCCTGCTGATGAGGTGATTACGCCACAACATGTGCTTCTGTTAGCGTGGCCAGCTATAGCCGCAGTCAGTGTTTATGCAGCCACACAAATGAAAAACTTTCTGTCTCTGCAGAGAGCAGCAGACACAGTAGGTGGCCCAAGCCGAGTGTTCAGTTATCCACCGTGCAGGTAGAGCAGATGGGAAACGCTGTGTGCTTAGCGATTCCGAAAGGAGGGGGACTGAAAGAGGAGGGGAGGTGCTGACCCGACATCGAGGGCTCATGGTCGTTAAGGTTCAACAGGCCCTTTGAAGTCAACAAGGGGGCAGCGTGTATGTGCTGTGACCGGCAAACTTTGTTTCAGCATGCTCATCATTCCGCCTAATAAGCTCCTCTAATGGATGGATGTGAGATGAAAGCATCACTCATGGTTCAAAACCTGCAGGAGGAACAACACCGGGCTCCTACAAGACCCCTCTCTGGAGGCTGTTTGGGCGTACCTTTGGAAAACGGCAAATTTTCCTGTTTATGAAGCAGACTGGGGGCTTTCGTTTAAGGTCACAATGTTGCTTTCCAAGGAAACATAAAAAGAAGCAAATACTAAACTATAACGTTCTGAGCATTTGTTTATTTCAATCATTTGGGATTCTTTAATGGGAAAAATGGAAATTGTTTAGTCAGGGATGTTCTGTATATGATGAAGTCACCGCCAACTGGACAGAGGTGGGATTACAGATTGAATCTCCATTGGCTCACCCCCCTGAAATGTGTCAAAATGTCAAAGTGATAAAGATGGTGGTGTGAACTAAGTGCTGTCAGACTGTTGATGCTATCTGACTTTTTCTACTGCACGGGGTCACGAAAACAGAAGATTGGCATTCTGAACGGTGTTGTGTGAGAGCTGTTGACAGCGAGGTAATATGAAGCAGCAAATATCCAGATTGGTCCGGAAGGTCTTCAGAGGACGTGAGAGTTTTCTTTAAATTCACCAAAGGAGTCAATGATAACTACATAACTAGCAGTAAACTTTGCCATTATCAACATTGGTCCCAACTGAGCTGTAGCTGCGACCTCGGAGTGTAATTAAATCAATTAATTCAATCCAAAACCTGGACTGTTTTTGTTGTTGTTGCTAAATACAGCGAAACAAACTGGCCAGTGACAAATGCGCAGCCAGTAAATGTCTGAAGAGAACGATAACCTGGTTGCTGTGTCTCCACACTCAACAGATGGACGTCGCATTTACGAGCAGCCCAGAGTCTTTTCAGCACTACAGACAACAGTAAGTTAGAAAAACTATCGTCCACTGAGGGATGCCTCCCTATCAGAGATAAACAAGCATCTGCCTTACTGTGTGAACTACTGCAAATCAGTGTGAAAATAAAGTTCTGCTTAAAAGTGGGAGAACTTGGAAACGGTTTTCATTGAGAAAGGTACAGCTTGAATGGTGAGGTGTCATTTTTGCCACACCAAAGCTAAAGTAACTTCATGAGATGCATAAGAAAATATGCTTGTTTTAAACATAAAGACCGGGCTTAATATTAAGATCATGCTTGTTGTGTTTTAAGATGCTTGTGGCATTCACCACCTATAATAAACTACAAAAAGAGTGGGACAACATAGAACTCTGCAAAGCAGGTCATTTTTGACTTTCCCCAGCAGAACATATGAATATACTGTATGTAGGCAGTAGAAGGACATGGTTACATAACCTAGATTACTTTACTATTAAAGCCAGGGGGGCTTTCATCTTAGGATGATTGATGGCCCAGAACATCACCAAAAATTAATCAGCTCTTTCTTAGCCCATTATCAACACTTATGGAGAATTTTATTAAAATCCATTCATAACCCTTTGAGTTATCTTGCCAGCAGTTAGAGTAAAATACATATACACAGACTCGTGTGTGTGTGTCTCCAATCCAAAATCGAATTAAAATTTTGTCACATCTCAAATCTCGAGTTCTCCGTCAGATTCAACAATGGTTGTCAAGTTGAAACAGATTTAGTGGCGCTTAATGAGAAGAGGACGGGAGCACAAAGACCCCTGGCTACAGAAACGATAACATTTCAGCATTCCTCTCACATTTGTTGGAAGCAATTTGGGAAAGAAGATTAGCGACCCGCTTTTCTGCCAGATACGACCTTGCTAGCCCCCGCCCTGAAATACCAGCATCAGTACATGATTCATTTGCACCCCGTGGGCCACTAGGAGCACTCCAAATGCATGCATTGTTGATTAAACGCTTTGTGGGAGAACTTAGAGCATATGCCACATGAAAATTAATGATAACCAGCCATGCAGCAGAACACAGCACAGGGAAGCCACAACTGGCATTTTATGAGAGCTTCTCTCCAATTTACAAACACTCCCCAATCACCACAACGTTTCCTCCACGTACAGCGTAACGTAATGCACAGCCATGAGTGGGTGGAATTATAAGGAATGTGAGTAGGTTACTCACAAAAGGATATAAATGTCATTAGAGTTCACTGAAGCAAGAAATCTAGCACAGGGAACTAGAGATTAGCCGCTGGGGCTGGGTCGGGGGTGGGGGTGGGGGTGGGGGTAGCTCTTCGTGTGCACAGTCAATGAGTGAATGAATGCGCAATAGAGCAAACTCTGCATAGGTTTTTGTACGGCCCTGAATCATGTTTGGAATTTTGCTGAGGGTCAGCTAAATGAAACTAGGCCAACGAGAGTTTGAAAGGGGTCTGGAACGGCCAGTCGGAGCTGAAGAAAAACAATAAATCAGTAAACATATATGAATAAAAGAATGGGAGAAATGTAGGATTTATGCTAATGATTCACTCCTGTGACTATCTGCTCTGGCCTTTCTGTCAACCCTTCCTGTCCTCTCAGCAATCGCCTCTGTTTCACCCGCAGTTTGAACCTGCAGCAACACTCCGCACATGAACGCAACATCACAAGCAGCTTGCTGATGGGGGCCATCCATCATGTACAGTTCAAGGGTTATACACCAGATCTGTACGTCATGGTCATGCTCCCGGATCTAACACCCTCTCCCCATCTGTCCCAGACCTTGGATGAGTGTCATTTTGCATCTGGCTGGCTAATGTTTACCAAAACACCCAACATCTGTAGCAGTTCTATTAAAGAGATAACAGCAAAGACATCGTGATTTTATCACGTTTGCTTTTGCATCATTTATGGGAACACAAAAAGAAAAAACAACCCCAAAAAAGAAAAGTTACATCAGTATTCTGCATATCACCACCTGCATATGCGATGGCACAGACGGAGGTCCTCTTTCTTGGCATGCTCGCAGCCTGGATCTATGAGTGGCAATCAGGGCTGCATTAGGTGCCCTCGGATCCAAGGCCCTTCCTGAACCCCATAAGCACCATGGCGTGTCAACATTTGCTCCGGCTGCCCTTCATATTTACATACCATAATGCATCAACAGTCATGACTGCAGTTTAATTTTATAGATGTTAGAACACAGCATAAAACCCATGGCATCATTATAAATCCACATTGATTGACGCATACATAACAGAACCGCGTATCGTGCGCCAGTGCTCATTTTCTTTCACACAAAATGCCATGAGCTATATTTCTGCACTTTCACACACGGTTGCAAGCCCTTCGCCTCATTATTATATGCACCTAAAAGCCAGTGAAAAACTGCTGCTTTCTTTTCACACCCACCTTCTCCCAGTGGATTTCTGACCATGACCTCCAGCTCAACGCCCCAGTCTTTCCACAGCTGTTGATGACCGCCTTACAAAAGGAGTTAATTCCTGCACTATTGACATCGAGAGCTTTGCCACAGCACGCAAAACGACTCGGAATCTATGTTTTCAATGAATTAAACAAGCAACAGCGTCAATACCTTCCTTCTGTTGTCCAGCCTTAATGCTTGCGATGATAGTCTCACACATCGCTGGTGGTCATCCTGCCCATGTTTTCTGCACGCATGGGCTAGCAGTGTCAAGCTAGCAGTGTCGGCTTCTGCTAGCTTGTAAGCATTCTGAGTTACTAACAGCACTGCTAAAGTATGTGCATAAACAACCCAATATTTTGAGACATTCAGGACATACAAATTCCTGGGCTGTATCTTGATGCATCCCCAACGCCTTAATAAAAATGCAAAGTGAATGTGTGCGAAATGCAGAGCGAAGCAAATGGAAATGCAATAATTTATGACAATTTTTCAAGTATGAAAACAGTTGTGTCAACGTTGACTGCAGCTACCTTAGTTTGAAATAAAAAAACCCAACAAACAGAAAACCCAAATGGAAAATATTCATTCAGTGTAACAATGCAGAAAATGCAAACAGCTTTGTCTCACTGATACATTTTTATAGTTTGCACATTCCTACTTGAGATATTTTAGGCAAACTGTGTCCCCCCAGTTATCTCTTGGACATAACATATACCAGTCTTGCTAAATGGCTGCAATCAAACTTAAAACGTTTAAACCCAAAGCCCATCAGTGCATTTTTAGACAACAGTTCCTCCCGCTCTGGAACTCTAGACTAAGTTGCTGCAATTAATTTATGCTGCATCCTTCTGAGCTCACGGGCAAGTCAACAAATAAACGACATAAACGACATCCTTCAGTCAGCGGTTAGCTCAAGCTGCCTGCATCCTCATCATGCTGCCAATGCCACGGCAACAAGAGCACAACAGCCGAGAGCCGCGGCAGCCAACGACAAAGCTAATGCACGCAGGCGCGTGTGATGTAAAAAACGTCTGCTGCAAGCGGTATGAAACAAGTACAGACATGGAGACCAGGTCATTGTGTTCAAATAGCCAGTGATTAATTAATGTAGAACAAATCAGCCAGTGGTCAATTAGGGGGAATGAAACTCGCTTCTTGCTGTCAGATCAGTCTATTGAAGGTGCTGAAGAGGAAATCTATACAGCAGATGTAGACTGCATGGCTGTGGGTGGACTGCAATCTTTGTGTCTTGGGTTAATTTCCTTTGCTTGTGTAGGTGAGATCAGAAAACAGCTGAATGCAGTGTTTTAAAAGGAGTCATATCTGTATATACTGATAGCTTGTTAGCTATTAACAGCTGTGTGAAAGTAGGTGAAGGGAAATAAAGCTTTGTTGTGACAAATGGTGATTCTTCTCAAGAGGCCAGACCTTTCCATCCAAGGCAGCACATATTGTACATGCAGTGTTGTCCTAGCTCTGTCCTCAGCATTACAGCCTCTCAGCCCTTTTCAGGCTCCCCACTTTCTTCACTTCGGGCGTCAGCAATCTCACACCTCCAATTCGCTCCCGTGTGACCAAACAGGTGAAAACAACGTTCATATCGCAGCTTCACAACGGACTCAATCAGCAACAGTCAGCCCGGGCTTCTGTGTCGAAGCAGGCAGCAGCGCGGCGCTCACGTGCTCCTCACATCTGCATCTGCCCACACGCCACCTCGGCAGGCAGGCAGTCTTTTGAGTGTGTTTGCCTGACCGTAACTCACCTGAGCTGCTCCCACCTGGAGCGCATCTTTATCTGCAGGGCGCGCTGTCTCCAGCGAAGGTTATTTATGTCTGATTGGATCTTTGTTTCTGCAGCATCTGCCTCCCAATGCTGGAACGGTGGCGGGATTTTAACGAGTAGCTGTTTTATTACCAGGAAATGGAGAAGCTGATGTTTGAACGTGATGCCAAACACATTAGTGTTTTGGTCAGATATTCGAAGGTTTGTGATATTAATAAAAAAGCAGATTAGCTCAAATGCCTAATTAGTTGAAAGCAAAATGCTGCAAGTTGTTAATTAAAAAAAAGATTATATTATTTGACCCAGGGATTTACCAGATAAACGTGTACTGTTGCCAAGAGGGTGATCTCTGCTTCTTTCTTAACTCACAGCCTCCAGAATGGAAGAACTCACACCCTTTTGCTTTTCACTAAATAATTTCTGACATTTCACTTTAAAAACAAGAGAAAAGCTACAATTCCCCTGCAGACGCGACTAATTTGGACAGCAGCTGTTTTGGAGCCTTCAGGATGTCCTGGGGTGAGCAGATCGGTCACATGGCTGAGGTCGGCTGCGTCTGCCGTGGCCGTGGCGGCAGGATGCTGCCACAGCCTCGGGCTCAACGCCTCCTCAGCAGCCAATCAGAGTGAGTGACAGGTGCCAGCCTCACCTGCACACCTGAAGGACTCACGCAAGGCTCTGCTGCCTCTGGGAGCAAAGTTGTGTTAAGTCTTCAGTCAGTTCGCCTTATTTAATCATTATTTTCGTGAAGGAAGAGTAATTCTTCTTTTTAAACAAACACTGTTGCTTAGGTTTTGGCACACATGCAGAGCAAAGTGGAACAAAAAACATATATATATATTATCTGATCGACCAAATGTCTCAGCTTGTTTTGTTTATCTTATGTTTTAAAAAAAGTATTTTTGCATTGCTTTTTTTTTTTTTTACTAAATTAAACAAATACTTGTTTTGACTGTATGTCATATATTCTTTTAGCCCAGCATTAGTTTTTGACGTCCGTGCATCTATATTCCATAACTTATTCCTGTTTTCAGAAGTTTTACTTCCGGTGAAAAGAATCCCAACTGTTCGAGTATTTATAGACCTGTTGTTAACGAAGGCCTCCATGTCTTAATTATAGTGATAATAATGACATTTCCTAATCTGCAAACGGACAAGTAAAGAGTTATCTTTAATAGCAGGAAGCATTTAAATGAATTTCTGAAGAGTTGTGACGTTAATCCAAGCTGTCATTTTCCATCTGCTCCGGTCCAGTTCTGTCTCAGGTGTGAACCTCGTTAACGTTGTTGCAAGTTCGTCATTGTGCTGATTAAAAGCCTCATGTTGTCTTCAGGGCAGCAGGATGATCTCCATATTAGTAACTGGGCTAATTTTAGCTTTAACGGGATGCAGAGCCACACATGCACGAATCAGGTAACTCTGCTGCCTGAGTTTGTGCCAATGAAAAGTGTGAAATAACATTAATAAAATTATTTGTTCTAATTAGACTGAGTCTTGTGCTTGAATCCCACACTGAATTAATAATGCATACATATATATATATGCATCTGTTTTTGTTATTTTTCTACAAATATTTCCCGTTTTACCAGAATCTATGAAGAAGTTTATAGCACTTAAGATGTCTTAGTAGCACTCTCCTGTCAATGATTAAATCAGCAATAGTCAGAAATTTAAAATGAATATATTAAGACAAAAGAACTGTAAATATGGAAGGTGTTGTCGGAGTGCTGTGAATGTTAATCAGATGGCAAACGTGTGTAAATACACCACAGTTGTCCTCTCTAGTCCTCTGAGTAGGTTGGAGGGGCGTGTAAATATGGACGCTGTCTACTTGTCCCTCTTTGTGTTTGGTTTGGAGCGTCAGGGCTTAAAGCACAGGTCAGGCTGGAGAGCCCTCGTATGAGCACCATCACAGATGAGTGCAGAACAGAAGCAAACATGTGAATAAACCTTTATCTGAGAAGGAGCTGTGGCTGCAGCTGCAGGAGCTTTCCCCTCTCTTCGTTTATGTCTCTATTGCAGTGAGCTTCACTTGATGTTTGGTCCTTGATTCATCGTTAGAATGGCTGTAAAAGCTCAGACTTGGAACCTCAGATGTTGTCTTTGTTATGTCTTCCTTTTTTTGGGAGTTAAGATGGAACATCTCGTCTAAAGTGTGGGATTTAGTGAGTTACTGTGACGGGGAGCTCTGCTTAGTCGCACTTCTGACATATAAATCTAAATCGTAAAAAAAAACAAAAAAAAAAACTTTATTGATCTTTGACTAAATGTGGTCAAATTCTCCCCAGTGCATTTTTAAATTTCCTTTTTTAAAACAATGTCCCCCCCCCCCCCCACACACACACACACACAACACACCTGTTGTTTCCCAAAACCTCATAAGAGTGAATTTAATGTTGTCGCCATGTCCAGATTCAAGGGTATGATAGCAAATCTGTTCACCTCGGGGAGAGCCGCCTCAGGGAGAGCCGCCTCGGGGGAAGTGAACACAGCCATTACTCCTGTCTGCCTCCATTAAAACAGATTTAAAGCTGCCACGCCGTGTTTACTGCACTGTCAAAATTACAGCTTTGCTGCCTGTCTATTGGAAATATATGTGAAAACAACAACAGCACAATAGCAGGCCTCTGACCGTCTGCTTAAAAAGTCCTAGTGTGATGTAGCGGCGTGTGCATGTTAAATAATGGAATGGCTGCAGTGAAAGGAGCCTTGTGTGCTTCGCCTATGAGCAAGTAAGTATCAACTGGCTGTTTTTGCCTCTTAAAAGCATCAAACAGATTAATTGTTTCAAACAGGAGGAAAACTGAGAGGCCTCCTGCACAACAATTGCACATGGGTCACTGTGACTGTCGCTGCTCCGCCTTGACATTTGAATATTGCAAACTAAAAGCAACATACTGGGAATTATTCGAACCCCTATTAACTATTCATAGAGCAAGTGTACATCTTTGTAGCTGGATGAAAGGTGCAGAGCTGCGGGCTGTAATGTGCGAGGGTGTGTGTGTTTCCTCTGGACTCGGTGATTGTACACTCTTCCAGCAAGCCTCCTTCACATATTGTCTTGACTTTGAAGGCGAGCTGTCATGCATGTTTGATCACAGGCCCACGGTTCGGCAGGAGGAAGTCAAATCTTCTTCATCCATTCAGAGCCTTTTGGAAATGTTGATCTTGTGACATTTTTTTATTGACCAATCACACCCCAGGAAATGGGCTAACCAAGAAAGATTGTCCCACCTGATGATCTGGACGATCAGTTCCCTTCTGTTGGTTCCGCTCATCTCCATTATTACATAGACCACAGATGCAAGTTGCCCTGGTAACACAGGCAGAGAAATTCTAAGATGCACAAACAAGTAAGCATCACTTAGTCAGTCCAAAGCAGTTTTTCCATCCTGCCTGCTGGTATAGAATAAATCTCTATCATTCTCTCAGGTGAGGCCCAGAACCACAATTTCCAAAACATTCTTAGATAAATCTACACAATAACGTTTGAGGGCGACAGGACCAAAGACTCTAACTGAGACTAGAATAGTAGCTGAGGGAGACATGAAACAGAATCAGGATGCATGCTCTTCTCTAGGAGGTTCTTGGAAACGTCACGGGACAATAATAATTGTGTCAGATTCTGCCCCCAAAATCTTTTACGGTAAGACAAACGGTTAATAAAACATGCTCAAGACCCAGAGGAGGACACCTCAGTCAGATACAAGTCTTTTAATGAACATTTAACTTGCTCTGTGGCAATAAAGGGACAAAGATCAGTGGAGCCAGTAGCTGCAGTCATTTATATGTTAAACTAAATTAGAGCTCATGTCTCAAGGCCTGCCTCTCTTTTAAAATCTGATTTTTTAATGAGCATAGAGAACATCTGCACCTTTGGCAGAGATGGTGAAAATGGACCCAGACGCTCGTGCCTTATTATAGCGAGGCTCAAATGTTCAGAAACAAACATTTTTTACTGCAGGAAAAACCTAAATGAGGTCACTGTCAACTTATAAACTGCAGTGAATCCAAACTTTTCCATCTAACCTGACAGGCCTTAGGATAGCGAGTTCAGTGCTCATTTAAATTCTAAAACCCTCACAGTGTCAACGCAGTGCAGCAGGACGGTGCCTCGTGTTGCTCACAAAGAGCATTCAAACCATTCAAACTCACACCCAAAGATAATGAATCCCAATTCCTGGAGCTTATATCCTGAACACCTTTTCACCTCGTACTCGAGAGTGAACAATGAGTAATGGCACAGAATGTGTGAAAAACACCATATTAATCAAGAAACCATTCTATTAAAATTATTTTAGGTCAAAATGTAAAAAACTCATCCTTTTCAGAGAGTGCAAAAACACAGATGTTTTGCATGTCTTACGCCTGATTTACTAGCATATTCTTTTGTGGCGGAGCACTGCAGCTCTGTGAGTGAGTGAGTGAGATAAACAGTGGTTTGTAATGTTAATCTAGCCTGATGGACAGCAGTAATGGATTATAAATCCCAGGATCTGAGCTGTTTGATCGTAAATCACACTCAGACTGTTTTCTAAAGTCAAAATCCATCTTCAGGAGCAGGGAACGCTAGGTTGAGAAATGGGAATAGGTTCCATTTAGCTTATTTGTTTGTCTTGTCAGGGACTTGATACCAGAATATTAAACAAACCAGGCTTTTGGTAATACTTTGTCTTTATTAGGGAAACAAAGATGTGCTGGTAGCTGAGGGTATAGCAAACAGGAGCCAGAGGACTTGATACATAAACATTCACTATAGCAAAACACGCCCTTCTGATATAATTTCTCCCTTTTATCTATTTTTTTCTTTTCTATATGTCAACATTGAGTCCGGAGGGCTTTTTGGCCCTGTCTCAGGATGAAGATCTGATGAAAGAGTCACTAATATGAACCTTTGTTTCTTGTTTCCTTTACTGCAAGGTCATCATAAAGATCCAAAATAATCCCATATGACAAATTTGTTTTCAAAAAGTTTCACTTTCCTTCTCTATCATCACTGAGAAACACAGCCTGATAGTGCTGACTCCCGTGGAACGCTTTGATCGGGGGACTGATGTATTACCCTGTCGTCCCTCGGATTCAGAGGCCTCCACCATTTGTTTTAGGGAGAACGTGCGTATGTCAAAGGCTCCTTTGGGAATGCTACTTTTCTTCCCATACATGCTCAAAAACTGAAGGGGATGAAATCCAAATACTGATGAAAGGCAGCTGTGCAAATGTAAATTTGTAATGCACTTGGGGGAAGGACCATTTATCAATGTGACTCTTGAGTTGCAGGTAGTGGTTTGCTTTGGCCAAGGTTCAAACGGACTGAGAATCATCCTGCATTTAGTGCTGCGATCATTGTTCAATAAATCTGTCCAGGATGTGCATTTCATACAGAGAGAAGCACTGGGGCAGCTACTGGCATACTGTATCGAATACACCCTGAATCTGGGATTCAAAAACACATTTTACCCAAATGTAATAAACTTAAGATAACTAAAACCCATGTCAAAGCTCATTAAATCGATGTCAGAGCCAAGATGTGGGCGACCACTTCTATTTTCTGTGCTAATGGCAAAATAAGAGCATTGATGAACGTAATGGCTACGAATACTCGGCCTGTCTTGTGCGAGTTCTCCAAAACAAATTAGCTTCCCTTTCATACTGCTCATTGAGGACGATGATGGATTATGAGGGTTGTTTTGATGCTAAAATCAGATAGGCTGTGCTTTTGAGCGGATCAATACCGTTTCAAAGCCACTCCTTTTAAAGGCTGACTGATCAAGGCCTGCAAACCCAAAGAGCTTTTTATTTTTTCCCTACACAAAGTTTTATTTTAACTACGTTGTCTTAGTCTAGATCTAGCACTGTTTTCCAAAACTGGTCCATTACCCCAGATGTTGCTCGATTTATGATTATCAAGCTATTGTGCAAATGTTTTTTGGATGACTCTATGCTTGAAATACTTTCACGGCTGATGCTCACAGCTGATTTGCATCTCTTTTTTTATGCTTTAACAATATTCTGTGTGTTTCATGAATTTTAAACTACTTGAGTGTTTTCCTTCCTGTTTTAGTTTTAGTTTAGAAAAACAGCTAAAATGCTGGACAGTATTGGCTGCTATGGAATCATCATTTTTAACCTTTCATAATACAGTGAAATCTAAAGTTCTCACTTTCTTCCCCATCTTTGTGTTCATTCTGTTATTATAATGAGCATTGTGGAAGCCACAGAATAATAAACCCATTTTAAATTGGATGTTAAACATCTTCGCTTTCCACTGTCTATAATGTCACACATTGTTATTATGTATTATCTGGTTGTATTTTACCATTTTTCTCATTCAGCTCATTTTGGACCTAGTAATCTTTACTATCCCCACGAGGGGCAATTTGTTGTACAGCCAGGAAAAATAAATCAAAACAAACTACAAACAAATTCACCACAAAAGTAACAGTAAGTGGTCGATCATCACAGCCTATTTATGAGGGCAAGAGGTGCAGTCAGGTGTCAGTCGGACGCTGCACCTTGCCCGAGGGAGGTTTCGTGGTCCAGATGGCGAAGATCTCCAAAGTGCTTACTTCGGTAGCCCCTTTTATATGGTCAAGTAAACACATTCTTTTCTGAGGACCTCATAACACAATATAACCAACCAAATGGTATAGAGTCCAGTCTGTCAGATGAGAACCCAAGAGCCCGTGGGCCCTTGGACTCCTTCACAGCAATTCCCCATTGGGGAAAAACAAGACATTCCATCACGAGCACATGAAAGCACAGGTGACAGGACACATGTGGAACATGTTTGAGATGGTTCCAAAGTGTCTGAAAAACAAGTTAAGAGCCTACAGAGGTAAAGGCCTGCTGAGGATCAATACACAGGCTTCAGATACTACAGTGTTTAGTAAGAAATGGTAAAATCTGTTGAGAACAGGTCCAACCTGAGGAGAGCTGAGCCAGGGAAGGAGAAGGCAGATTATGGTCTGTCTGCTCCAGGAGCAGCAGAATTAAACAACATAAAGGAAGTTTTCATTTTCTGATTATATCAGGCAAAGCTCATCTGCAAAAGGACACATTACAGCATTCTGCAGTCTAACAGGCAAAGTGCATGTGAGGAGGGAGGAAGAGGACGCAAAATTAGCTCATTGTTTAAAAACCCGGAGGCTACGAGACGGCTGCTACAAGGCCCAGAAACGTCCAACACAGCAAATGAAAGCGGAGAGACAGCAAAACTCTGCCAAAACTTCTTCCAGCCAAGCCTTTATCTGGAGCTACACCAAACTGTTACATTCTTCTCTTTCCTCCTAGCGTTTTTTTTTTTTTTTAAAAAGAGAAAGTCCATTATTTTTGGATTCTAGCCTGAAGAATAGACAAAAGAAAGTATTGGTTTTTCATGAACAACTTAAGAAAAAGCATTTCAATTAAGCAACCATTAGACCCAATCTTCATGTTAGTTATGATATCAGCATTGGCGACAAATACCTTAGATTTACTCTTGTCATTATTAAAATGGGATGGAATCACCTGCTTTTGGGGATGGACTTTGCACATGAGGAGCTGTAGTCTGTCCTGAAGGATGTTACATCACATCCTCTTGGTATCTACCCAACAATTTTGATTCTTTGGCTCACACACTGAAAAGCATCTGATATTCTGAAGAATCCTGCTGACAGACAAATGCTTGGAAGTACACAGCAACAATTAGAGAGGAGAAAATGCAATGTTATTTATTCTGTGAAATGCTTCTTTGTCGCTGTTTCTTCTGTTTTGTTGTCGGCGCAGTGGCAGCGCGGCACCTTCAGGCACAGATCCACCATTATCAAACATGACACCTTTGGTGTAACAGTCAGACGGGGAAGGAAGGAAGTAGTGCAATCGTGCACGGGTCGTGAGCACCTCTCTATGCCGGAGCCAAACCCATTATCCACGTTGAGATTTGCTTAGGTAAGCTTGGCTCCACTTTAGAGAGCAAACAGCCAGAAACAGGGGAGCTGCACTGGTGTTTCAGGGCGACGTTGATGTCTCGTAGACTGATGGAAGCGTTGCCACGCAGACATATTGCAAAGGCAAGCCTTTTTTTTGCAGGATATTACACTCCACTCAATTGTTTTCAGTCTCTCCTGACAAAATGGCTTTTAGAAATGGCTTTTTTAGACCCACACAACCAGAAACATGATACTTCTGCAGCAGACTGCTGTAGAATGTTCTGGCATTCCGAAACCATCACAGTGTTACAGTATTTCAGATTTGGAGTGCAGAGGAAACCTGAGGAGGAGAAAATGCACCAGGACCATAACCTTTCAGAGCTGTGAAAGTAGGCTGAGTGTTCCTCTGCCTGGCTGTTCACTGTAATCATCAGTAAAATTAACAGCAGAGCAGAAAAAATAACAGAAGGGTCACAGAAGTGTGACAGTGAAGGAATGTCAAGGAATGGCCATCGCTGAATCAGGCACGCCACAACAGTTCTTGGAATAATTATGACAGTGCTTGCATCCGTAAATACATACCCTTTCTGCATCTGACAGCTGCCAGGGGATCTTTTCCTGATTGACGGGGATGGCGTGAAGCACACATGCCCGCTGAAGGATGCATAATGGCTGCTGGAGAGATGGCGCGTGTGACCTTTCAGTCTGAAGACAGTCGCGCTAAACAGCTCGGGAGTCCATAAACCTTGGTCAAAGAATTTCAGGCTCAGTGAACAAGTAACTACAAGTGCCCAGGATCCAAAGGTTAGAAAAGCAGGGATGTTGCGAGACCACCGGATGGCTTCTGATGTTGTCGGTGTGTACAGAGGACCTGACAACATTCTTATGAGGCGCTTATCTGAGGGAACATCACAACAAGACCAGATAAGAGAGTAGAGCTTTGGCCTGATTTTTTTTACTTCATCCTTCTTTTCTCCTCTCTCTCTAGCACACACACACACACACACACACACACACACACACACACACACCACACACACACACACACACACACACACACACTTCTCCTTTTGCACCATCCCATTTTGCCTCCTCCAGCTATCATCCTCTGAGTTGGCAGAATTTTTCCACACAAGCTTTTGGTCTAAGATTAGTGAAGCACCTTGGGCACAGAACAAAATATAGAAACAGGACATGGAGACAGACACGGCGTCCCGCAGCAATCTCCTCCCAAGCAATTTCGATAACAGGGGTGGTGGCGCGGGTTATTCCCTCTGTAATTCACTATAAAGCTCTGAGCCTGTTCCCTGCAAAGAGGCGTCTCTTCCCTCCACATGATTCCTTCTTGACAGTCAAAGATATCCAATCTGTAGTTTAGATGATTACCATGCTATTGACCGCGACCTCATGGTTCATGTGTAATCATGGTGAAAAAAATCCAAATAGCATTTTGGATCAAACAGGACCAGGCTGTCTTTTTTGTAGCATCAGGTGGGGACAGTCAGAACGACTGCTGGTGACTATGTTGTTGTCTTGAAAAAAATAAAATCTAATACTGATCAATGCAGACTGAACATGATATGAACATCCACTATGTTTTAAAACAGCTGAAATGCTTTTAAATACTTAACAGAAAAATTAAACGAGATAATGGTGCAGCTGGATATGTGGCTGATCTGCACTTCAGCACCTGTGTAACTACCACAGAGACAATATAAATGCTAAAACGTCAGTACAGGCAATAGCCAGAAATGTCAGACACGTTGAGGGAAACGCTCATTCCCAGCCTAACGTTTCTCACCGGGAAACTGCTGAGCTAAGTGGAAAGGTACAAACACCACGATGAGTTGAGGCAGAGCAGATGACAACTGTAAGTGAATTTAAGACATATCACCACACAAGTTGGCATTAAAGTTAATGATTATTGCTACATGTCAACCAAATGTGCATGTTTTTAGACTGTGGGAAGGAAACTGGGAAAACTCGAGCACACCCAACCAGACATGGGGAAAACTGGAAATGAATCCATGACCTTCTGAGTGTACTCGCCACTTCTTACTTTTAGATAAAAACCCAAACATTTTAATTTATTTATTTTTGTCCATTTATTACTGAATAAGTCGAACGTAGCCATGGATACGATAATCTCTCATCTCTTATGATATCCCTTCCTCAGACACTTTAAAACAGAGAGGTACTTCTGGTTGTTTTTTAGCCAAGTATTTTTTAATGCTCCGTTAGTTATTCCATTAACTTGACTATGATGTGGTAACATCATAATCATATTTATAATGTGCTAACAGCATATTCTGGTAAGAGTTCATAATGACACGTGTGCTGTTACTGTTAACATATGTAAGCTATATAGAGTTGACAAATGTGTACTTAAAACTGCATCATCAGTTAGAATGACAAGTAAAACAAGCTAAATCTCTTCTGTGATGTAATGTAGATGTTCCCTGTCACGTTCGTAGGGCAGTGGACAGGTTCTAACTCACTATTGCATCATCTGACTTCAACCCAGAAACTTTGATATTTGAGGAAAAAAGAGTGTGGTCCTTTGTAGCTGCTTCACACTGTAAGAGGGGCTGAATTACATGGAGAAAAGTTATTGTTTCAAAAAGGCTTTAAATTTGGGCCGCTGAATGCAAATGAATGCCTTTGAAGTACAGAAATCTTAGAAAATGAAGATTTTTTTTTTTTTTGCATGAATAAAACGGCAAGCGGAAAAGCAATGACAAAAACAGTGATGATGAAGTGAATCAGACTGGCTGCTTTGCACAGAAACAACAACAGGAACAACCGTCTCCTCTGGGAGCTGTTTTGGACAAAGCTGGAAAAAGGAAGAGTTGGTAAATACTTTGATTCTTTTTTTGCATTAAATGGCATATTTGTGTTATTGAAGGGGAACCTCTATCAAGGGTGTGCAGGCAATTACACCAAATGATGCCATGCATGAAATCCCAGCTGCTTGTTATTGATAAATTTCCAAACACCTCCAAAGACTTTTCAAATTACCTCTCTCCCTTATTAAAACTTAACTCATGCATTTCATTCCCCACTTCCTTTTTTTTAGAGTAAGTATGAGCGATAGCGCGAGAGCAAGCAGAAAAATAGGCTCGAGAGCGATGGAAAAGGAGGAGAAGGAGAAGAAGCGAGTGAATGTAGGATTGGAGTGCTGGACAGACGGCATCCATTTATCTCGAGCTGTGATGGGCACAGTTTCATTATTAGGGAAGCCATAAGCTGAACATATTTGGAGTCTCCTCTGTATTCAAGCAGCATGGCTGTGCATTAACACAAGCCATTCCTCTTTACATGGCTGAACGAGATCCCCATGCATTGCAATACTCCAAGGATATAGAAAATCTGGTGCTCTCCTGCCTAAATACTCCCTCGCTTCTGCGTCACCTCTCACAGACGAATCTGCTTATTTAAAACGACATTTTAATTGTGGTGAGCGGAGATGAACGGCTTGCATAAATGCAAATGAATAAGTTAAGAGCAGTGGTGAGTTATTTATTTCCTCTGGGGGCACAAACACTTTCCAACATGCGAGGTGGTAGTTTTTAGACCTCTAAAAACAAGAATGCCCTGTAATGAGGCACATCTACTGCCCGCAAAACTTATTAAAATCCCAATTCAATTAGCAGCCGATTGCAGTGGCTCCCTGTAATCAGCATCACGTGCCCAATAAAGGAGCTGGGGTTTTAACTCATTATTTCAATTAACATTTGCATGCATCCTGTCATCCAGGCCGTGGAGACCATGTTCACATTTAAATGTAAAAGAACATCCTCATGGAGGCCGGCATGACCAACGAGATGTAACTGGTCAGAGCCTTTATTACAGAATAATTAAATACATCCAGGCGCACATGCTTTGCAGTGATTCATTTTGTCGGCATCAGATGATGATTGGACAAAGCCATCAGATTCTAAATGAAATGCTGCTGCATTTTGTTCTGCCTTCAAATATTTACAGGGTGTAAATATTTATCAGTGTGGTGTTAAGGGACCAACTACCAGCTGTCAGGGCCACACCGGAGAGCCGCACATTTCGCTGTGATGGATGTGAACTGTTTTCTCCCTCTCTTAAAAGCATAATAAGGAGACCTGCTTTGATGTCGGAACACTCCTTGGATGCTTGGAAATGCTTCATAAAACAGGAGCCCCTTTTAAACACCTCCTATATTTGTCAAGAAAATGTGCTCACAAGGCCCCAGCAGTGATGAATTACCTATGCATCTCACGCTGCCACCTGACTTCTGAGGCACAGACATAAACCCACAGCTTTAAAGTAAATGCACAGTAACACCTCTTGCTCCTGCAGTGCGGGCGCCGCTGGGGTCCTCAGCAGCACGGCTAAGTGGTGCCTGCGTCATGCAACAAGGCACAGACTGGGGGGTCCCTGCTTCTAACTGGTCTCTGAGGTGGATACAAGGCTGGATTCACATGCAGCAGCTGTCTCCGTGCTGCAGCGGGGCATCCCATCCTGACACAGCACAGGTGGGAAGCCTGAGCATGCTAACAGAATCGCAGGTTACCTCTGAAGCTGCAACGCTTCATGACACTGACTGTTTTATTCCACCCCGTGGCCCTGGTGGTTAGAGAGTGGTGGATCGCTCTCATGCAGCCTGGTTAGCAACACCCCAGATTAACAGAGTTAAATGCATTGACATATGAAGAAAACTAAATTTATACTGAGTTATTTTTAGTAGCATTGTAGTCAACAGACTCTGCAAACACTGCTCTGTTTCTTGTTTCTTTATCTGCTTCTGCTGTTTTGAAGGGACATTTTTACATGAGTGAGGAGCTTTGATTCATGCTGGACCGCCCTGCATCACTAGGCTGAATAATAAATGCTCTTGTTGCTAAGAAATGGGGGGATTTCTTGGAAGTAACGTTGGATTCATCAAATGTTCATGTATGAACCTAATTTAAAGAGCATGCCGGGTAGTTCTTCACATTAGCTGAAAGATAAAAGGGATTGTTGAACGTATTCTTTCGATTTTTCATGGAATGCAAGATTCAATTGATAGTCAAAGAACTGAGCTGATGTTTTTGTGAATTAGTAGAAGAATTGGTGGTCAAATATCTTTTCAACATCAATTCCAAGAGGTCATATGTTTGGCTGTGACCTAACTGTTTCCTACGTTGGGTCATTTAGGAATCAATACTCAATCAAATGGAGCAGGAGAAAAAAATCTTAAATATTCAATTTGTGTACGGTATGTAGAATTAGATGACTTGCCACATTTATTCCTCTTGAAGTTCTTCCAGCGTTCCTTGGGCAACAATAGGATGTGATCAAAACACAACCTGAACAACACAACACAAAACCACACAAAGTTTGGAACCCGTATTAAACGCCAGGACAGGTAAACGACTGCTCGTCCCTAACAGAAGCAGACGCTGAAATTGCCTGTCTCACCAGTGGTGCACTCCATTTAATATGAGCTGACAGACAAATGGCAATTTGTGTTGCATATGCCCTTTACTACAATTTTCTTTTTCTCAATACAACTGCTTTTTGACCTTGAGTCAAGGCATCAGCGAATAAGTGGTTACCCCCCCACAAAAACGAACCATCTGTGTGTGCCCCTGCACCAGTAATTAAAGTTACAGCTGTTGGTGCTTCACTGTTTAGTTTGCTGGGCTGACGATGATTAAGCAGATATCTGGTGGCGCTATTGGGAGCTACGCTCGGAGCAGGCGAGTGCAGGCAATGCATGGCGTCATGCAAACTGTTGACTTCTGTTAGTCCAGGAACATGCCGATGATAAGGTCTCTGCGCCCCCCTGGCACTCTCCTCCTTTTCCGCCGTGGGTTCATGTAAAGGGAGTGACGTCTTGAGGCTCAAACCTGCTGGGTGCTGCTCCATGCATCCAATGTTTTTCTATCTACTATCCTATATTGTCATGTATCATCAAGCAGCGTGTCTTCAGAGTTCTGATCTGGGCCCCCTGTGTGTGGACTCTGTACCAATCAGCCTCATCTGTTTGAAATGCAGTGTGTTTCATTGTCAGATGAGATTATGGTGCTTGTATGCAGTCATACATTAGTTACAGAGTAGTAGAACATCTTTGCTTTAGGAGATGCAGATGGCTGTAGGCTACAAGTGCTCTCAATTCCCAAAGTGCCCTTGCTGCTCTTCTACATGTGACCTGCCATCGCTATCCATCAGGACTACCGGTAACTCATTACTGTGTAACCTTTTTTTTTATAGGAGGTCGGACATCACAGCTTTGAGGGCTGTTGCATTTTATGCTAATTAGAAACAGTGAGAGCAAAGAGAGTTATTGTTTATTGGACATTTGTGGAGACATATTATACCTAAATGTTTCAAAGAATTAATGTTTTAAATCTATGACATCATCATTTGCGTTGAGTGTAATTTGTCATGAAACTGGCTCTATTTTACCTGACCGTATCCCTAAATAGCCTTGTATTGTAATATTTTCCATTCGTGATTTATGGCTTTTACGCTAACTCATTCATATAAATAACTATGAATGAGCTCAGGGTGTGTTTTCAAGCCTGTACTGGCTCTGTAAGTCCTTTTGCTTAAGCTGTGGAGGAAAACTGTCAGTTTTTGGTATTTAAGCATAATGTCTAATTATCTAGTTTTGAATTACAATGTTGACCAATTATACAATAACATTTAAAAAGCCAAAAGTACATTGTGACTTTGTTCTTTGTGTTTGCGCTGAGTAATAAGCAATAAACAGCACAAATACACTTGAGCCAGATGCATTTTAGGTAATTATGTCTGTTGCATAAATTTAATTCATCTCAACCATGATGGGAAAATGCAGAACAAATATCTCACCATCATGAGAATTTATAAACTGTTTGCAGAGATTATTGGTAAACACCATTAAAATATGAAACAGGATATTGCAACTAAACGACTGTGAATGCCAGAAAACTGGCGAGTAATTGCACAATCGTACATCTGTATTTGAAAAGATAATTAAAATGACTTCTTATATTATGGGATTGTTTCATTATAAAATACACAGCAGATTATCCAAACATTAAAACCAGTCACTCTTTAACAAATGTTTGACTGACAGAAACATTCTGACAACATACACACAGTTGTCCAAGGTATTGAGAATCTACACAGACAACCTACACACAGATGTGTGTATTTTAGACTTGTGCGCAGATTAAAAATCATGGAAATATGCATTGATCTCAAGAGAAGTGTTGACTACCAACGGTCAGAACATGAGGTGGTGAACGGTTTTAATCTGTCATTGTGGGAGGCCTGAAGGTTCTTTTTCTGGCTCTGCCCTTCTTCAGATAAAGACTCTAAGTCAGTCTGTCTGATAATTGATCACTGGATCTAAGCCACTTCTATCCTCACACATATGACCATGAATGATAATAAAAAAATTATTCAGGAGTCATTTTTTGTTCCGACTCTACCAAAGAGGACATATCCCACTAAGCCTCAAGCTTAACCTGCAGTCAAACTGCTGCCTGTGAGCTTTTTTGCAAAGCTGTCATATTCACATCAATGCATTTGCAGTGCAAAGAAATCACTTAATAAGATTTAGAAAGGTTTTGCAACACATGGCAGCCGTTACCATATTTATTGTTCTAATGTATCGAGCCATTATGTTCATTTGACCAAATTTGTTGCTTTTTTTTTCTGCCTGCAGTGTCTCAATTGCTAATGGCTGCTTTGGCATGGAATGTGTTGTGTGTATACAGCTCCTCACCAGAGGAGAACATATTGATTTCTGAGTGACCTGTTTTTCCTCAAATGCCTCTGTGAGGTCAAGCTGTTGTGGCAAAGCAGCAGGGTAGTTAGCACTGGTGAGTCACAGGGGGAAAATATATAGTTGTCAAATACTGAGAGTGGCTCCAATTAGCAGCATTTTTTGTCAATAGCCACAAAATTTTAAACACAACCGCCTTTGAACTGCTTCATATTGAATGCAGTCATCTCAAATCACTAAATACATACAGAAACAAGGAAAATAAATGAAAGTTCCTCCAAGATTCTCCTCAGGATGTGAATTTCTCCCATTCATAGTCATTTTTCCACCCACCAGCATGTTCATGTCCACCATTAATGTTGCAGTTCCTCTTCAACTTGTGATGCAGAGGAGATTCTTTGCCCATCGCTACTGCTGAAATATACTCTGCTGAAATATATAATATATATACTCCAAACAAGGTGTGTTTATGGGCACAAAAATGGTCCACTTGTATCAGGAGACAGTGGTACAAGACGATACCCGTGTTGGGAAAAGAGGGAAATCTTACCCTGTTAAAGAAAATACAAGTCTTGTAAACAAAGCAGGTATGATGAGACACAGGTCGATGCATGGAAACTGGTTGAACTGGCCTTTTCACACCATTGGCTGTGTGTTTTAGGTTGTCTAACCTGAGCTACCCCTTTCAGGGGATGTAGGTTTGACATTACAACCTGACATCCCAGGGCTCATGGAGAGTTATGGAACTTAAGAAGAGGGAAAAGTTCCCAAACAATGGAAAATCTGCCAAATCATTGACTCCATTGTTTGACTCCACTTATTTATAGTCAGCATGTTTCACACATGAAGATGATTAAGTTCCAATAATGCTCGACCATGACTGATGATCATCTGGAAGCCTGCCTGAGCATGGCTACCAGCAGTTATGATCTGGACTATGTTCATGCCGTTATGAAAGGGACACCAACATATTGTGTGTATATGTCAAATGTTTTATATGTGCGGTGGATCAAAGTAGATCTAAGGTGGGAAAATAGAGTGTCCTTGTCATAAACAATGTACCAGCGTAAAAACATCTTAAGAGTGTGAAGAAATTGTAAGGGCTCTTTTTCTCTCTAGCTCACTAAAATAATGCAAAGCTTTATGATGGGCTGCGGCTGTCGATAAAGGTTCCAAAAAAGGTTACACATATAAGGCTAATTACAAATCCTTGTAATCAGCCTGTTAAATGCTACCTGTGCCTGAAGGTTTCATCACTGAGACTCACCCGCGTGGGCAGCTGTGAGATGATTTATTAAAAAATACAAGAGATCGTACACTACAGAACACCTGGCTGCATATTTATCCACAAAGGATGGGTTTCAAGCTTCCATTTGATTGAAGGTTATTGTAGGAATGGAAGAGACCTTCAGAGCTCCTTACTAGTGTATCTAACGATGACATCACTACGTTGCTGAACATAAACTTCTTTTTGACCAAAGAGCCACGGAGGAGGTTATTGCCAGCCTGTGTCACCAGTTAGTAACACTTTAATTTTCAACAGCTCCCTGATTAAAGACAAACACTTCAAAGTCAAAAACGTTTTCATGCAAACTTGAAGCAGCTTTGATCAGAAGACGTCTGCTTTCCGCGCTGCGAGAAATACACCTCGTGTGGTGTTATCGCCACCTATTTGGTTATTCACAGGAGACGATCGCTTCAAATAGGAGTCGCATAAAGAGTGCACAAAGGAAAGCTGTCATGAGTTCAGCGCATTTTCAGAAGTGTACTTAATTAAAGACCAGACCAGGCCAGACCACGCACCATGTGTTTGAGACCTATTTGACGGTAACACGCGTTCTCCAGGCAACTTCCTATCATGCCAATTATTTCTAACATATTGCACAAAGCCCACTTTCTCTGTGTGTGTGTGTGTGTGTGTGTGTGTGTGTGTGTGTCTGCTGCCAGGAACTGACCTCAGTGCTCACCATCCCCCTGCCAATCCCAACACAGCGTAATAAAAGGGTTGGGCTGCGATAAAGAATAGAGCAGAAGAGGTAGAGAAATGATGAAGCGTGATAAGGCAGACATGCAGGATTAACCCAGTTTCTTTATGAAAGCCTGCTGACTTTTTTACTGTGGAGATCCATCAGAAGTCGGTTTTCCTTCCACTAGCCCAGGTTCTAAAACTTTCCCCCCTACTTTGCTGATAAGGTGCCCCCAAACTCAACCTATCAACAAAAAAAGTAGCTGCCTCTTTTTTACCTTATGGGTAAAAATGAAGAAACGTAGATGCAGAACCTCAACGTCAAAGTCAGTTCATGTTTAATATGAACTGAGTTTTTGATTGGAAATCTGTTAAATCCTCAGATTTCATGCCTCTTCAGTGCAGGATGACGGTATTGACCGGCCGGCCAGCTGTTCTCAGAGGATTGACAGCAGGAGATGAGAGCAATCACAACAAGCAGAAAAAGAGGAAATGAGAAATATTCCTCCATTCTCTTTTAAGATGGTTCCATGTGAATAAACATCAGAGCTGTACTAGTCTGCCGAGATTCAAACTTACTGTCCTGCAACGCTGGCTCCGACTTCCTTTCCTCTTTTGTGAATATTTATATGTTAATTTGAAACTTTGTCTTTTCATCACCAAGAAACATGGAGCTGGAAGCTTTGCTGCACTTTCAGTCTAAATGAATAGATAATAAAATATCATATATCTGTTCTGCTCACAAAGACTGTGGATTTTAATTGATTGAACAATATTGAATCCTTTGGAAAATAACTGCTAAAAATTTTATCAAACCCTCCACTAGACTTTAAAAGAGAAAAAAAAAACCGCTCTGATTGCCAGCACCTCCTCTCTAATATTTGGTACATAGAGGTTTTAACTGGACTCCTATATATAGAGTGGAGAAATGGACCATTTTTGAAGTTCTGGGCACCAGAAGAGAAATTAAACATGCCTGAGATTAGTTTAAGTGAATAAAGGGGCTGAGGGTGAATGCTCTTAAATAATATTAAAATATCATCTTAATGCTGCAGTATTATCTAATATATTTTGGGGGATTTTTGTGCTTTCAGGCTTTTAATAGATATTACCATTTTCCTCGTATCCCTCTTCTTATTTCTGGTCCACAGTTGACACTTTCACAGTGTCTAATATGCACCGATCGATGACCAATCCACAGAGAAGATACTCTGCCTCACAGAGCGCCCACAGATCCCAGCACTGTCTAATGGGCGGTGGCGCAAATGACTTATCAATACACTCAGCTGTGCATCTTTGAGAGGAGATTCTGAGAGCGTTCTGCCCTGACGCTGGCCTTTTGTTCGATACTGGTGCAGCTAGTTCAGTTTAGTTTAGCCATGCCAGTCTGCTTTTATCCTGGTGGCACCTCAGCAGGTCGCCATGTCAACAGCTCTGTTCCTGTTGACACCACCTGCTTGCTTGACATTAGTCATTAAAACCAGCTGCCTCTTATCTCAACCCGAAGCAAAGCCCTGCTGATCTGATTGTACTCTGTGAAATAACTCGAGCATCCTGTCAAACTTTAATCTCCAATTTTAATCCAGAATTGAATCTAAAGCCTCTGTTGTGTTTATTCGCTGCAATCCCAAGTGAACTGGGAGAGGGAGCTGGGAGTTCTCCAGAATTATTCATGAAAATGTTAAAAATGTCAGATCAGATGCTTTTGACCTTCTGAGACATTATCATTTGCCAAAAGACCTGAATTAGATCAGACGTAAATATATCTACAATAAGGAATAAACAACTCTTAAAAGCTGAAGCCCGAAGGACGACTCGAGATCTTTGCTAATCGATGTTGTACCAGTGTAACTGGATTGGATCCTTTAGGTGGGAAGGGTCTGGATATGCACAATCCATGGCAGACACAGATGCTTGGAGAACCTGGCACCTGATTATAGTGGTATTCCCTCTGGGAAGTGCGATTGTGTCTGTGCTTTTCTCTGTCAGATTGACGACAGTGGAGGGCTGCCTGTGATGTTTCACAAATCCCTGTGTCACCTTCACAAATTCAGCCTCGCAGTACGTCCAAGTTTTACGTTGCCTTTGTGTATTTTGATGTAATCCTGTTATAATGAGGCATGGTAAGGCCAGCGGTTACCTTTAGTTCCCTTCGTGTCTGAATTCACACTTGTGCAGGAATGGGATGGATGAACTCGAGGAGGCGGAGCCTCGAAAATGAAGACTCTTTATTTTAACAAAATCATATACAGTCATCCTGCACCAAAAACATCTTGCGAAGCCAACGGCTGCAGTTTTGCCATTTAAGATGACAAAGGAGAACGGTAAATAGTAGGAGTGGTGGACGTTTGAAGCGATGACAGTTGGTCGGCGCCGCTCTTGAGCCGTTTTCTTTATGTATGTAGTAAGGCCACCATGCAAAGTTCAGCTCCCGTATTGCTTCGTGTCCCTGTTATTTGTCCGTGAAGTTCGAAAACAACTTGGTGTTAGTTTCATGGCAGGAAAAGAGTGGAAATTGCTTCTCTATGCACGTACATCCGCTCGTTTCCTTCATTGCCTCTCCTCTAGTTTTTGTCCTTCTGAGTATCAAAGAAGAATTAAACTTGCGAAACAGCAAGTCCTTGGTTGCATTGCATCAGTAAACTATGATGTGATGCACCTGGCAGACTATTTTTCAACCGTTTAGTCCCTATTTCACACACTTTTAAAATCTTGCAGTATAATAAAACATGTCAGATGTGGGCGATAAAACAGGCCAAGATACAGTTCGCTACATAAATCGTCTGATTTCTCAAAGAAGTCTCGAAGAAAAACCACCGTTAAAATCAAAAAAAGATGCCTTCAGGCTCATGAATAAAAACAGCGCAATTTTGAACATTTGAAAGTGCCTTTTATATGTTTAACAAACACAGAGGAAGACAAAGTAGTTGCACGTTGCTGAGACATGATTGATGATGGCTGAAGGACAATGATGTGTTGATGATATAGTAAAATGAAAGTTCTCCGAGAACAATCTGTTGACTTTTAAAGCAATCTGGGGATGGACACTGAGCTGTTGGCGTGGAGAAAAGCCTTCATTAGTAGGGTGACAAGTTCCAGTCCAGAAATTCTGAGGAGAGTGATGATGAGCGTTGTTCTAAAACAGATGGGAACACCCATTTGTTGTTACCAATGTCTGCGATAAACACTGGCAACTGTTCTTTAGTATGGAATCAGACCGAGCAGCTGCTTCTTTTCACCACAGGAAGTAAGTCCTTAGTGCACTCACTTTGCTTTGTGTGTGTGTCTGTGTGTGTGTGTGTGTCCTCACATTTACTACATATTACAACTTCAAAGGACTGTTTGAAAGAGAACATGGTTTTAAGGGTGAGTGTAGAGGGAGTTAGTTAGGATGGTTAGGGTTAGCGTAAGTAGTATCGAGTCCCCAGGAAGACAGAAATGTGTTGTGTGTGTGTGTGTGTGTGCGTGCGTGTGGGTGTCTGAGCAGCATGAAGCACCTTCAGCTTCAGGCTATTCTGTTTATTTTTTACTCATAAATATGAAAGCTGAGCTGAGGTGTGCGCTGATTTGGCCTTTCTGCAACATGGAAAAAGGAGAGCAGAAGTCCATCAGAATGCATTCGGATGCATTTTTTACCTGGTGCTGTGAGTACAGTGCAGTCTCCTGAGCCAGCACTCTGCCCTGTCCAACACGGTGCTTTTGACAAACTGTGTCCTGTCCTTGTGTACGTAATCTAGAAAACAGTGTTGCTGTCCTTGTCATCACTCAGCCTCTGTGAGCAGAAGGGGCCCGCTTGGTTCTGTGCTCTCAGCACATCTGCAGTGCTCTAAGTAGTGTGGAAACCCGACATATTAGCAGCCCACTGCACCTGTCCATCAGGTCAAAGGTCAGGTCAAAGGTCATACCATTGACTGATGCTCTGTCCAAGACTCCCTGAATGATGTTACCATATGATTCCTTCCTGGAATATGACAATGTTTGTTGACGACTGTAGAACAGTAGAACTGGGACCCAAAAGACCAGGCTCCCATATGCTCCTCTTCGAAGAAAGATGCATTAAAGCGGTAAATGAGCACATTTCACCAAACACACGTTTTGGCGAACGCGACCATCTGCAAGCTGCTGAGAGACAGGTGGAAAAAAGCTCCTTCAGTAGTAAAAACCCACCACAGAACACTCGATAAGAAAATACGATAATGAAAGTGGCTTAAAAGTACTAAAACATCTGCTGGGTGGTTGACTCTTCCTTCCCGCTGGGTCACAGACAGATTGTTACGCCCCGTGTTGGGATCATGCCAGGACAGAGACAAGCTGATGAAGAATCACTTAAATTATGGATCAAGAACACACCGATTCTGTTGTCAAGATACAAAATGTCGACAGCTTGAGTACAATGATGGAGGAAAAGGCTGCTGTCCCTGTCTCTGCCAAAGCACGTGCATCTGTCTCTCATGAGCATGAATGAAGCACGAGTCTCAGTCAAAGCATTTTCTCAAGGTGGGTTCTATTTCTGTAAAAGCTTTGAGAACAGATCACTTTACAGATGGAACACCCTGAGGAGAACAGGGGATCATAGCGTTGTGTATTTGCATTGTGCTGCGGGGTGGGTGTTAACAGTCAGGGACGTGATCTGGCTGGAAAAGCCACAACGTAGTTAGTAAATTGTCCCATCAGGTGGATATTTTAATTATTTTTAGCAGCAGCAGTGGTAGTAAATCCTGTGAACACAACAATGTGTGATGCATGGGACAAAAAGGGAAGCTACACAACAACTAATGCACATCAGACGGTTAGCCAATCACACTGCGCTCTGTGTATGTGGGAGTCTTCATATTCTGTCCTCACCACCTGCCTCATGTATATAAATTAAGAAGTACATAAATCAGTGACTGGCCACCCAGAGGCGGCGTCTGCCAGAGTTTCCTGACTGAAACCCTGCTCTTCTAATGTTGAGTGTTCCGTATTTTCACAAACTAATCCTCAGAATGCAATTATGTCTGTTCTCAATCTGTATTTGGACAGATTGTGAAGGTGAAATGCCGTTGCTGAGCAGCGAGGGCGTCAACTCTTCCTGGCGTGTGTTCACATAAAGTTCAGGGCCAATAAAATGATTTTGATTTGTGAACAGTGTGTGTGGAGGGCATTATTGTCCTGGTAACCTGAAGTTGTGTGTTCTACATTGTGTAATGGGGTCCTTGACATCAGCTGTTCTCTCCCCCCACTATAGTTTGCCATTTTTTTATATATATATGCTTTATTGGATTATATTGTTTAAATCTTTATCTGCTCTTTCGTCACATGTTCTTTTACATAAGGGGCCTGACACGTTTGAGGTTCACATGCACTAATATTCATGGAAGTACTGGAAATGTAGCCTTTCTTTTAAAAAAGGGGGCCCAGGGGACGGAGCTTTAAAGTGGCCAGGCTGAGGCTATATTACACGCTGAATGATTGTTCCAGTCTGGCCCTGGTTATGCCTGATTTATCAGACAAGCAGGGAGAGAAAGGCAGAGGACACGGCTGCTCTGGAGCATTTTCCACATCTTTTAAAGCTTTTGCTACCATTTCAGTCGTGATTGCATATTCTGGTCTTCTATTCCTGGTTCGTGACTGCTTATTTACCTGAGGAAAACTATGTGTGTGTTGGGTACAAAATGTCAATGTTTAAATGAAATATAAATTAAATCTTAAAAAAACAAAAACAAACAAAAAAAATCAATCACAAAGGCCAAATTAGACAACTTGTTTGGCAGAAAGGGAAATTGTACTTCTCTGCCTTGTCTTAAGGGCTCATTTGTGGAATCTAATTGTCAATAAATAAGAAAACTAAAGCAAATCACTCATTGAAATACTCTCCGCTGTCAAATTAATTTGTTGCAGTGGTTAATTTGTCAAAGATATCTACCAAACACATGTGCAGCACACATAATTTCAGTAATTTTCCAGGCAGAGGTAAATACTTTATAGTTTCTGCACCGAAAAAGCCTTTGAAAGTTTAATGACCTGTAAAGCCTCTATAGGCATAAAAATGTGTCATATTGGAATACAAATCACCTCTGCAGCTCAGGAGACGGTCATTGCCACGCTGATTACTGCCTCACCAGATTCGTTTATTGTTGTCTCTGTCGACGTGCTGATCAATACCGTAGCCAGAAGGAGACTCTGTGCCCTTCTTGTTCTGCTCAGTAAATGAGTTTCAGAAATCTTTGAAAGTATGCCACCGAACTCAGAGGTGAGAAGGAATGAAATTAACTCCCTCGTTTAGAGGCGAGAACGTGGCTCAAGCACAGGAGAGTTCTACGGTTCTTTTTTAGCATCTTTCTCCTCAGTTGTTTGTTCCCTCGGGGGTTCTAATGTTTTCTGGATTGACCCCTCTGCAGGTGATGGACGGACAGATGGATGGATGAACAATGGATCGATGGATGGATGGGCTGTCTAGAATGTCTGATGGGGGCCTGTACTTTTCCATCTGTAGTTGATCCCATCAACCATCGCTTTTTCTTACAGGGATTTCCTTTGGAATCACATTTAAAAGGAATTATTTAGGTTCCACTCCTCATTTCAGCACTCGATGTCACGCACATTTCATCCTTCTGCCTTCTCCATTCAGTTTGTGACTGTAAATTTAGCAGCAGATGCTATGAGGAGGATGATGGTTGTGTCAACTCAGCCAGGGTCTTCGTGAGGAGGAGAATCCTCAGCGGACTAAGGCAAGGCTGGCCATCTGGATGGGGGAAAGTTCTCCACATTGCATTAGTGCTGACCAACTGAATGATTTTCTTTGAGTCTAAAGCGAATGAAGATAGAGGCACATGTATTTTGAATTTACTATCACCAAAAAATGAGTCAGATGCTGCCTGTGGGCGCTTTTAGGAATGTTGATTCAAGCTAGCACGAGCAATGACATCAGTAGCACTGGAGGTTCTCAATGGTGTCATTTTATACTTCAGGCCCTTTATCTTTCTTTGTTTTATGTTAAAAAATATTTTCCTGCACTAATAAAAAAGTAACCTTGGCCATAAATATTTTTATAGGTCCAGTGTACAGTTGCTACAAAGATGTCACTTACATTTGCGGCTCCATGTCACCTTGAGACTTACATCATAAAAACACCCTTTCCCTATGCTGCTATGAAAAGACACTGTATGATCAATAAAATCATTTATTTAGAGACTTGAATAGACAAAAGAATTATTTTGTCCAAGCTTGAAACATCCATGAAGCAGGTTGAAACCTCAGCTTGAGTGTCACTGGCGAGCGCTGATGCAACACAGAAAACCCGCGAGAGAATAAAGACAGCATTAAAGCTCATGTCGTTCATGTCATGTGTTGAGTCACATCAGTCACGTACCAGACTGAAAATGAGAGGATAACTGCAGATAAGGAAGTGATCAACCCTCAGGATGCCGAATCAGGAATGGTTTCAGGAAACAACTGTCAGTCTCGTTCACACAGTGTTTACACTCGCCCAGACTGTGAGCACAAGACACATATTTGATTCCAACCCCCCAAAACATGGAAGAAATGAATTGCTTTTGCTGATATATGTATACAATAATATTTCTTTGTGCATCCAAAATGAAAAACAACAACTTGAAATTACTCTAAGATTAGATTTTTGTGCTGTGGCTGGGAAGGAAGATTAAATATCCAGCACGATCACATAAAAAATGCATTTTTGCTTACAAGTAAACAATTATTTGTCCAGGATGTACAGAGAGTGTAATAGGCACAAACATTTGGTCTAATAAATAAAAGTTCTTGTCTACCGGTCCTGCAGTTTGGTAAAGGATGTGCCAGAACAGAGTAAATAAATAAATGCAAATATATTGTCAGTGAAGAAAACAAATTTGTTTACCATAAGAGTTTTGTAATAACACATTTGCAGCACTTCTTTTATTTAAACGGCTGTAAAAAATATTCCCCTTGCATGAGCTGTCCAGTGGGGCAGTAAATAGAAACAGTGCCAGCCTAAGAGCAACCCCCAAAACGGCTCCAAAGGGACCCGAGGACTTTGCCACAAATGTTTGTGTTTTTCATGTCACATGACGCTTCTGCTCCACTTGGGACCGAGTGCTAAAACAGTAAACGTGGTGCATAATGTAAAATGGCATGCATTAAATAATATATCCATATGCATTAATGTGTAATACACCAGACTGAGGTCATGAAAAACTTCTGATGTCATTGGTGAGCAGAAGGTTAGGCTGGTAGACTGAGAGCTCAGGTACGAGTGATCATTTCAGTGATTTGAATAATCCTGTTAAAATGTCACACCACGATTGGCCATTAGTTTCCTCTGACAACACACTCCTGTAGCTACAGCTTGAGTTTAAAATGTGCTCATTGTCCTCCAGAACTGAGGACAAACACACCACACGGATACTTTCATCTACCTGGGCTGTCTCAGCTGTGTGTCGCAGCAGGGCGCGTCTTAAAGATGCGGCAGTCACATCAGGGGCGAGGAAGAGGTGGTCTGACACAGCCTGCAATGCTCTCTGTCTCATTGGACATCTTCATTTCATGTCATCATTTCATGGATGGGGGAAAAGGAAAAAAACAAAGTGCCCCTTTCTGAAATGGCTCATTGTCACCTTTTGATTGACAGGCAGCTTTTCTTTGTCTCCTGGACAAAGATGGAATTGCCAAGTTTGGTACATCTGGCCCAGATAGAAACAACTCTACAGGCAATTAGCCTCCATTTCCCAGAGGAGCGGCTCCATAGGGACGACATATGTTTATTGTTTACTGTGTGCTTAATGTGAATTTTCATCAAAATAAATTGCCTGGATTTTTTTTTCCCAGGTCAGGATCACAAGCTCTCTAAATTACGCTCTCACATAGATTAACTCATCACTTATAATGTCAAAGCCACTGTTGAGGCTTCGAAAAGAAAAAAAGTTTTAACTGCTTTATTTTGCCTCTTGAGTTTTGCACCTTCCGTTTTGTGGTTAAACATCTACTGACTTCTGGTTAAATTTTACCTGGTTTGTTCACTTTGCCCTTCAAATCCAACCTTAAGTTTCCCAGCCACAAAAAAGTGCCCTAAATCCCTCTTCACTCACGTCTGTCATATTAGAGAGGATAAAGCTAATAGCCTCTGCCATTCTTCAGGCTTTTCAGTCAATGTCCTTCAGGTTAAAGGTCATGCGTTTAATAATCCTGCCGTATCCGCACACTTACCCATCTTTTGTTTTTTTTCTCTTTGCGGCCCTCACTCGAATATGAATTTTATCCCATTCGGATCTATACCGGGTGCAATAAATAGTGTATACGAGCTGCATGGGAATGGTGGGAGGAGGAGCAGAGCGTGTGCTGGGACTAAATCTCAATGCAGCCTTGTTTACAGGCTGCCTGTGAACTGCACAGTGATTTAGTCACAGCAGATTAATTCAGAAAGGCAGAATTACAGCAGTCTAACTGAAGATCGGAGCGACTGAAGATTCTGCTGGTTGCGTTGCACGTGCGTAATGAAGTATTTGAGCTGTTGCATGACTTCACACCGCCACACCTGTAACGATCGTTGTGATGTCTCAGTGATTATTAATGCCAAGCCCCAAAAATTGGAAAAACTGAGATGTTTGAGGAGTTTGCTTCCTTGAACAACTTTTTTTCATATGCTGACGTATTGGTGTACCCTGACATGCGTATTCCTACTGTATGCAGAGGCTGTTGTCTCAGTTTCACAGTGTAGCCGCTGATGTCACTGTCCTGCCAGCATTTATACCTGAACACATAATCACAAACTCATTAAACAGCACCAGAGTGAGTCCGCCCTTGCAGTGGCTCATCCACAACAGACAGGTTTATAATAAAATGGAAATTAATAGAACCCCAGCATGTCACTGGGTGGAGTTATCAACAGAAACCTCCAGGACCCATGATGGCTCCGATAGCAACAACGGCGCAAAGGATATTACTACATGGACTGAACCCAGCGTCGGCGAACACAATAAAGATACAGAATTCTCAATGAGAAGCTCAAAAAACATTATCTTCTTCAGACTCAAACTCCATTACTGAATACACGAGAGTACACACTGAGGCACAGATAATGGTACAATCAGGTGGTTCTCTGGGGTAACCGGTTCAGGATTTCTTACCGGTGCTTGAATCACCATGACAAAAGTGTAGCCTAGTTTCATTATCTTTCAGAAATTTAAAAAAATTAACTCCCGTAGCTCTAAAAAGAACTCACAATTCCCCTAAAAAGGGAGGTAAATGTGTTCGTTGGTGTATGTTCTGAACCATATGTGTATAATAACGACTGGTTAAAATTACTCGTCTGAATTTATTCATATACACACATATTAGACACATTTTCACTCAGCCTGGGACGATGTAACTAGCAGCATATATAACATATGATGATGTCTATTATTTTGGTAAAAGTCTAAGAGAAAAGAGAGGCAGAAAACAAAAATCAGGATTAGATTCGACCCAACATTTGATGTGGCTAATCTCCAATATAACACTTTAACAGGGCTGAACTGTACATTCAACGGTAATGACGCTTTAACTTAGCAGAAATGTGCACGACGAATGTTTATGATCTTAATGTGTTTTTTTCTTCATCAGATCCCTGCAGATTCTAAATTATTTACACACACCCCCGGAAACTGTTTCTGTATTGAACTGGCTCGAACTGGGTCATGACACATTTTACCAGGCGTTCTCTTTCAGTTTTATACAGAAATTTGCACCATTATTGGTATTAAAATGAAGCGGGATATGTCAGTAATATCTGGGGCTTTCCGTCTAATCATAGCATCACACTCGACATCACTCCCCCACTGGCAGCAGGGACACCCCTATGAACAATTAATTGCAAACTGCTGAAATAGAAATGAGCAATTAGGATTGTGATGCAATTCCCTGATTAAATGAATTCATACTGTCATTTGAATATTAATGAGTACAGAATGTGGCACTGCTTTTACTGCTGAAGGTTTTCCTAACTTTTTAAGTTGTGTTTGTTTCATGGCGGAGAATCCAATGCAACCAAAGCTATAAAAATGCTTTTAACTGTTGGTCTGGAGGCTACGTTTCTCAGCAGTTTGCAGTATTAAGGTATCACACAAGGTCTACCTGCAGTGAAAGGTGAGGGACTCCAAGGTCACAATAGCCACGGTGCCACTTTATACAACATGCAAATGAAGGAAACACGATGTGTACCTTTAATTAAAAGGGATTCACGCCCGCTGATGATTATATCAGCATCGGTCCAAGCGGCTTCATTTTCCAGAATGGTAAATTAGTGTTTTCCTTGCAGGCTCTGGATGTGTGTGATTAACAGGTTTATCTTGGGAACGTGCAATTATGGAACCTTCATCAGCTCTCCATTGTCTTCCACTCATTTAAAAGGAATTTTCTCCTCACTGCCTTCTTCTTAATTTAATCTACAGAGTGAGGTAGCAGTATGAAAACATCAGAACGACTTTACTCAGTCCTCGCTCAAGCCCCCATAACTGCCTAAAACAAATGCCCTCCATATAATTGGCCACTGAGACTCCGGCTCATGTACACGCTTTTCTTTTTTCTTCTTTCCTTTTCTTTTTTTTTTTGCCAAGCATCCCCTCGTGAAAACAAATCCTCCATTCCACAGCCTGCATAGTCACTGCGCCAAAATCCCCATGGCAACAGACATGTGCAACAGCCTATCCCTCCCACCCTCCCTCCCTCCACCTCCGGCTGGCTCTCGTCACAGTGAGGCTCAGGAGCAAATGTGTTGCATCTCCCACCATGATCTACGGAGGCAGATGCAGGGAAAAGGAGAAATGATATCGTTCATATTAATCCGCAAATGAAAAAAAGAATATCTTTGGTCAGATGGTTGCTATTGGAAACTGCACGAGGACACAGAATGAGGAGCAAGGAGCCTGACATGAGGCTGGAATCAGGAGGTGTACCTTTGCTACAGTGAGAGACCTGTCCAGAGTGTGTGATCCACAGAACTGAATCCAGTCTAGTCATTCGTTTATTGAAATAATAATCATTTAGAAACTGACAATATCTGTGTAAAATCTGAGTGATAAAGACTTACACTTCTATTCAAGACATTTCATGACTAATAACAAGAATACAAACTAAAAGCTTGTTTGCTGTTATGCAGTTCTGGTGTTGATTTCTCAGTGTATTTCATTTCATTTGTGTAACCAAAAGTTACCCAGCATTATTCAAAATGATTAAAACCCGCTGCCCTCAATAACAAAAAGTCTCTTGACACAGCTGATAGCAGTTCTATTATTCCCACATCCTGCTTCTGCTGGTTTGAATTCATTTTTCAGTATAACAAATTGGGTTTTTTTCACCATCAGGGATGCTGAGCTCTGCTATATCACCTGATACCAAAGTCAGTCCAACTAATCTGACAGCCTTGATTTCCTTCAGTAAACCCAGTTGCCACTATGCTTCCTCTGTAAGATAGTTTACAGTCTTTCTTTCTGCTTTAAGTTGTCCCACACGGGACAATCGGTGTTCTCTTGTCAATAGCTTCTTTTGCTGCCAATAGCAGGAAGTCTCCACTGTCTGTGTTCTGAAGGCAGCCATTGCACCACCATCACCACGGTGTCGTTGGTCTGAAATAGAATACCGTCATGCGTGTCACACGTCTAACTCATGTGAATAAAGGCACTTGCACTCGGTGTCTGCAATAGCATGCAGTCTGTAGGTAAATGAGCCTGACACACATTAAATCCTCTCACATCTTTGCACAAATTCTACCCACACAACAAACCGGGCAGGGCACGTTTTTCACACCAGCACTGGAATTTCAACCAGTCTGTTTTCTGCACTCAAGTGTCTCTTTACCCCTGTGATCTCCCCTTAGGTACACCAAGTTGGAGGATTCTGAGAATGTTGGATTCTTTTTTGATCAAAACAGATGTACTTCGTTAGACCTGTACAGGAGCTTGTGTGCATTAAGCCACCAGACACGTGCACTCTCCAGTAATGAGCTGTTGTGCATGTCCTGAGGCTGGTCTATGCATGTATAGGTCATGGCTAAAGGAGAAGAATGATATTAAAGTTCCACAGGGAGCTCAATTCTATAAACCTAGGTTATTAAAAGAATTACCCTTTTAAGGATCAAAATCCACCTATGTCACTGTACTTTAATTTAACTGTAGAGATAAATTACTGGATGCTTTCCACAGCAAACATCCATAGCCTGTCTGACACATTGGTATTTAACCGGCTCTTTCTCATCCTCATTGTCTGTTGTTCTGTCCACTCTTTTCCTCCCTTATTTGTCACCGCGCTGTTTGACCCTTGCTGTAATAATATTGTGAATTGGGGTTACTGCGAGCGAAGAAGCCACGCTCACAGGCAAACCCGATTTCCTGCTCTCTCTGCACCTCATCACAGGAGAACGGACACATAATTTCTCAGCCCACATCCTGCAGGACTTCACTCTGGGCTCTGAAGTGAACCGAGGCCAGACAATAAAGATAATGCCTCTGCCCCCAAACCTTTTTTTAAAACAAAAATAGTAGTAACGCCATTAAAAAATAAAATGTCTTGAATGAACTGAGCGCCCAGGCATTTATAGGATATGATTTAATGAAGCGAGATAAAAAATTACTAGAGTTGCATTAATAGCTGTATAATTCATTATCAGATATTGTTGTGGGTGTAAAAAGCCAAAAATGCTTCCTTCTTGTAGTGAATTACAGGACCAATGTTGCCATGGAAATAATGAAAATGTGAGCAGCTTGGAAAAAAGAACGTGTCAGACATGCTGGATCATGAGGTACATGACAGAAGTATGACATAACCTTAAGCTTCAACATATCCATCAGAACAAAAACTCCTAAAGAGATCCAGAGAGCAGTCAAGAAGTGAACCAGAAACTACAAGTTCTGCATTTTCATTTCATCCATTTCAGAGTTCACAAGCCTTAAATCTAAAAACTTCAGGAAGCCTGGATGTGACGCATCCCATCATCAATCCCTGAGGTGTCCTTTGTCATCGTCACTGTCAGATAAAAAGCTCCGTGGAAAATTATAACAATTGAAGTACTGCACCATACAGGTACAGGTGCTCCAACTGTTCAAAATAGCAGCATATTTGATAAACTTACTGGGTTTCTGGATGTCCAGGTCTGACCGGTGCAGGGAAGGACAGCCCTTGTGATGTCGGGGTCATTTCTCCTTGTCCTTTTATCAATTCTTTGTGTTTTCCTGCTCCAGTGCTGCGTAGTTCTGACTAGATCAGGGCCCAGAGATCAGAGAGGAAAAGTGCCTGTGACATCATGTTTGGGAATTTGGTGAGCCCCCCTCCAGAGCAACCCGACACAGAGCAGAATCCGAAGGGATCAGCCCCTCCCGTCATCCAAGTCATGATATAATAATCTGTTTATTCTTTTCCCCGCTTATCACAGATGGGGCTAATGTCGCTCAAAGCTCTGTTTGCTTTTTAATCATTAAATAAATGTCAAAGATAAGAATAAGGAATGCCTAAGCAGGGTCTGCAATAAGGAGTCACTTCATGCGGCACCCAAATCTGATCCCTTGGTTCCACAACCAGCTACAAGGAAGCTGGAACAGCCTTTGAGTCAGCAACTGTGGCATCATCCCTCCCCCGTGCTGGTGAACGTCTACATGGTGTCACAGCACCTGCCCCCCCATGTGTAGCCTCGTTTAAAAGGGTCATCACATGACAGCCAGCCAAAGTTCAAAGGAATGTGGACTGTTTAACCATGATTAGCAGCAGCACCAGACTACTTCAATTAGAGCGTAATCACCCTGACATTGGAGGTGAATGGTCTAACGCCTGAGCGCTTCTCAAACACCATCACTCTCCCGGCCAACGCCACCAATACCAAGACAGCCGCCGTTTCTTCCCGTCTCTTTACATGCTCCTCGTGTTTCTCCTGCCGTGTTGTCCTTCAGGACTCCTCTGTCCCGAGCAGAAGGCAGATCATGGACGTACCTGTCCCTTCCAGTCCATCTTCATGTCATTTACATTCGCCCGTCGATGCTGCCATTCGGCTGCCGCGTCTGCTTTATTCAGCAAAATGCCAAACTGTCTGACAGCATCAAAGGTCGCTGTATAGCAGTTCGGGGACTTTGTTTTTAGATTGCGTGACTGAAATCTGGCATTATCAGTACAGGAAACGGCACCGCTGGTGTTCAAGGGTGAGAGAGATTTGAAAGTGAAATGAGGCTTAATGAGGACTTACAAATGAGAGCAAGTACAACTGATGTGGTTCCAGTCCTTCTGTGGCCCGCAGTGAGGTCAGTGGCTGCGGCAGAAGAGTCAAACAGCATTTAACTCCCCGCTTCCAATACTGTGTTGGTACACGTCCGCGCGCGCGTGCAGACCACCTCAGTCTTCCTGATTTATTTTCCGGCACAGAAACACACCAGTCAAACTGTTGTTTAGCGCCCCAAATGAGATTAAAAGAATGTATTCAGCCTCAACAGAACAGCGCTGTGGAGTCTCAGGCCTGATTGGGCAGGCCTGAGATCTTTTAGCGTAATCAAAGAGATCTATTTTTCCCCCCTCAGACATTATTTCACATGGGTCAACTTGTGAATCAGAGAGAGAGAGACAGAGAGAGCGAGAGGATGCAGACAATAAACAAACAAAGGGAATGTGTGCTAGTCATCTCATATGAAACGTAATCTTCCTCAGCACGAGATTGTTCTGTGCCAGCAGGGTTTCATGGCTGAAAACCAGTAATGAACATGTTTTGGACCATCTCCTCCATATTATTTGCAATTTCAAATTAGAAAGAACCCCAGGCACTCCAGTAAACAGTCTTTAGAGACTTTTGCTCTCTCATTCTCTCCCTCTCCCCCCATCTTGCTAATTGGCCATCTATCCTCATTTTATTCTCCACTTTGGTATTCCGAGGATTGGCCGCTCCCGTGCTGCCTCAGCCAAATAGTTCAGGAAGAATCTTGGAAATGAAGGATAAAACCTCTCTTTATCAGTGCCACACTGTTATGGAGTGTTAGAGAACCAGACCCCTGGTGAGTACGGCAGTAATATCCTGGTTTTGTCCCCGCGCCTTTGTCATTAACATCCCAAATCACCCCTGCTCTCATTGAGAAACAGACCAGGCCGTGCATTCATTAAAACCATTTCATTTGTTTCAATTTGCCGCCTGGTACAATGTCACCACTGCCCCGGCAGTGATTATATCACACTATTACAGCTTAATTTACCAACATATTACTCACTGTGGCTGGTTTTCAGAAGATTTCACTGCCCCCCCCCACTCATTAACCAGACATGTTTGAGTCAGCTCCTAATAACTAAACTTAATGAATGTGTTCAAACCATGCCCATTTAATGTCACTCTTCTTAATTTGTCTTTTAGGCTTTCTTTCACCCTTCTCGCTCACATGCTTCAGAATAAATCTTGTAATAAGGGCCATCGACCTTCCCAGTGCAGTGTCGTGTCTTGGAAATGAAAAGATTTGCTTTTATCATACATTCTAAAAATAGTGCAATTGCAAAAATGAGATGTTCAATGAAACATATCTGGAAATACATTTTTAAAAAATGCTTTCAAGGCATTTAGTTCAGAAATGACTAATCAGATCAGGAAAAGGGTAAATATATCTCACTGGTGGAGAAAGTTAATGGAACATAATCAATTATGGGCTGCCTTTTTATTTGACACACATGGCATTTACATACTGGCTTAAATACAAACTTGACATGCTTTTTAAAGTAATGCATGGCACGTTCTGCTGTGAATAACAGAACGATCGGACGCTACTCACATCTGTCATATTAATTATTATTATAAGTAACATGAACATGAAGGAGGGGTTGTGAAGGAGATGGTTTTGTGCGCATGAACTCGCATGAGAAAGGACGCTTTAATTACTGGACATCAGAGAATGTGGACAGGCTTGGGACTGGATCTTGGTGCTTCCATCCAAAACCTGAAGGAATGGGCAAACATGCTCATAGGCTGGTGTATAAATCTACATATATTCAAAATTTGGCCAAGGATGCTGCATTTTTCTTCTGCAGTACAACAGATTTAACATTAGCTACCGTCCTCTTTTGTGGTGCAGGTCCTCGTCGCCATCACTGAGAGCAAGGAAAAAAACTAGCATGACAAAGAGTCTCTGTTGCTCAGAAATCCTTTTTAAAGTTTAATGCACGATTTAAATGCAGATAATAGGAATCGCTGGTCTACAAACAGCTTCAAGCTCCTGCAGAAACATGTATTTGTCCTATGGTATGTTTGGATATTGGTGCTTTGATAAAAATCTTTCTGTACGTAGACAGATATCCTTTTTTAAACCTTGTATTTCTCTCAATACATTGAATATTCAGACACACACACTAAAGTTGCTTCGGCTGTCAGCTGATCTGTCTGACGAGGATCTGACAGCCGTGATGGTGCCCTGTCTGTTACGATTAATTAGGCTTTGTGTTCATGAATCACTTTCCAGACACACTCACTGAAACAACACTTTGCTCCCCTCTCATACATGGAACTCGTGTGCTTCCGCTGATCGTGTGTGCAGGGATTCAGAAATAAGCGCTGGCGTACATTCAAACGAAGCTCTAATTTGTGGTCATGGAGCAAAAACAGGAAGTGGGGTCTAAGAGTCTGGCCTCGCTGCACAGGGGTGAACATCAAAAACGTGATGAGCTACATGCTAATTTCCACCTTCACTTTCAGACCTTCTGGCGCGCACGGAGATTTCACACTTTAAATGCAGCAAAATGACATAACACTTGAAGTAACGATGCCTCCACCAAAACAACACCTCGCTCTGTCGCTCCAAGTTAATGTTCAAGCACCCTTTTTAATCTAACTCTCAGAAATAACATTTTGACTTTGATAATTTGATCATTGCTGCCACTTTGCCGTCATTCAAATGTTCAGTGCTGTGTTGTGGATTTGGATGATGAGACATTTTTTATTCTTCACAGTTCTAAAGCCATTGAGATGTGCTGCGAACCTGAAGGTTCAATGCGGAGATGAAAACAATGTCGTGCTGGTTAAGACTTTTGTGCAGAAAACGCCTGTGTGGATCTGCACAGTCAGACCTTCACACCTCTACATGTGTGTTGTTCTCACCATCCTTGGTTTTCTGTTCAGTAACTGGAAAGATGCTCTTTCGAGCTTTTCAGAATGTTCAATTTTGTTGCCTCCAGAAGCTCTGGGCTGGTTTGGCAGCACGTTTTGGGTCATTACCCATCTGTATTGTGAAACCACATCCTATCAGTTTTGCAGCATGTGGCTCGATGTGAGCGTTTACAGTCAAGCCTTCCATGATTGGGACAGTCTCCTTTGGATTTTTACTTTTACGCCACTGTGGGTCACAAATGAAACGGTCCAAAGTAGATTTTTGACTCTGAACTCAGGCTGCAGATATGCAGTGTACTGTTGCTGCTGCTGTTTGCTGTTGGGATGGAAATTATTAATGTTACGCTAATGCGTCTATTCAAGCAGATAATAAACAAAACATGAAAATATGGGTAGCGCTGTTAGATTAAAGATGAGATGGATTTGCACATTGCAGATGACACAAATCCAACCTCCTGTACGCAGAGGTTGAATTAATGAGGGTTAAAATTATAACAACAACTCATAAAAGTTGACAGTTACTCCTTCATAAGGTTTTACTTTTGTTTTTATCCTGCTTTGTTTTTAGATACTGTCATGAAATACTGTAAATTTCTACTACATCGCCACACATCTTCCATGTTTATTTTCCTGCAGAAGCATTTGGGCACAGACGCACGTGCACACACAATATTTTGTAAGCTTATATCGATCAATACTTAGACCACAATGAAACACACAGATGCTGCAGACATCCGTCTGCTGATAACAGCTCATATTGAAAGCTTCTGTGAAAGCAAACCCTCTGGACAAGACAGGCAAACAAACTCAGCTCAGATTTGGGAGCTGTTAGATTTTATCAGTTGTTTTTTTTTAAAAGTTTTTCTTACAAAGACGTTGCAGCTGTCTGCTTGAAGAGAACATCATCAAGCATATTTCTATACACTTAATAAAATGGTTGCCTAGTGAAGGTTGTATCTCATATCAAATCTTATTCAATTACAGTCACATATGACATTATACAGAGGTGTGTACCAGAAACATTAAAATCGATATAAATATGCTAATTCCAACATCCATCTAGGAATCTAATATCCATTTATTATCCATCTTTTTTACAGCTGGCCATGTCTGGGTGGGGTCACAGCGGGGCCTGGAGTCGTTCCCAGTGAGCGTTCAGGCATATGGCAGGACTACACTCCAGACAGGTCTCCAGTCCGTCACAGGACACAGACGATCCCTGACACTCTCAACAAAAGCCATTCAGAGCCTCTAATCAAGCTAATGTGCACGTTCTCAATGGTGGAATTCCTCCCTGAGGAACTCAACGCAGAAACGGCAGGGGCAGAACCCGGAACCTTCCTGCAGAATGGTTCTATTATTGCTTCTCGTGAATTAATCTATGCAGATGTTTTCTAAATACAGACCATCATCAGCTAAACTTAAATAACTGACATGGTATATACACAAGGAAATGCAGGGAACCAGATCAGAAGATTTCAATGTGATGAATAACTTATAATTTAATTAGAAATGTTGATGCTTGTCATTCCACTTCAGGGCCATCTTTGATTTGTGATCAGAATAATCCTGAATGCCAACGTGTGCATGAATATTCACCAGATCTGAGTCTTAAATCATCAGGATCTGATCAGGGACCTTCCCTGTCAGAATGGCTATAAAACGGACCGCTGCAACCACTGACAATCAACGCTTCGACAACTGTTGTTGAAAGCACAGCAATGACGGTGAAGGTGAGGGAACGGGGGTTTGGGTCTGCTGGAAATAAGAGAGGGAGAAAAAAGGACAGCAAAGCACGTAGATGTGCGAGCTTCAGTAAGCAAAAACCTCATATGCTGCCATAATTATCATCAGCTCAAGCATGTCATAGCACCACGACCGCACAAAGAATGCAAATAGTAGCATTTTTGATGTCATTTCCCCCCTATTGCTGTTATAAGAAATGAACGTCTTCTTTATAAGATTTATAATTATCATCTGTCCTAATCTCATTACCTGTGCTGTCCCACGCCGAGGCAGGACACACGTGCACACCTGTTACAAAGGGAAAAGGAGTTTTTCGGCAAACATTGACACAAACGTTTATCTGTTCACATGTTTTTGTCACATTTTTTAATCTCATTACCAGACAATTTAATTACAGCTTCACCCGTGAACAAAAAGCGGGTCTTCATTATCTTCAGGAGCACCACTGTTGAGCAGCCTAACGCCTCGATCCTATTAATGTGTCCCCTTCATTTCTGTCTCCATCTCCAGTGAGACGTTGTGTGTTTGTCATCTCGATTATAGCCTGGAGGATTATAATTGAATTTTTGTTGGTCTTGCACATGCACAATTCAAAATTAATCATTTTCCTCTAATCCATGTTGTCTTTTATCTTCCCACATAAATTAGAGTTATTCCTCTGTTTAAAGCATGTAGCCGTATCTCCAGCTCGTTAATGGGCCTCCGCCGGCTAGTATTAACAACCAGCAATGATCAACTATCTATACTGTTAACTTTACGACTGATCTATAGCTGAAATATTGTTCTTAGCCAGAGCTTCCTTCAGACTGTGTTAGAGCTGTGGAGCTGTCCCTGGAAATGGAGCTGCAGGGATACAGCATGAATTGCACTTTAAACATAACAAACTTCTCCAAAGTTTCTATTTTACATTCAGAGTTGAAACAGGTAAACACTGTCATGCATCATAGCTCCACTGTGGTTCCTCTTTGGTTTATGTGACCTTTCTTCCCCTGTTCTTGCCTCAGATTTTGCCTCAAAACAAACAAAACAAAGAAAAACCCCCACGTATCGCCGTTCCATTGTATGCATCGATATTAAAATGAGCTTATTGTGTTGCAGTGGGGATGTCAGCCTTGGCACATTCGCTAAAAACAGAGAAGCTAGAATTCTGCTGACTGCTGGAATTCGTGGGCCAAAGACAAAAGCATCAAATCTGAGCGAAATCTGAATAGGATAATGCAAATTGAGTTGGATTTCAATTCCAGATCAAACTGAAGTACATAAAATTGAACCCGGTGATTAATTGCGGGCTGCAATTACGCTTTAAATATGGGCTCACTGCAGTTTGGTTCAATCACTCCAGGAGACTGATCATTTCACTCGATTAACAAAGTTGCAAGTATAAACATCTGGTACCAATTAACCTTCAGACCTGCATTCGTGTCCGAGGCCCAGCATGCATCATTTCAGCTGGGCTGAGCTCCAGCTCCCTGAAGCCCACCATGTGCCTCATGTACAGTATTCTTTATCAGAACACAAAGACATAAATAAGGAAACTTCCACAAAAGCTGGATATGCTTCTTCTTGCATCTGAACTGTGGGCACGAGCAACCACAGCCTGGAAAAAGCTGCTGTTTGACCTTGTTGCCAGCACGTGTGTGCCAGGCTTGAACCAATCATTTGGGTCTCAACATTAGCAGCAGCCAGTGCAAAATTGCTGTCCGTGCATGACAGTCCAAGAGATGCGGGGGGGGGGGGGATCCACTGCTTCATAGTCAAAGTTATAGAGGTGACAATCTTGAGAGACCTCTGTGGAATGGTGTATAGTTCTTTCAGGTGCACAGTGGAAAAAAGTTAATGAATGAGGGCGACAGTGCGCCCATATGTGGTCCACCCAACTGCCACTGCAATTTTGCAGCCAGCAAAAGCCTCTTACTTTCACCTTCACAGGTCCACTGAGGGCAAAGCTATTTTGATCCATCTGGAATAACTGTCATGAACCTTCTCTCATGCCTGCAATGCACAAGCTGCAGTATAAAGATCATTTTGTATCATGAACAATCCAAATTCTTGAATTCTATTCTGAGGAGTCATGAAATAAAATTTGATGAATGCTGTTAAAGATGCTCAGCTGGATGGACAAGGAAGCCTCGCACTTGTCCGTGAGACACCAACATCTCCTGAGAAAGCACAAAGATGTTAGCAAGGAAGCTGACAACTGTACATGATCAATTATGAATAAAAGACTTAAATGTAAACAAGAATGACATTAAAATGACTTTGGCAAGAGAAAAACATTAGCAAGGAAGGTGAAACTAGTTTGGAGGGAGCATGGTCTGAGAAAGGTGAAACAGGACGAAGTAAACTGAGTTAGCTCCTTCTTAGCTTCTTTTGATAGGTTGTTGTGCATGTACCTTGGTGGAGATTCACTGTAATTGCTGTCTTTAGAGTGTTTCTCCTGTTGATTTAGTGGGGGAGAAAATAAGCAGTAAGTTATCTTGGAAAAGCCGGCGCCAGCGGACTCAGACCTGCACTCCTGGATCTGTTCCAGTTCAAGTTGTTCCACCTATCAGCCAGGAATGGCAGCAGCAATTTAGAGCTGTTACAAATTTAGACAAGTGGCTCTAGCTGTGGCCGAGTGGAAATGTAACTCAGACCAGGACGCTGGTTGAACCGCCACGGAATTTATTTCCGGGCTGGTGATCTGAGCCGAACACTGCAGGAAGTGTCCTACAAGAATAGTTAATGGGCTGAGGACTAGTTACGCCTGCTGATGCTGATAATAACAGACGTTTGCTTCTCACAGCAACGTCCCAAAGTGATGTTTGAGACCGAGTCGATGGTGCTTGTTCAGCTTTCATCAGATCCCGTTTATGTGGTGATCTTGGTCCCATTTGGAGAACCTAGAAAGTTTACTTTAGGCCATTAAATGACACCAAGTGAATCATATCTGATATTTGAGTTTTTGAGCCCTTTAAATCAGAGTGAGTACTAGTCCAGGCTTTACAGAGGCTGTTTCTGTTGCCATGTTGTTTCTGAATTTTGTTTTCTCACCCTCATGTTACGATGAACTTAGTTAATGCTTAATGCGCCTGATTTGTTTTCTGTCCCTGAGGCAACTTTGAGTTTGGAGGCAATTACTCCGCATATAACAATAAATACAATCTTGAGTAACATAGAATGACAACAAATATTAAGGCCTCACAGGTCAGAAAACAACAAACACCCACAGAAGAGTAAATCAGTGGTTTGTGATGAAGAACAATTAACATCTGCTTAATGAACTTATAATGAATGTATCTATCTTGATTAATGTCTCCTGTGATGCGCACGCTTTGACTGTGGTGTCTGAAAGATGTCCAGAAATACTTGTTTACCACCTGTCTTGTGCTACAGCTACAGTCCAGGCCACAGTAACACCTACGGATTAATAATGGAAGCGGGTGTTTTGCAACAAATATGGCTCATTTGTAATAAAGTCACAAGATCTAAACAAAGAGATTCCCATTTGTTGCTCTAGCTGTTGGCTTTATAAGGAAACTGATGAAAACAAAAGCTTCCTGCTGACCTAATAATACACGGTGAAAGCAGCCGTTAACTTAGAATAAAAGAAAGGACGATTAAAGATAGATGAACTGGACTCGGGCAGAAATCCCAATACAAAGGCTTTTACCTCTCTGGTACGGAAAAATAGAAAATGAAGTAAAATGGAGCTGCAGCCCTTTGTTTGAGTCTTTGATTTGGTTTCAAAGTTTTTCATGCAGGGAAGGTGTGTCGGCTTTCTGTTTGTTCAGGAAGCGGAAGAGGCGGCGTGATTTACGGCGAGGGTTCAGTCGGCTTACACCAGCACCATTAACTGTGTCCTGAGGTGCCCACCACATCAGCCACTCTGCCTAAATGATAAATAAAAAGAAGCGCTGAAGAGTGCGAGGGACAGCGAAATAAATGTTCTACTTAATTTAAACAAATGTAAATAAAGTCAGCATCTCTGTTCTTTCTTTTCCACTTCATTGACTCAGTTGAGAGCAGCTGATGAATATTAAATGTGTTTGCTCAGTATTTTGCGTGCGTGTGTCAGTGGAGATGACTTATCGTAATGACGCCGCCATAATTGTATTGTTGGAATTAATTTTGCAAACAAAAGCTATTCATCAGCATTTTTCTGTAGCCATCAGGCCATTAAACATCCAGGTGGGAATCCCACCCACACAGTAACAGACCTGCCTTCCACCACTTCCTCAGGCAGATATCCCATTACACTGAAGTCCTGATAATGCACTTAAACAACACACCACCTATGAAATATTCATCGTCAACATCAATAATTAGAAAATAGGCAGGGTGAAACCTCTTCATTCTATGTAGCCTTTTAGACTAAAACCCGACACTGAAGCCGGAGCTTCATCTCCAGCGCTTCCTGTAAAGAGAACTTACAGGCGATCTATGCGATCTATCTATGATCTCCCTATGCCTTTTTAGCGGCACAGCCTTTCGATATCGCCCTGAGAAAACTCTGCATCTCCTCCACAACCACATAAAAGCTCTTTAAACAGTGCTGGAAAAGAATCCCTCCCTGTGTGTTGATGGTTAACACTCTTTTCACCCTTTCAAGAAGTATTATTTTCCTCCCTATAGTCATATACTCTTATCCTCCTTATCCTCAGCAAATCAATACCTGCCTCCGCTACTTTGGGAATCAACCATGCGCGCGCCCCGGCTGTGAAATGATGGTTTAGAGGCAGAAATCCTCGGCTGGAATCGCTTGCGTTGGCATCTCCAGATCTTTTTCACTGGTTATAAAAACAACGGTTGCATTCTCCTTCTCTCCTGTTGCCGGCTGCCCTGAGGGGGTCATTAAATCTGCCATTAAGAGATTGCAGTGAGGTCAAAGGCATCTATTAATATTGGTGCCATTTAAATCCTAAGAGCGTGTGCATGTTTACATTTGACATTTCTCTACTCTTGACACTGCTGTGGTGTCTCCGGCCGCGTGCTGTAATCATTGGTGCGGTATCTCTGCAGGCACTTCATCTAAGATGAATGGAGCCCGGCCCCCAGCTCAGACCCGCAGCATCTACGCAAACACAACACGCTTATTAAAGGCCAGTGGGATGATAATGCTCACCTGTTGGCAAAAATATAAAGCTCACCAACCTGACGACAGTCGTCGCACAGCTCTGCAATCAACCGGTCGAACATATACGGATTCTATATGGTTAGTGCCTCACTATGGGGAGTAAATGCGATCACTAATATAGTCTCATCTTGTGTTCGTGGTATTACATTCATTATATATAAATACTGTAATTAAGATGCACACTGGCAGGGATATTCAATGGATGGCTGCTCAGAGGGTTCATTGTGCCTTTCAATTCAATAGATTCTGACAGAAGATGGCTCCAAATCTGCGTATTGTTTTATAATTCTTGGTTTTGTGGCCATTTCAAAACTTCCTGCAAGACAGGAGTTTAAAGAACATTTACATTCCACCAGTCGCGCCAACTTTAACACCAGAATCACTTTGGATGCAAAAGCAGGCTTTTCGTAACCATGGCAACACAGGGTCAGAGGGAAAAAAAATGTTTTCAATTCATTAAGTGCAGGATTTTTTGGGTGCGTAATTGTTGGGTCAGTATTTGAAAGTGCTGCTGATGGTTTTGGGGTCAACTCCTCACATTTCTGCTTGAAGTATTTAAATATGACATATAACTCTTTTAAAAAGAAAATAAATAAATAAAAGTCCACATTTAAATTGTACTTGCTATCAAATCCCGATAATGGCTGCTGTGGAGGCAACAGACCTACACGCATATTTCTGCAGAGAAAAGGCTTTTTATAAGTATGATGGGCGGAAGGGATTGCAATAACAACTTTGTAATTTATTTTCAGGTTAATGTAAAGGTCATAATAAATGTCACAGCTGAAACATTGTTTTTCCTTTACTAATGTGAGTTATAGTGCATTTAAATCATGCTTCCACAAAGTGTCCACACATCCTGTACCATGTAATCACGATCAGGAGTCTGAATCATGGAACAATTATGTTTACAGCAATGTACACAGAGCACCTGTATGACCGGGAATGACCAAAGCCATAAATCCAAGAAGCTTTTAAACAGTTTTGGCTTCAGGGTGGGACACATTATCCGTAACAGTCGCTTATTTTCCTGTTTGGCAGAGGTCAAACAAATTGTGAATGCAAAGTACCGAGGTGTTTTGGATTAATGAAAACAGCACATTAATGCTGCGTCCATTAACACGGATAACTGCCGTGCCCCCCCACACTCACTGGTGTAAATAATCACAAATAGGTTTTTGACTTTGCGACACGAAGGCTGTGTGGCTCCTCTGAGAGCGGATCAAACCGGACCAGCATGCTGGATGTGTACGTTCTCTCTAACGTCTATTGGAGGGATCTGATAAAACAGGAAACAAAAAGCTTTTCAGTTTGTCTTCGCATGTGTCTCCACACACATCTCTTGTGAGCCCTTGTGCTTAGACCTCACTTTCGTTCTCCACTCTGTAAACACCGTAAATCCACATATTGAGTTCCAAGGTAAATTCCCAAGCTTTGTAAACCCACAGATCTCTGGCGATGCATTTCCCCACCACAGCCGACTCCACCTAGCACCATTCGCAATGGAAATACACCCCCTGATAAAAAAAAGGAAATAGAGCCAGTACTGGGGGCATACTGTAGGAAAATGGCATCCATCCATCCATCCATCCATCCATCCATCCATCCATCCATCCATCCATCCATCCATCCATCCACCCTTCCGCCTGCCCATCCATCCATCCATCCATCCATCCATCCATCCATCCTCCATCTCCATCCATCCATCCATCCATCCATCCATCCATCCATCCATCTTCTACCACTTTTCCCTTAATGGGTTTGTGGGGTGATGAGGACTATCCAAGCCACACATTCCCACAGATGCATGTTTCCGGACTGTGGGATGAAGCTGGAGTACCTGGAGGAATTCCACACTGGCACAGGGAGAACATGTGAGCTCCAGACAGAAAAGCCCCCGGCCATCAAAGACATGACCTTCTTGCTGTAAGGCAACAGCGTGCAGCATGCAGAGGCCAAGCGGGACAAATCCTTTAGCATCCGTTTGAAAATGTGCCACTAATCTCATTAATTTTTTTATATATTGTATTGTCGTGAGACGGTCATCCTTTTAACAAGACGTCAGTTCTGATGGAAACCATCCCTCCATCGCTCACACATACAGGGTCCTCTTACTTCCTACAGCCGCTCCTGTCTGCATTTGGTTTCTACCTCAGTTGCCACCATGTTGAAAAAGGAAATAAGAAAACAGAGAGTATTTGTTCTTAAAACTTCCTAAAACACCCACCACCAACAACCTGCGTGTTCTAAAGTTCCCAACTGCAAACATGTGGGCAACTGAAAACATACATTGGTCTTTCCTGGTCACAATAGAAATGGAATGCTTTCTGATCAGAGGTGTCCTAATGCAGGAAGCGACTCTGTTGATGCCACCTCCACACGACGATTCATATTGTTGCGATGCTTGGAGGACTCGCTGTCACGTAATCAGTTATTCTGTATGGAGGAGGTAAACAGGACAAGCTTGATTGGTTCTCCCATTGCATCATTGCCAACACAAAAAAGCACTTCATTCACTTGTCAAATGGTCGGAGTTCAAACCCGACAACAGAACAGCGGGAGAACGGAAATGTAAGGGCCAAATGTATTGGACTGATTTTCCAGTAACCATTGCTGATGTTTACCGAGAATATTCTTGAAAAGAGGAAAATGTTCAGTCCTCTGGAAGAACATGCCAGAGGTCAGAGCAGAATTGCCAGACTGTTCGAGCTGATAGAAAGAGAATAAATAACCCAGATAACCTCTCTTCAACAACCAGAAAATTGCACAAGGTGGCAAACGGTGAAGCAAATGGAGAGTTTAAAAGTGTTTTCCCCTGGACTTCTACTTAAAGAAATGAATATTAAGATTAAAATAATGATTCTGAAATCAAAAAGCTGCAGTTATTTGATGTTTGCATGATTTATTTTTCACATGATGTGTTCCTTTAAGAAAATACCCAACCTGCAGAACCCTGCAGAAGTGATAACAAGGGCAAACAGGAGTGTTCATTATTCTGTGGAATCGTTACACATTTACTTTTAACAAAAGCTGAACCTCAGTCTTACACCTAAGACTCAAAGGCTGGAGAGTTTGACAAAAAGCCTTAATTACAGAACTTCCTTCCTGGAACAACTTCAGAGCCCGTCTATTTTTAAATTCCAGCGTTTCTTCTATTACCAGCCAGTGGGAAGTGTTGGAGGATCACAGGAGGACACAGTTGAGAATCATTGAAAAATTAAGCAACGATCGGGAGTGGAGTGGACATGCCAATTGAGCAATATTTGCATTTTTATAGGGTTCCAGTCCACATTTTTGAGCTTTGTGTATTTTTGCCAACACAGATCAGTATCCATTTTGGGAACCATAATTCATACTAAAAATGATAATGATGTTATTTCATCCTACTTATGTCTTTTGTATTTCTCTCAGCACTATCCAAACAACCACCTTCTCAATTATGTTATTTGCTTCCCCTCCGTCCTCCTCCCTACTCCTCTGCATTTCCAGGAAACTCTGCTTCTTCCAAAGTCTGCAGCGATCCCCCCCCACACACACACCACCACCACCTCCTTGTCGCCTGCACCCCCACCCAGACAACGAGCTCTGGCTCCTGCGGCTCCTGCACCACCCACGTCCTGTCCGGCGTTTATAATGACTGATATAGATCACAATTTGTTGACATCAGTTGCTAATGCAAGTCATGGCTGCAGCAGCATCTGGTCTGTTGACTTGCTGTTCTTTGAAGCTAGCTGAGTACAGGCTGCACCGAGGCTATTCCCCTTTTATTGTCCTGCTTATCACTTTTTTTTTTTTGCTTGGAGACTCTCCAAAGAACCAATTCTTTTTTTCTGGATGGCTGAAGGCTGTCAAGCCAATCCTGTGAAGCAGCTTCTGCCATGCTGCGTTGCACCTACTACAATCCAAATAAGGTCATGACTAGAGGGTATCTACATGCTGTTGGAGTGACATTCTGTAGCGTGTGTGTATGTGTGTGTTTGTGTGTGTTGTACAAAATGGGCAGCTGTCTGATGTCAATATAACTGCAGGCCGAAGTACAATATGTTATAAGGAAAAAAGCACACCTACCATCAGGATTTGTTTTTCAGTTTTCACATTCTTCCTCCAGTATAAAGAGAAACAGAAGTTGGAACAACTTATATAGTTGGGTCTAAAAGTGGACATATGTGCCATTATATTTTTTATCTTGCCATGCTATAATTGTTTTCTTATAAGTTATAAGCTTCTCCGGAAGTATGATGAGAGGGGATGTGGCCTCTCTGTGCAGTCCTGCAGCTGTCAGTCATGTTGACATCGTTGTTGTTCTTTTCTTTTATCTCATCTCAAAATCGAACCTTTCTGTGTCTTTTCTACTCATATTTAAGTTGCTGTAGCTCCTTGATACTGGAAGGGGCAGGGTCATTACAGGAAACACACACACACACACACACACACACACACACACACACGCACCTAGAGGAAATTAAGAGTGTCCAATCAACCTTATGATCATAGTTGTGGTCTGTGGGAGGAATCTGGAGAAAACCCACATGGGCACAGGGCGAGCATGTGAACTGCACATAACCACCCACAAATATAATTAGAATTACATTTTTATTTTTTTGGACTAGAAGTAATCTGTCTTAGGGTGCACTCGCATCAGGCACAGCAATACACCTAATTGAGGTTGTTCCTCAAAATTAAAGCTAATTTGTCTAAAGTGTGCTCAAGCACGCCACAGTTGCTCATGCAGAACCACGGCCAGAGCTGTGCATCACGCCGGATCGATAGGACTCAGCTATCCTTTAAATAATAACCCTCAGAATAAAATAATAATGCTGCGGATGGGTCAGATTGGTCAGAGGCAGAGGTCAAGTGTGTGTCCCGTCTGTGTTGCTCTCCACTGTGCTGATGTCAGCATTTCTTTTCGCAGAAAGGCGGCCTTCATAATGACTTAAAGCCATGCATATGTCATCCTACAACAGGAGGACGCGCAAGATGCTATCGTGGCGCCACATAACTCTGCTCCATTAACTGCAGCATGTCAGTAGGGGCCTGGGGAGGGGGACGATCAGGCTTCACCACAGTCTGGACGGTATGCAGGACAAGAGACTAGAACTTAACTTTGTTCCATCCCAGAAAATAATAACATCTCACCACAGAACAACGTGGCCTATAGGAGCCCTCCGGAAAACCCAAGTCTGATGGAAGAAGAATCCCATAAATATAAGGTTTTGCTGTAAAGCAAACTGCAACCGCATGTTTTCAGGATGACCATCTCAGGACAAACCTGTTCACCTTTTACACACCATCTGAAACTGAACAGGTTATTAAATTAACTTTTTATAGAAAAACAAACTACCAGCAGTTCTCGCAGCCGCACCAAAATAGGATTCTGAAAGCGGACTCCTTCATTTTCCTCCTGTTTTGCCACCCTCTCATGCTTCGCCAGGGTTTACCATTGCGGTAACCTGGCAACAGTGGACGGAAGGAAGAAACATCAGCACGACAACAGGGCTGACACCCTGCAGCCATTAACACTTGAGAGTCTGCAGCATAATTTCTAAGATGAATGTACTTGTGCTCCGTCGTGAAAGATAATTGCCTGCGAATGCATCTGTGTTCTTATCAATGCAGCTCCTCTGCTCTCATGGTACACTTGAAAACATATATGAACTAGACATGTAACTGTATTCATCCCAAAACTTAAAAGAAACCCTTAAAGCTTAATAGTGGGACAAGGTGATGTTGTAAGTGATGAGTCCTTCACAAAAAAACATGGCTGTGTTGCTGACAGGAAGAAGAGTACCAGCAACATCAAAAGACAGGGACTGGATTTTGTTCTACACAGTGCATGGTTACTGCACCCACATACACACACACACACACACACACACACACACACACACACACACACACACACACACAGATGTAGGCATTCTCTCTCCCTCCCTGCATGTGTGTAAAACAAGTTCACTCAAAAGTATGAGAAAATTACATCGGCTCAGCTGGACACACATTGCCTCAGGTCCAGTGGTAGCCTTTCATTTACCCTGGCAAAAGGGGGGAAAAAAGGCACACAAATGATTTCATATTTGGTTTCAAACGAGTCACAATTCAGCATGACCTCTTACAAACGCCTCAAACTATTTTCCTGCATTTGCAGGTCGGTAAACATGCTGGATTTCGAACATAATTTATTATTAAAACAGAAATGAGGTCAGTCTGATAATAAAAAGAGGAAGAAATATCCTTTAGTAGCCAAGCAGATTCCTTTAATATCCATACTGCAGAGAATGTTTTTACTGAGCGGATTTTAGCCTGACATTTACTGCACGCTGGAACAGATGACTACTTGCAAAAAGGAATGAATTGTTTACGAATTGATTAAGAACTGAGGTCTAAAATCAGCCCATGCTTCACCGTTGTTTAAAATTTGAAGGTCACATTTCTCTCTGCCGTCTGCTGGCTTCTGTTGAGACCAGACCAGCTGCGTTTTAGACAACAGTCGGTTCATTTTCCATTGTTTGATCTAAATTATATATGAGTAGAATCATTGCAAGGTCAGGATGATTTGCATGCAGCCTTGATCTCCTGGCACCTGTCTTTAATTCTCACAATTGTGACTTGAAATGTATGTATATGTTAAACCTCGCCCAGGCACGATAATGCCACCCACCAAAGAGTAGCTTCACTCTGTCCTTTACACATTGCAAACAAAAGTTTCCCTTTGAAAACCCTTAGTTATATTAAATCTCTCCGTTATAAATCTAAATGCGCGGGACCAGGGGTATTATAACAAGATGTTTCGTGAGGAGAAGAGATGTCACAGGAGGATTGTCACAGCCTTCACACACTTTCTTTTTTGGTCATGTTAAAAAGTTTAAGCTACATAAATCTTCCAGCGGTGACAGATCGTGCAGCTCATCTCCACTTCAAACCAGGGATGCACAGTCGATTCTACCGCAGCGTGCAGCTCTGCATGCCCGCCACCAACTGGGTTTATATGAGGTAAAAAAGTTTCACTCAGTGGGGAGGGGGGATGGGAGACAGGGAATAAGTGAGGGATGAAGAGGAGGGAATCATACAGTCCTTGGGTTTAGCTGTGTCTAGGGAGCGTCGCATGCCAAAGAAATGTGCTGCTCACTCTGACCTGGGCTCACACTCAGGATTAGCACAAATATGTTTTAATTCCTGACACACTCGCTCTTTCTGAGCCGTCTCGTCAGAACCCGATTCCGAAAATAAACTTGCTAATATAATGTTAAAGAATGTAGCAGAAGAACAAGGACGTGTGCTGAACCTCATCTCTTAAAAACTTTCGGTCAGAACGCCAAATCTGAGTGCAATCGTTAGAGACGGAATATTCTAACACTCAGCACGAAGGTTTGCACGAAGGTTAGCCCTCGACTTTCATGACCTTGACCTGCATGTGCACTGCAAGAACCCAGCATTAAAGCTAAACATGCAGCAATGTTGAGGACACGATGATCTGATATTGATGCCCTGGCTGTGAACTTTGGATACTTCGGTCAAATTCTATACCTCATTGCTTTTGATCAGTGTGACAATAAATCCTCCTCCGCTTGTCAGTTCGCCTGCTCCTGTAAGAGGAGGAGAGCAGATTAAAACAAATTTAAACTGACTTGTTTACACTCTATTATATGGAGAACAAAAGCTGGAGGACTGATGGGAATAGAGGTGAGCGAGTGGGTTAAAGTCATTTGAAAAGAAAGGCTAAAATGTTAATCACTTTCCCCACGCTAAATAATCCCTGATGGAAATGTGGCTCGATAAAATATGGGAACTGTCCCCCACATTTATGCTGCTCTCACATTCAGACCTTTCCCGTGAGGCGCCAGCGCGGTGCTATTTACAGGCCCGACGATGGAAGCAAAGAACGCCGTCATCAGACTGCCGCATCAGTGTTTATACTGGCGCTGTTTGCCAATGAATGTGTTCATTAGCATTGAATTACATGTCAGCATCATCATGTTACAGGCAGTAAAATTGGTGAGTGAATAAGGTTTTCATTTCATTCATTTAATTACCGTACAGATGCTACACTGCAGGTCAAATCTTGGCCACAAAAACAGTCACTGCAATGAAATTGCCAGGTTTATATCCTTTTTTTAGTCTTATTTTCAGCCCAACCCCCCCCCCCCAAAAAAATTTTCATTTTCCCAGACAAAGTTGACCAATATGGAATGTGAGGGAATAAAACCCTCTCCCTGCAGTTTGGACACCATAAATATTTGCACTCTTAGCCGCCCAGTCGCTGTAAATCCTGCACACCTTTATAATTCACAACGGAAACTTATAAACGACTTCCAGAGTTCCTGGAATCTCAATGAAATGTAACAGAAATATTCAGGCTGGTGACATTTATGACCTCAACTGGACCAGAAATGGTGGCAACAGACCCAGTGATGAGTTGCATAAATTCCTCTGCTGGAACAAGAATGCTTCTTTTTTTTTCTTGACTGAAAAAACAAGTTCCAAAGTCCGTCAGTCTGATGGTCTTAACATTTCCATCATTTTTTGGCCCACAACACGTGTCAGAGATGAGTCAACGCTGAGGTTTTCCGTCTTCTTTCTCTAATGCACCACTGACATTTCATTAAATAATGAGGCCTGGGCAGAACTTTGGCGACTGCTTGTTGATATTTATTAAGAGCATAAAAATAAAAATAGAGGAAGGCTGTCACATTAGTGGTGAGGGTGGTGTTTGGGTGGCATCTGACATTTACTGGCTGAGCTGGGAGTGAGTTGTTACGCAGCATCTGGAGAAAGCAATGCTTGCATGTACATGGCGTGACTGACTGGACGTGCACGTTCATGAAGCTGTTCTGGGCATTAAATGTGGACATAAGTCAGCTGCACGTTAATGGATTTAGAAACAAGCATGGTAATATGATATGATATACTATATAACTATATTCTAGTGTATATTGTGATAATGCAGCCAAATGTTTATTCCCTCTCTACATTGTAGATAAATGTAGAACCTCTAGGATCAACACAAAAGGGAGTAAAGGCATTTAAATTCATCTACCGCTACTTTCATATTAAATACTTGGCCTTTTCCAACTAGCTGGGAACTAAACTCATGACACACAGCACTACTTTACATAAGGTAGAGCCATTTCTCAGTTTGCCTTACCTATAATGAGCAGAGCAGAGTAAAGGCCATATCCTAAATGTCATTTCATGCACCATTCAAACAGACAAGATGGAGATATAGAGTACAAACATGAAGGTGCTGCTTTGGAAAAGATAAAGCAGACGTGTGAGGTTAAAATAATTTATTTCGGTAAAAAAAAGAAAAAGCCTCTGTTTGTTTCACGAATATAAAGCTGAAAGCAAACTGAGAAAACATCCCCGTCGTCACATTCTTTCCTTTTGTTCAGCTAATTATTCTGACATTCCCACCACGCAGCACCCATCCTGGAGGAGGTCATTGAGACCGAAAAACATCCATATTCATGGCTTTTTCAGAAATTTTAGCGCTAATGGTTGAAGACACAGCAAAGGCTCAACACCAGTGTTATAATTTAAGCACATCATCGTCCCTCCGCTCTGGTGTGACTCACGTCCCTGCTTGATTTATTGAACGAGCAAGAACACAAGGGACACATTTACCTAATTATCTGTGTGTGACTGATAATTGCTACTGGAAAACCGTGCGTTTGGATTCTACATATTCTCTTCCTAATTTTACATCTATAGGTTCTATTACAGATGAGTGTAAAAGCATTCAAATAGTGGCAAACCTATCAGTCTATATATAAACATTCAACCGTTGTCCATGACAACCATCCTACAGTTTCCCTCTCTTTGAAAAGAGACATTTGATTAAGTTGAAATGACCCCTGGAGTGCACAGGTGCATGCCCCCCTAACATGCGCTTCCTTTTTTTCTTACTGGACTAAAACATTGATGATCATTAACACCAACCTTCAAAACCTTGCACTTCCTCTGCAGCAGTGAGTCATGTGACCAGACGACACCCTCGGATGACACAGCCACACACGGGCATGGTGATGATTATAGGGTGAGTACGGGAATCTGGCGTGCCAATTAGTGCGATGGCGGGGCAAGAACCACCTGCAGCTGAACGGGAAGATGAAGGAGGAGGTGGTGGTGGACATCAGCCTCTCCTGGCTGCATCAGTGGGGCTGATGTGGAGACTGACAAACTCCCTGTAACACCGCAGTCCCACACCAGCACCGAGGCCGCGTGTTAGAAGGCGCTGAGCCTGATCTGCTTCCTCAGGGGGCTCAGATCCTTCAGCTCGGATCGAAATTGCATGCTCCTGATGTTTTCATGTTGTGCTGTGCTGAGGGACATTATCGTCCCTGCTGTGTTGGCTCTTATCCATCGAGGTGAAGAACACAGACTGAACAAACTCATCATCTAAATACCTTCTTATCATTTAAGTCTTAACCACGCATGTAAGAGAATGATTCATCCAGTAAAACCACAGTAAATACAGTAAAAACATATTATTGCAAATGCCAGCATGTGGCATTAAAGGGTAATGGTCAATTTTAGCGCAACAGAATTTAATCTTTTAGTTGCAGTTGACCATGTTTGCATGTCTACAGATGGTGAGTGTTCCCTTTTTTTACAGCGTTCATTGGTTTCGGGTTGTGGATGAATAAAATAAACACCAATTAATTTTTTTCCACTCCCAAATGAACAGTGTAATTTTCCACATTTTGAAGTTATAAAACAAGTTTCTTGCTCCCATTATGCTGATTACACCAGAAGAAGCACTGGTGCTGTAGCAGCATCTTTTATCCTTACAGTATTCATCAAGCTTGTGCTTCTGCTCACAGTTCAACACCTACAGGTAAAGTAAAGTCCTTAAAAGTGAAGCACCTGATTGGACAATCCATTATGTTAGTTGTGACTTTCTTCTAAACATTGACAGCCAGAAGGGCAAAAATAACATGGAAAACAAAAACCTACTCTAAACCTATGTCCTGTAGTCCAAACTTCTTCTACTTTTTTTTAAATTAGAGCAACTTGTTGTTTAAAGGAAACCTCATTCACATGCTACGATGCCCGTCAATTACACACAGCAGAGTCACATATTGGCTCAATCATTGGTTAGTCAAAGACAGTAATTGTTCTCCCCAGAAAGGGCAATTCATAGCTCAATAACACTTTGTTGCTAATGTGCTTACTCTTCTTACCCGGGGAAAAAAAACAAGAAGCAACAAACGGAGTGCGTAAACTCCACCTTAACCCAGCAAGGCAGACACGAAGCGGCGCTTTGCTTTTAGGGCTGTCACCGGGGGTTCAGCTCTCCGATAGTTAAATGAGCCGGGAAGGTTCTGCGGCTCATTCACACAGGTCCCCCTGCAGGGATTCTAGATTAATCTCTAAGTTTAAAGCATTCGGGAGCACAATCAGAGGAATCGGTTGAAGTTCTCATCTTAGAAACGGCAGTTTGAAGGCTGTTAAGGCTGAAGACTGGGCTGGGAAATTCACTTAAAGTGCTGTGTTGAGGAAGCAAATATTGGTTAATGGTTGATAATCAGATGTGGATTTCATCAAGCTCTAAAGCGTCATATTTACTTGAGAGATAGTTCTTCTGCGGTGATAGCTCAGTCTGTTGGGAACCAGGCTGAGAGAAGGGGAGGCTTCTTGGTTCAAGCCCAAAACATGAAAGGTGTTCTTGTAGTAGCGGAAGAGCACTGCTGAGGTACCCTTGAGCAAAGTACCGAACCCACAAATGCTCATATAGGGCCCTGCACGGAGCGGGCGACTCATCCAGGGGTGGGCCTGCCTTCGCCCATAGTTTACCCTCTCCGTGACCCTGAGAGGGATAAAGCGATTAAGAAGCCAAGATAATTCCTCTCAGTTTTGCTTTGCCTGTTACTCCCAATTTATCTCAAATGGTAGAAACTTCTTTTGAAGCTTTTCTGTGTTCACACATTAAGATTTCCAAGTGAGTTTATTAGCACAGTTTTCCCCCTCAATTAAACTGGTTTTGCCACTGAAATTACATTTCCTCTCTTATCTGCTTCTCTTTTCGATGGAAAACAAATCCCAATGATGGATAGATGGAAGGACGGATGGGTGGACGGACGGACGGACGGATGGATGGATGGACAGGATGAATAGATATGCCACTGAAGGTTGATTGTGTTTTATACTCTCGGGATCGTTTATGGCAGCATGTTGTGCCCACACAGATGACATTCACATTCATTCCGCCCTAAAATCTTTTTATTTGTCCCATGATAGCTTTCGACAAGCTCGTGCACAACAGAACCAGGGCAAAAATACTTCAGAGGACGCTGACCTTTATGGACATGCATTTGGATTTCATGTGTAATTTTAATCTGCTGATCTTCCTATAAAAGAGTTTGATTTTAGCAGGCAGATGATGGGTTTCTGGGATAACCTCACCTTTTTCCAGGGTGCACAGAGAGGCCATGTTCAGAAAAAAGGAATACAAATGCCAGCAACATCAGAGAAGATAAGGTTTATTAATCAAGACGTTCACTCAGACACCTTTAAGGAAGAAAAAAAACATTGAAACGGGCAAATGGTCGTGAATTTACAGCATGCTTCGACAGGCTTCTGCCAGGTCTGTCGAGCAGAGAGGAGAGTGTTACTTTTAGGGCAGTGAGATGTGTTCAGGCGTTCGTAGCGTGAAGGCAGTTCAATTTGTCAGACATGTGGAGTCACGATTTGAGGTTTCTCCAGTATTTTGAGAGTCACTTTTCTAAATAAAGATAAAAAAGGATACATTTTCCAAAATATGGTGCAGTAAAGTACCCCTTCATGTCTCAGTATTCTCTGTAAGAGTCTCACTAGTATAGATTTCACCAGTAAACGGCCACAATAGGCAATGTTGCAAAGAGATGAGATATTTTGCACCATGTTCAGCACAACTGTAAACACGCAGGAGTAGATCATTATTAAAAAGGTCAAAGTGCACCTAGGAGGTCGGTTCAAACTGTTCTAGGAGCATTTTAAAGGTTGACAGCTTTCTGCTTTGGCCATTGATATTTTTCACTGGTCACAATAAACCAGCTAATATTTCGATATCAAAGCCCAGAACCAACGCGTAAGACAATAAAAGCTGCAGTAAAGTCTACCGAAGCACACGCAGCCAGGAGGAAGCTCAGCGTGGGATGAGAACGACAGTGCAGCTCCGATCTGGAGTGATCCGACAACACACAGGAGCCAAAATGATTGAGGTCACCTCAAACTGGAGTGCTCTTTGAGTCTCAGTGGGATTTTTCACGGAAAAGAAGTCACTGCACTCCTACATCAACACCAATCAACCCTTCTCCTTTTTTTTCCCCAACTGATTGATTTATGGAATCTTAATTTAATGAGTTTTATTCAGCCGAATTAAATCATTGCAGTGCTGACTGAACTCGTGCCCCCCTCTCACATGTGGCTGTATAACAATGATTTGTGTCCCGGTGTGCCCCTGCTTGTGTTGAAAAGGAATGTGTGTCAACAGCAATTCATTATCCTTCTTTTTTGTTGAATAAATGAATTCAAACAAGCCCCGCCCTCACGCCCTGGCCTTAAATTAGAAGTTCCCAAATAATTATGCTAACGTGGGAGTCAGTGTTTATTAGAGCTTGCAGGAAAACCTGACATGGTTCGTACAGCTCTTCATCGTCCCTTCATTAAAATTCTTTTTGTCCCAATATGGGAGATTCATAGAAACGATGATTTACAGTGCTGTTGTAAATGGACGGATACTCAGCCACAGCCATTAACCGCTAAGGACTCGCAGAGATTCATGCGATCCGATCATCTAATGAGCATGTATTGGCCCCTGTCTGGGCTCTGGCATGACCTCTGACCTTTGAAAAAAGGTCAACAAGAGTGAATCATGGAGGACTGAAGCTGCGGCCGTGTAAAGGCGTGTTCGGTGTAATTAGAGACATTGCGACTGTTCTGCGCCTGTTTGTGTACATTCAACCGTCACACTGCTGTATCAGAAGGAAGACAACCGTTGCTCAGTCAGCTTCAAACTAGATTTGTTTGACTGAACATTTGGATGTAATTCCTGCTTCTCTTTAGCCCGGGAAACATTGCCACAAAGAATTAGCTGTCTGTGGGGGGGGGGAAAGGAACACATAATTGCCAAACTGGGGCATTCAGAAAGTCGGAGTGTATGAGGGAAATTGTGGTTCATTTATTCGAAGTGGATGCTAAGCACTCTCACAGAAGAGTAGTCCATCAGAAGGTTTGGAATTGGAGGCAGTGGGCCAAATGGTTTCATACTCGGTGGCCTTGCATGCAAGCACACTGGCTGCCAGTGGCACTCTCCGCGGGGCAAATAACTCCTCCGAGTGCAATTCACTACTGCCTTTCAATTTGCATGTTATTTAGCTGCCCAAGTCATGTGACATGGCGCAGCCTGCTGCATCATATGTCATCTCCTTTCAGAACATATGGCAGAGTTGGTGCTGCTTCAGAGGATTTGATGTTGGGACATATTGATCTTTAGGGTGGACATTTCTCTGCATTAGAATCTATTCAAATGTATACTCTGTAGAAGAATGCAGAGGTTTAATTACAACCTATTATCATCCTGATGTGGACAGTCGGGGTCATCTGACGTCACCTATATCTGTATTCAATCATCAACCTAACTGTGTATGGTCATAATAGTATGGGATGTATGGAATCTGAGTCATTTGAATGTTTTGCAAAACCTGGCTGGATCATGTGACTGATTCCAGAGCCGCTAGTGTTGCTGCCATTGCTCATTGATCAGCAGTTCTGAGAGGTCATTGAAGACAGAGCTGTTAATGATGGGCACAGTGAAAGTTCAGCTTGGGTCACATGAGGCAGCACAAGTGCACGAGTGCAGGTTAGATATTTGTTGGACCCGAGTCCTTTTCCAGACAAAATTCATGTTGATTCCGCCTTTAAGCGTAACGATCATGGTTATGTCAGTACCTGAAAACACAGCTGATGAGCTTAGATATGATAAAAAGAATCCTACTGTCATTTCTGTTCTTTACATTATCATTACCTTAAACTTGTGGAAGATTAGTTGGAAAAAATGAACAAAAATGAACATTTTTAGAGCTTGGCCCATTGAGGTGTACAGTTATTTGCTTTATGTATTTTTTTGTTCTTTATGAGATCATCATTTCAATAAAAAGCTGTTTGGCTTCAACTGAGAATGAGAGTTAGCTAGTTTATTTTCACCTCAGGTGGTCTGAAATGATGTAAAAATGACTGAATTGAAAAACAAAAAAGCCAGCAATTAGTGGCAAAATTGAGGACAAATAAAATTCCCGCTAAGAATTTGTAAAACCTGTCAGAATTAAAATAACACAATTATCAAAGTGTGTTAATTGAAAGCACTTGTTCAACATAAACATCTAAGGAAAGCTGCAATGAACGTGTATATCTATATATTGCCTTTCTATCAAAAATAATAATAATAACTAAAAGAACTCAAACATTAGCAAAAGCATCTCCGCATAAGAACGGAGATTAATCACTGTCTAACAAACCGCATGTCTTGTAAAGGAGAGAAGAAAAAGTTGTCACTGTCAATGAAGAAGAAGCCAGTTACAATGAACTAGCAATGACTTGCAGCCGACAGCATAATTTCACACTATTAGCTTTTGTGGAGGCAGAGTGGTAGAAGAGCACAAAAACATGACAGCAGCTCTGTAATGAGAAAATCGAAAACATAAAAACGGCCTGGATGAAAGAAAATGACTGATGTTTAAAAAAGAAAAAAAAAGAAAAAAGGATCACCGCCACCGATATTTCAATGGGAGAGCGGAGTGTAAAGGGAAACGCGTGCCGATAGATTTGATGTCTTCTTCCTGGTAAGATAGGTGCTTCCTCAGAAGTGGAACTGCTAACGGTCTGAAAGAAAGACTTTTCGCTCATCAAAACACATAAAACGTCTCACAGCAGGAACATCCGACGAGTAAATGCGCTGAAATCCATCATGCCATTACTGACCGCTTGAGCTCCACTGCTGCATTTTTTACCAATACGTCACAACTCCGTCGAGGTCAAAGGGTCACGGACTGCAAATAAAGACGAGGGACGTGAGTCAGCCATCCCTCGTTACTTTTTCTGACAGTTTCCGTCACTTGAGGCAGATTGTTATCAGGCTGACGTGGGTTCAAATGATCATTCTTCAGAACATAATGGGTTTAATGAGTTCCTCAGTCCCACACAGATGGGATGACACGGCAGGACAGACGGGCTAGGCTATTGATTTAGCCGCTGTGCCAACGTGGCACATGCCATGTTCACTGACAGCCAGAAACCACAACGACAGACAGACAGGCAGGAAGATAGACAGGCAGCTAGACGGGGAGGCTGTGGTACAGCTGACGTTATTTTAGATGTTTGAGCAGATGGCGGCACACGTATCTCCTATCACACGTTCGCCGTTGCACAATGGGACGGAGCGGTGACGTGTCATCCATCTTTAAATTATGCTAATCACTGTCGCATTGGCACGAAACGCCCACTTCACAAGTTCTGTTTGACTTGCTCAAATTTGAACCACCTTCGGAACATGTTACCCCGGGCTGCTGGGCGGCTCAACAGGACGCCGCGCTCCTCGTGCAGAGCCTTTGTGTGCTAGCGTCGTGGAGTTAAGTGGCATTCCATTAACTTTTAATGTAACAGAGGACGATGCTGTGCTCTCTCTTCTCTCTGTATCCGACGGCCCTCGACAGCTTTTGTTCGATCGGAGATCGGCTTTCCAGCTGTTTACCTTTTTCGCCACTTCTCTCCACACGTGGCATGACGACACGGCCTCTGTCTGATATTTGTTCACATACTTGTCTATTACAAGTGTACACTAAAACGCCGGTGACCTTGGGTTACGCTACATTGATTTTTCCCATTTCCTGACGATATAAAAGCGTTCTCATGTATGATTGAGACAACAGAAGACGAGCATGTATTATTTACACTTGGCCAGCGCAGATCTCTGCACCGGTTCGGAGCCGGTGTTGTCGGCAGTGCCGCTCCGCTCTTCACCCTCCAATATTCAGAGCAGGGAAGTGGATGGGCGATAATGAGTAACCCTCATAATAAATGTAGAGAGCATCCGGTGGTCATATTTTGATGTGGGAACGCACGCATTCATACTCTGATTACAGCACACACTCGAAAATGAGTTCTCACCATTCCGCTAGACTTGGCAGTGCCTTCCTGTTTCCATTTACTGTGAATCACTTGGCTGAGGGCGCCGCCGGGTCCCGCCGGTGCAGAGAACAGGTCTGATTTGCTCTTCAACTCCGCAGGTGAGACGGTGAACATCTTTTTACATTTTCACTTAGGTGAGGGGGGGTCTTAACTACATGAGAGCAGGAGAAAATCACACTCGGGCTTATAAACACATACCATCTCAGGGGCAGATGGAAGCGCTTTAATATTAGTGTGAACGTCATTATCTGTCTCTCAGTCATCGTCCACGCTCTACTCATCCACCTCCAGCTTTATTTTCAGACTCCTTTTATCTCTAACCATCGGTTTGTCCTTGTTGGTGGTAAAATAACCACATCTGGGAAAAAAAGCCCCAAAACCCTCATGTTTCCATTCTAGAGCTGCTTGAATTGTGCTCAGTCTCGCAGAGCATTGTGGACAAAACGATTCATTTTTTATTGCCCCTTCCTTTAACGTTTTCCGACCATTGCAGGGATGCGTGCGACTTGGAAGAGGAGGGAAGATGTTTGCCGGAGCGCTCGACTGATTTACTGACCGGTATGTATTAAAATGACAGGGCGGCGTGCGTCCCTTAAACAAGCCGAGTCTGGGGGTGAAAAATGCCACCTCTGTGGAGGCTGCGTGTTTATCCTCGCATATTTCCATCCTCTGGCTGAGAGCATGGAAGCCGCACCTTAAATCTCCGGTGACATCATGTGACACCTGATGATGCAAAGATCAGCATCATCTCAGGACTAAAAGGAGCCACACTTCACCACCTCGCGGGCCGTGAACTCACCTTTACGTGACGCTGGTATTCTGCTTGTTTTTATGTTTCTTTGTGAAAAAAAGAAAAGAGTTTAATTAGAAAGGCAAACTACCGGGGGGAGGCGAGGCCAGACTGAAGGCAGGCAACAGATTATTAAGAGGACTGAAGGCTGGCTTGACAAACAAGGACAAACATGTTGCCTGGCAGCACGTCGGTCCTGCAGCGGAGGAGGTGACGCAGACAGAAGTTGGTATTAAAATGAAAGTGGCTCCATGACTCTTTTACACCTGTGAACATTCCTGAATACAAGCGGGACGGCTGTTGAAAGCTCCAGCACAGGAAGGTTTAATAGCCGCTCGTGACACATTTAGCTGCATTCCATTTTGAGCAAGCAGGCGTCACATTTTCAGTCATTCAGAGTCGTCATCGATCGGCGTTCATGCGACAGGAGCTGAATGTTTGCGATCCATACGACAATTAATGAGGCCTGAAGAGAGTCTAATGCACCGAAGGACTGAAAAGGCTGCTGTCATGTGGAATTCCAATGTTTTTACACCCGCTTTAATGTGTTCTTGGATTGATTTGCAGGGTGTGTTCTTTGCTGTGTGTGTGTGTGTGTGTGTGTGTGTGTGTGTGTGTGTGTGGTGTGTGTGTGTGTGTGTGGCCTCACATTTACTACATATTGAGTACCAAAATCCTCTACTAGCAAAGTGGGGCATATTTGCTTAATGGGGCCATTTTGCTGGGCCCCACAACTTCAAACGACTGTTTGAGGGTTAAGACATGGTCTTGGGGCTTGTAGTGGGTTTATGTGAGGGTCAGGGAGTTAGTTGGGATGGTTGAGTAGATGATGTCTACTGTGAGGCCCCATTAAGATAAAAATGTGAGTGTGTGTGTGTTCTTGTACTTGCTACATTTTGAGCACCAAAATATGCATTTTTCTAGCCTAGGGAGGACATTTTGCATGGTCCTCACAACTCCAAAGGCCCATTTGAGAGTCAGGCCATGGTTTTGTGGTTGAGACTAGGGCTAGGGTCAAAGGTCAGGAGGGTAGTTGGGATGCTTGGGGTTACAATAGAGCGCTGTGTAATGCATTATATACTGTATATAAAAGTCCTCACAATGATAGAAGTACAAGGGTGTGTGTGCAGTAAACCCCTAAACAGCAGTCTGATTTATGCGTCAGAGTTTAACGACTCCTTCCTGGTATGTTTAGGCTGCAGCCTTTTAGAGCTTGTTTGGGTCAAACGAGGTACACGCAGGACATAAATGCAACATGCACAATTCATTACTCTACAAGAAAGAAGTCCGGATGAAAAAGAACCCTTCTTTTTCCAGCCTTTTTCCTCTGATAAATTGATCTCGTTAGGAGTAGAAAGTAAACATACGGCGGATTTGGGGCATTTTCTGAAGCAGTCAGTTGAAACTGCAGTGACAAACTGCTACATCAGGAGGGGAAACAGCGATGATGTGATTTGATGAGACAAATATTATGATGAAGTGAAAGAGCCAGTGAACCGGGACGGTGGTGGTGGCTGTGGGCATCTGTCCTTCTGGACAGTCGGAGTCGCGCGATGAGCAAAGATGCTCAGCGAGTCCTTGGTTTCCCAGAGTCGCCGCTGATTAAAACGAGAGGCCCCAGATGGAGCCGTCACGGCCGGCGCGGAGGCTGCGGCTCTCGAGTCCAGGTGGGGGCCGCGTGCCGCTGCTTAGCGCGGCGCACGCCGTCCGTCCAACGAGGCCGCTGCGCGAACGTGGCGCCGCATCAGCGCGATGCAGATTTCCCCGGCGTCCGTGTGGATTCAGGCTGCTGGTGCAGCGGATGACCTCATTTAATGAAGTGAGGATCCACAACCCGTACGCCCGCCATGTGCTGGTGCACGTTATTAACATAAAGCCAGCAGCACACCCCTGAGTTTAATAAGTCCAGGATTATACGTGCACACTGTCAGCCACCCCACCCCCGCTTCCATCTTCTGCTCCCTATCTGGACGCCGTCCGTTGCTTCCTTTATTCTGTCGTATGTGCACGCGTTGGCTGGCATCAAGAGGCTGATGTGGAAACAGCTTTTCTGGCATTGCCGCCAGTTCACATCGGGCTTAATTCTTTGGCAAAGCTGGTGATTTTGGATCAGAGCCTGGACTTGTTTTCATTTCAGATTCAAGCCTTTGACCTTTAACTCCAGCTCGTTCTGTTTCTGAACTCAGACTTGTTTGTTTACATTAAAGGCGTCCGCAGCGTCTCCAGGTTTCCCGGGTTGAATGGCCTCCGTCTCCCGTGCAGCAGCCAGCGTGCCGTTCTGAATAAAAGCGCGTCGCAGGAAGCACTCTCACATAATGCACACTCTAATGATATAATTGGAAAATGGCGCATATGGAGCAAACATGTTGTTGTGTTTACTGTAGTTACAACACAAGTTCCCAATTACATAAATACACACACTCTCAGAGCCAAACTGAACATTAGGAGCACACACACACACACACACACACACACACACACACACATATTCACACACACACAGGGCTGCTTCTGAAATGAAAAAAAAAAAAAAAATGACTACCTTTTAAACTTTTAGCAGCGTTAATAACTCATGATAATCATTTGTTTATTTGGACCGATGGAGGATCCATTCTGAGCAGATGGATTCCCCGAGACTGAGATCGGGCCTCATTTCGGTTGGTTAAACCAGGTTTTAATTGATTTAACACCAGCAGCTGGTGCTCTTTAATTCTTTCAGGAAACTTTTACCACCTTGTGAAATCCCAGGCCATCAAAAAACAGGCAACAAAAAAAAAATCCAAATTATCCTTTAATTAATCTCTTTATTGCACTAATCCAGATAAGGACGGTGATAGCATCTGAAGTCAGCCTGCGGAGATGAGTAAAGGGTCAGGGAGTCTGCGTCACAATTGCTATCTCTGCAGCTACGTCTGTGAAGCTTCACCATGGAAATAAGTGAGACTCCACCCTCACATGGTTTCGGGTTTTATTGAGTCGGGATGACAAGCGAAGTCTGCGAGGTCAGAGGGCAAGTTTGATCCATTTAAAGACACACTTGACACAGACACACTGGGACCTGACAAATGTCTTTAGGGGTCTCTGCAGGCATAACAGACTGACCTCTGTTAGCATCTGAGCTGTATTAGCATCTTCCCAGTGTTAGCATCTGAGCTGTAATAATAACTGCCCCATGTTAGCATCTGTGCTGTGGTGGCATCTGAGCTGTATTAGCATCTTCCCAGTGTTACCATCTGCACTATGTTAGCATCTCAGCTGTGTTAGTATCTGCGCTCCACTGTTCTGCATCACAAGCAAAGATTGAATGTTGTGGAGCATAGAAATGATTTCCTGGTGTCTTGTTAGTCTTTCTTGTGTCTGCAGTCTATTTTCACATTCCCACATCTTGCTGAAAAGTGCGTGGAGGCTCTTTACTGAAACAATACTCCCTGAAAATGAGCTTCTCACCCGAGTGCAAGCTGTGCCCCACATGATGCAAATGAAGAAAATCACGCTCTTTCTATTTTCCTTTGCTCTCTTTCATGACATCTGCATCAGTGCGTGTCGCAACCCTGAAGAATGTGTTCTTTTAATGAGATTGTTGCAAAAGCCCGCACTTTGTCAGACAGCCGCTAAGCCCGTCTTACGCAACACGTCTTCATCCTGACATGAAGCTGAATAAACGTGTGGGAGTCTTCCCGGGAGAAGGTGTGGATATTAAAAAAGTCATTGAGCGCCGAGCGTGATTTGATGCTCCGCATAAGCAGTGTGGGCAGAGCGTGCCTGATAAGTCTGAGAACATCACAAAGCCACCTGAACAGGAGGAATTCAACCAGAGGTGATTAATGTTTGGATTTATTTCATCCCGCTAAATAGCAGCCTGGAGTCTAAGAAGCAGACATTTGTGTGAATAATTGATCAGGCTGTAGATGGGAGTGCATTAGGAGCAAATTAAAGTGCAGCAGTCGTGTAAACAGCTTTCCCTACATTGTCTGCTAAATATTTTCTCTCCCTCGTGTCTCCAGATCCATCTTTCTCCTCGTCCTTGCCTCCTCTACTCCTCCCGTCTCTCCCCTACACTGCAGCAGTTGTAACTCTTACATCACCCCCCCCCCCCCCCCATCATTTTAGCACTCGGTGGAGAATATTGAACAGTCACTTATCCCCATATTGACACGACTGTAGAGAAAGCAGAGAGACTTCTTGATAGGCTTGTCCTTTTTTCATCTCCTGGCCTTTTTCATGTCCCGCACCCAGGAGGAGGCGGGGGGGGGGGGGGTCGCTTCCACACGAAAAAGCTGGATTCCACCTTGACTTGTTTCCTTTGCATCCTTCACTCTCCGGCTGCTGGATGATGAGCAATTTTCACACGCGGAAGCCGTCTTGAATCACCAGGAGACGTTTCCGCGACGGCGCTCGGTGCGTCTAGAATTCAAAACGCCGCCATGCTTCGCATAAATTGATTTTTCTTCAACGCACCGAGAAGGTTATTGACTCCGAGTGAGAGACCGAGGAACTGGCAGCGAGGATGTCGCTACGCGCGCCGACATTTTCAGAGAGCACTTGTGATCCCCTCTGGTACCATCTACTCATCAAATACCTGACAGGCAGCACGTATGAAAACACGCATGAGGGCGCGTAAAAGGAAGCGCAGAGACGCCACCGAATGTTTGCATATAGGTCAGCACGAGCAACATCGTTAAGGGAAGCTGGGCGGCGAGTGTGGCGTGATCCGCCCGGACAGCTGAGTAAAGCAGGCCTCGCCATGGCTCTTTTAATAAGATGTTATCGTCTGGGGTCGAAAATGATTCAGCAAGTATCCCGTTTTACCACGACAAAAAGGACGTGTGTCATTTCTGTTGTGAGGCAGAGGCAGAGGCAGACGGGGGGGGCATATTAAATATAGAAGGAGCTCACAACATTCCCAGCTCTGGTAATTACTTCCACTCCTGGGAAGCACAGGCAGCTCTTACATGTAGCTTCACAAGCTTATACATAAACAATGACATGCGTTGCCTCAAATGTGTCTTGTAAATTAATCCGGTATAGAATGTAAACAGGGCGCACGTAGATGAAAAGAAGCAGCGAGACGCACATCAGTCATTCTGTCTGTTCCGGGACGTCCGCTTTGATTCGGGTTGAGATGAAATCGTTAAATTTGAAAAGAAAAATAGATTTCCTGGTTAATTTCAGCTGTCAGGAGCAGAATTTGAAACTGTTTTCTTTTTTATCGGCCTTTTTTTTTTGTTGCCATTTTGAAGTTGCACGTTAGATTATTGCAATTACAATAAGTCCTGTCAAACTGCAAGAGTGATTCATTTTCCCACAGTTGTCCCGTTTTATCCGTTTGACAAACTTCTGAAAGGAGTGGGCCTAAACAAACGTAATAATAAGCAGATGTCAGTCTCGGCTGCAACAGAATGTTTTTAATAGAACAGAATTACAAAGAATTAAACACAAATGGGAACATTTGTGCTTCATCAGGCTCAACATTTATGCAGAATTTTCCATCTGTCGTCTTTAACATTGGGGCTCTACTTCCTGTCGAAGGAACTAGAGATGAGGTGAGATGATGCAATTCCAACGTACATGTTAGCTCGTGTCGTCACCAAGGTAACTGTGTCGACTCACTGGTTACAGGTTACAGACTGGTGTACAGGAATGTAGACAGTAAAAGGATTTTATTGAACGTTCCGAGTTTCTATTTATGCACATAGCCAAACTTTAACGACTTCTTCCTGTGCAACGAGTGTAAATCTTTTGAGCCAATTTACTCTTTTATATTTTAACCCAGTAGGCGATCCATTTAAAGCATTTAATGATTTATGTAAGTGAGCTATTATCTCCCCAGGCTCTCTTGATCAGCACCATTTTGACTGCGATCCGTGCGATGAGCGCACCGGAGCTTCATGCTAGCGGAACACATTTCCTGAATATCTCTATCACGCATCCATTTGTCTTTGGCGGCCGTGAAGAAAATGCGTGCATCTCCGCTAGAACATGCCTTCCATTAGTTTCAAATGAGCTTCTCGGAAACCTGCAGGCAGCCCCGGGAATAGGCCCTGCGCGACAGTCCTGATCTATATTTGTAATCCAATGCTTGCGTTGACGCAGGCATCTGCATCAGCTCGGTATCCATGCAGCCGGGAGCTTTTATCCCCTTTAACCCTCGCTCAGGGATCCATCATCTGATGCTTTAATTCCTTTTCTCACAGTCTTAACGTCCCACCAGATTTACATCGCGTTCTATCAGCTGAGGTGATGCATACTGAACGGCTTAGCGCCCATTTGACACCCCGGCTCTACCTTTTGATCTCCTTGGGTTCAGCAAAACGGCAAACTCTCTGTTTTGGGATCTAGAAAATAAATCCTATAAATGGAAAATTCGCTGAGGATAGTGTTGAGTTCCCGCCTTATAGAGGAGTCGCTAAGTCTGGATTTGCCTTTCTTTACGAGGCTCAGCACCGTGTTGGATCAAATGGGATTACAAGCTGTCAAACAGGGACAAATTACAGATAATTGACAAAAGCGGGCCCCCTGATTATTGATTGAGGACAATCAAAGCCTTTGCTGAGGCCGTGGCTCTCCACTCGCCTCTGTCAGCATCAGAGATCAGGGGCAGATTCAGCCGCCGCTGCTGCAGGAACATTTCCAATCCCAGCTCCTGCCTCGTATCATCAAACAATCCCCTCCCCTCCCCCCCATCTTTTTTTTTAAGTTAGGTGGCAGCACACTCTCAAACACGCAGCCAAACGCTCTGACATTGAATAAGGTCAGTCTGGATTTGTCAGTCTTCAGGATGGGACGCAACCCAAGATTTTCTCTGCAGCAGACGGATGCGGGCGTCTCACACTGGTTCAAATTTAAAAACACGACTGCAGGGAAATACAAGCAAATGAAACGGTCGATTTATTCTGGCAAAAGATGCTGTTTTTCCCAAGAGACCGCGCCATAGCAGTAGGGTAGTTCATATTGTGATTAATGGCTGAACAGTGGGAGCATCCAGGTAGCTCTGCATTTATCCGGCTGATAGATTAATACAAGTCATTTCATCTCTTTGGCTGAGTGGTGCAGCGCAAACGGGCTCAGTGAGGATCCGAACGTTCAAACATTCTGCCTGAGACACCACAGAGGTAGAGTTGGACTGACACGCAGAGGTTGGTGTGTTCATTTGTGAGTTATTGTTTTGTTAAAACTGCCCTCAGGTGTGTTGAGGGACAATATCGCACCACCGATATTTTAATATCCGCTGATTACAGCCAGTCGAAATGGCAATAAGACATAAATATTGAATCAGATCTATAAAGGAGATGATTGTGACCTACAGCTAATACGTGGAGTGCTTGGCCAACAGAGGACATGACAAATATTTGCCCAAATCTGCTCACGCTGGATGGATGAAGGCGTCTCTGAACCTTAACGACTAGTTTCATTCAGGCTCTCTGCCACTGAAGCGATGGAGGCTCACCATAACGCTCATTTGGAGGCTTTTACACATTGTTTCCATGTATGTACATACTGTATGTACACACAGAGATAATCGCAGATTGATGAAGTGATAAAAGGCATCGTGCAGCGGCGCTTCCCGTTCTCGTAACCTTTACACAGATTTGGAGAGCGTGGTTAAGACAACGACGGAGACAGAGGGTATTAAACAAACCAGAGCGCCAGACTGTAAATGAATATGGCTCCATAAAGAGCTCATTCGTATTTGATGTTCGACTTTGATTGCCCTCAAGATCCTAAAATCTGCACATCGCGCAGGAAATCAGCCATTGTTGTGTAGAGCTGAACTCTGCGGAAACACATTCAGGGCTCGTGTGAAGGTACACAATAACGTACGATGAGTCAGGCAGACCCGGGGAACCCACGAGTGACCATTAACGGAAGCTACGCCGCTGAAGTTTTGCTCAGACTGAACTCAGCAAGTTTGGAAAGTTGTGCTGTGGGGGGGGGCAACAGATCCGTCGGAGTCAAAGGCTGCGTGTTTGCAGATCTCCCGCTTGATGAAACTGATTCAACCTGCTCGGTCTTCGGTTGGAAGTTCATTGGTGAGGCTAAACATCTGAGCGCTAGCAAAGGCAACGGCAGCAACTGGGATCCCTGAGAGCTCTGCTTCAGTGTGTTTACTCATATAAAGCTCTGGATCCATCACGGAAAAATATATGTACTTTAGCTTGTTAAAATATTAAAGAGGGGCTCTTACATTACTGTAAATGCATGAGTTCAGCCCCTGCAGGATATTTGCTCTGACAATAAACATTCCTCACAGAGCGTTGGCTGTGGGCGTGACAAATCTTTTTCTCTAACGTCTCCATCAAAATTTAAAGGTTCCTTGGCTATGGATGGGACAAATCAAAGACTTGGGAATAAGGAAGATGTCTCTTTTAAATATACAGTAGGACCACCACACCAAACCAGACAGCTGGGTGGGTGACATGTGTCAGACTGTCAATGAAACACTGTCTGAGGGAAAATGGGATGTACAGCTCAGATAATGTCCACACTCTGATAGCTATAGCATTTAATCACACCCATTAAGCATGGAAATAAAGGATTTTGCTGGAAAGCAATGCTTGAACTTTAAGGAAAAATAGATTTCTCTCAGTTTCTCCAAACCACAGTCATATAGAAAGCCGATCTCTAAGTGTTAGAGAAAGGAACCATTTAGCACCCATGTGATGGCTAAGTTTCTGATCAGAACAGTTCTGTCTGCAGCTACATCTGCTAAAACAACCCCCTCCCAAAAATCAGCTATGAAATTATGAATTCTTTAAAAGAAATGATACTTTTTTCAAGCGTAAAATAATCAAAGAGTCCTTATGAAGTGAAGAAACGATGTCCATCATGTAAAGACGTCTCCCCTACAGCTTCTCTGGGGCGCTGCTGGAATAAAACAAAAACCACAAGCGCCTTCCCTGTTTTACTTAGGAGACGCTGCCAGAACCCCCACAGGACTGAGTATCAGTCAGAACGGCAGCGGTGCACTGAAGGAAGGTACCACTCACTTTATCTCCACAACGCAGAGAACTCGGAGCCAAATTGTACCGAATGAGTCAGTTAATACGGGGATGTGATGTGCAGGATGATGTAATGTTCTTCCCAGAACTGTGTTCAGTGGGAGAACCTTGAAACAGCATATAGCTCCAGGTGGTTCCAGCCTACACTCACCTCTGGAAGGATCTCTTCTCCTATTCTGGTGAATAAATTAAACACATCCTGTGTTCTGCTGCGGTTATCTCGTATTCTGCATTTAGACAGACAGCGTAAGGCATTGTTGCCTCCTAACGCTGGGTATTTGATGTTTATGGAACTAGAGTTTACTTTCCTGTCTTTCTGGGGTGTTTTTCAGCCTTCCGCGTGTCTGATTTGTTGCTGCTCTCTCTTTCTCAGGGAGCATTGTTCTCCATGCAGAGCAGCACAAGCCTGAATCCTGCACCATTATCTGACGAGCATTATTTAGAATGGCTGCCATCACCTGCTGTGATTGCTCTGCAGTCTCACCGATACGCACTTCAGCGCCCGGGTGTTGCTTTATTAGGTCTCCGTGTTTTATCCCTGGCTTTTTTTTAAGAGCATTTGCAGCGTTCGGTTCATCACTCAGAGGAAACGTTAACACAGAAACATGAGCAGTCTGATGACGAGCCTCGCCACCCACCTCTGATCCTAATCCTCTGTAATCTTTCCTCCTTAAACGGCAGCTTCCTTCTCCTTGATTACATAATTAAACTGTAATTCAATTATACTGCATGTAAAATATGAGCAACAGTGAACTCTGTCACAAGTTTTTGACTCGTCGTTGAGCTACTTTAGAGCACGTGGAAACACGTCTTTCTGGGTAAAGACTCATTATAGATGGTGCGTTTACCTCTACTGTGTTGCCTCACATACGAGCGTCAGTTCACGGAGACGACCTTTGGCGTGCCGTCGGTGGCGGCATGTTGTTCTAGTGGGTGTGCTGGTTGACCAGCAATCATGTGGAGCAGGCCAGACACAGCTGTGTCAATATTGGGCCAGGCCAAGCTGAGGCATGGCCATCAGCCATCGGTGTTTTCTGCACACCCTGACATCAGGGTGTTTGACCAGCAGCTCTAACTGTCCACCTCACGACTCCATAATTCTCCCCTTTTTGTCCCGTAGCCATCACGGCTGCGCCGCCTCCTTGTTTGTCGCTTTTAAAAAGACGGGCACCACAGTCACATCGCACAAAATCTGGCCTGAAATAGGAGTCTGGACACCCTGGCGGCAGCGTGATGGTGTATTTTTTTGAGAGGATCTTATTTGGAAAGAGGGTATTTGGACCACTTTAATACCGCTTTGTGATAACAAATGTTAACCAAAAAATATCAGATGAGTCCATTAATTAGCTTATCTAATATCCGTGTTAACAGGCGGAGTTTAACACTTAAAGACTAAGACTGTGTGCATCTGAAGCAAGTCTCCCGTTTCAAAGTTTCTTGCTGGGATCTCAAATGATCAAAGGATCTGACACAAGACTATCATCAATAATTTCAGTTTTCACAAAGATAACTTGGATTCATTTCCCATAATTAGGCCAATTGAGACGCTCTAACTCACAACAGTACGTGTTTGAGACCCCGGTGCAGGAGCTACTTCACATTCTGCCATGTGTTTCATTTCCAGGATCATTTCTGCCCGCTTGGTGGGATCCTGGAAGCACCCATTAATGGTCTGGACATCTCAACACCCTCTGCCAACAAAGAGCAAACAAATAAATACCACTGTTGTCTCTTCCAAGCTGTTTGGCTGGTGCAAGAAGCAGCAGGCGAGAGCGACAGTAAAAGCAAAAGCGCAGCATGCGCTGTGGCACGTGCGCTGTGGCACGTGCGCTCTCCTCCCGACGGCTCTGATTGCAGGTAAACGCTGCAGTTTTGGCCTGTCTGTTGGTCACATGCCTGTTTTATTTCAAACACGAGCCTGGAAATCAAGACTGCGAGCCCAGATCTCTTACCCAAAGATCCAAAATGTCCTTTGTCAGTGAATCTGGATGGAAGAGAGGAATAGATCAGCATGTAGATCGCCCAGTTTTCCTTTACTCAACA